>NC_059129.1:39152693-39468077 GCF_020740605.2 Lemur catta | reverse complement strand
GCCTAGGATATTGTTAGTGTTAGGGATAGCATCAGCCCTAGGATAGTGTTAGGGTTAGTGTCAGGGTTAGCCTCAGCCCAAGGATACTGTTAGGGTTAGGGTTAGCATCAGCCCTAGGATAGTGTTAGGGGTAGGGTTAGCAGCAGCCTTAGGATAGTGTTAGGGTTAGGGTTAAGGTTAGCATCAGCCCTAGGATAGCGTTAGTGTTAGGGTTGGCATCAGCCCTAGGATAGTGTTAGGGTTAGGGTTACGGTTAGCATCAACCCTAGGATAGTGTTAGGGTTAGGGACAGCATCAGCCCTAGGATATTGTTAGGATTAGGGTTAGGGTTATCATCAGGCCTAGGATAGTGTTAGTGTTAGCATCAACCCTAGGATAGTTTTAAGGTTAGGTATAGGGTTATCATCAGGCCTAGGATAGTGTTGGTGTTAGCGTTAGCATCAGCCCTAGGATAGTGTTAGGGTTAGGGTTAGGGTTATCATCAGGCCTAGGATAGTGATAGGGTTAGGGTTAGCATCAGCCCTAGGATAGTGTTAGGGTTAGAGTTAGGGTTAGCATCAGCCCTAGGATAGTGTTATGGTTAGGGTTAGGGTTAGCATCAGCCCTAGGATAGTGTTAGCGTTAGGGTTAGCATCAGCCCTAGGATAGTGTTAGGGTTAGGGTTACGGTTATCATCAGGTCTAGGATAGTGTTAGAGTTAGGGTTAGCATCAGCCCTAGGATAGTGTTAGAGTTAGGGTCAGGGTTAGCATCAGCCCTAGGATAGTGTTAGTCTTAGTGTTAGCATCAGAACTAGGATAGTGTCAGGGTTATGGTTAGGGAAAGCATCAGCCCTAGGATAGTGTTAGGGTTAGGGTTAGGGTTATCATCAGGCCTAGGATAGTCTTAGGTTTAGGGTTAGCATCAGCCGTAGGATAGTGTGATGACTATGGTTAGCATCAGACCTAGGTTAGTGTTAGGGTTAGGATTAGGTTTAGCATCAGCCCTAGGATAGTGTTAGGGTTAGGGTTAGCATCAGCCCAAGGATAGTGTTAGTGTTAGGGTTACGGTTAGCATCAGCCCTGGGATAGTATTAGGGTTAGGGTTATGGTTAGGGTTAGCATCAGCTCTAGGATGTTGTTAGGGTTAGGGTTAGGGTTAGCATCAGCCCTAGGATAGTGTTAGGGTTAGGGTTAGGGTTAGCATCAGCCCTAGGATAGTGTTAGGGTTAGGGTTAGCATCAGCCCTAGGATAATGTTATGGTTAGGGTTATGGTTAGCATCAGCCCTAGGATAGTGTTAGGGTTAGGGTTAGCATCAGCCCTAGGATAGTGTTAGGGTTAGGGTTAGGTTTAGCATCAGGCCTAGGATATTGTTAGGGTTAGGGTTAGCATCAGCCCTAGGATAGTGTTAGGATTAGGGTTAGGGTTAGCATCAGCCCTAGGATAGTGTTAGGGTTAGGGTTAACATCAGCCCTAGGATAGTGTTAGGGTTAGAGTTAGGGTTAGCATCAGCCCTAGGATAGTGCTAGTGTTAGGGTTAGCCTCAGCCCTAGGAGAGTGTTAGGGTTAGGGTTAGGGATAGCATCAGCACTACGATAGTGTTTGGGTTATTGTAAGCATCAGCCCTAGGATAGTGTTAGGGTTAGGGTTAGGGTTAGCATCAGCCCTAGGATAGTGTTAGGGTTAGGGTTAGGGTTAGCATCAGCCCTAGGATAGTGTTAGGGTTAGGGTTAGCATCAGACCTAGGATAGTGTTAGGGTTAGTGTGAGGGTTAGCATCAGCACTAGGATAGTGTTCTTAGGGTTAGGGTTAGCATCAGCCCTAGGATAGTGTTACGGTTAGGGTTAGCATCAGCCCTAGGATAGTGTTAGGTTAGGGTTAGGGTTATCATCAAGCCTAGGATAGTGTTAGTGTTAGGGTTAGCATCAGCCGTAGGATAGTGTTAGGGTTAGGGTTAGGGTAAGCATCAGCCCTAGGATAGTGTTAGGGTTAGGGTTAGCATCAGCCCTAGGATAGTGTTAGGGTTAGGGTTAGGGTTATCACCAGGCCTAGGATAGTGATAGTGTTAGGGTTAGCATCAGCCCTAGGATAGTGTTAGGGTTAGAGTTAGGGTTAGCATCAGCCCTAGGATAGTGTTATGGATAGGGTTAGGGTTAGCATCAGCCCTAGGATAGTGTTAGGGTTAGGGTTAGAATCAGCCCTACAATAGTGTTAGGGTTAGTGTTAGCATCAGCCCTAGGATAGTGTTAGGGTTAGGGTTAGGGTTATCATCAAGCCTAGGATAGTGTTAGTGTTAGGGTTAGCATCAGCCGTAGGATAGTGTTAGGGTTAGAGTTAGGGTAAGCATCAGCCCTAGGATAGTGTTATGGTTAGGGTTAGCATCAGCCCTAGGATAGTGTTAGGGTTAGGTTTAGGGTTATCACCAGGCCTAGGATAGTGATACTGTTAGGCTTAGCATCAGCCCTAGGATAGTGTTAGGGTTAGAGTTAGGGTTAGCATCAGCCCTAGGATAGTGTTATTGTTAGGGTTAGGGTTAGCATCAGCCCTAGAATAGTGTTAGGGTTAGGGTTAGCATCAGCCCAAGGATAGTGTTAGGGTTAGGGTTACGCTTATCATCAGGCCTAGGATAGTGTTAGTGTTAGGGTTAGCATCAGCCCTAGGATAGTGTTAGAGTTAGGGTTAGGGTTAGCATCAGCCCTAGGATAGTGTTATGGTTAGGGTTATGGTTAGCATCAGCCCTAGGATAGTGTTAGGGTTAGGGTTAGCATCAGCTCTAGGATATTGTTATGGTTAGGGTTAGAGTTAGCATCAGCCCTAGGATATTTTTAGGGTTAGGGTTAGGGTTAGCATCCGCCCTAGGATAGTATTAGGGTTAGGGTTAGGGTTAGGGTTAGCATCAGCTCTAGGATATTGTTACGGTTAGGGTTAGAGTTAGCATCAGCCCTAGGATAGTGTTAGGTTTAGGGTTAGCATCAGCCCTAGGATAGTGTTATGGTTAGGGATATGGTTAGCATCAGCCCTAGGATAGTGTTAGGGTTAGGGTTAGCATCAGCCCTAGTATAGTGTTATGGTTAGGGTTATGGTTAGCATCAGCCCTAGGATAGTGTTAGGGTTAGGGTTAGCATCAGCTCTAGGATATTGTTACGTTTAGGGTTAGAGTTAGCATCAGCCCTAGGATATTTTTAGGGTTAGGGTTAGGGTTAGCATCCGCCCTAGGATAGTATTAAGGTTAGGGTTAGGGTTGGAGTTAGCATCAGCTCTAGGATATTGTTACGGTTAGGGTTAGAGTTAGCATCAGCCCTAGGATAGTGTTAGGGTTAGGGTTAGGGTAAGCATCAGCCCTAGGATAGTGTTAGGGTTAGGGTTAGAATCAGCCCTAGAACAGTGTTAGGGTTAGGGTTAGCATCAGCCCTAAGATAGTGTTAGGGTTAGGGTTAGGGTTAGCATCAGGCCTAGGATAGTGTTAGGGTTAGGGTTAGCATCAGCCTTAGGATAGTGTTAGGGTTAGGGTTAGGGTTAGCATCAGCCCTAGGATAGTGTTAGGGTTAGCATCAACCCTAGGATAGTTTTAGGGTTAGGGATAGGGTTATCATCAGGCCTAGGATAGTGTTGGTGTTAGGGTTAGCATCAGCCCTAGGATAGTGTTAGGGTTAGGGTTAGGGTAAGCATCAGCCCTAGGATAGTGATAGGGTTAGGGTTAGCATCAGCCCTAGGATAGTGTTAGGGTTAGAGTTAGGGTTAGCATCAGCCCTAGGATAGTGTTATGGTTAGGGTTAGGGTTAGCATCAGCCCTAGGATAGTGTTAGCGTTAGGGTTAGCATCAGCCCTAGGATAGTGTTAGGGTTAGGGTTAGGGAAAGCATCAGCCGTAGGATAGTGTTAGGGTTAGGGTTAGGGTTATCATCAGGCGTAGGATAGTCTTAAGTTTAGGGTTAGCATCAGCCGTAGGATAGTGTGATGGCTATGGTTAGCATCAGACCTAGGTTAGTGTTAGGGTTAGGGTTAGGTTTAGCATCAGCCCTAGGATAGTGTTAGGGTTAGGGTTAGCATCAGCCCTAGGATAGTGTTAGGGTTAGGGTTAGCATCAGCCCTAGGATAGTGTTAGGCTTAGGGTTAGGGTTAGCATCAGGCCTAGTATAGTATTAGGGTTAGGTTTAGGGTTAGCATCATCCCTAGGATAGTGTTAGGGTTAGGGTTAGGATAAGCATCAGCCCTAGGATAGTGTTAGGGTTAGGGTTAGAATCAGCCCTAGAATAGTGTTAGGGTTAGGGTTAGCATCAGCCCTAAGATAGTGTTAGGGTTAGGGTTAGGGTTAGCATCAGGCCTAGGATAGTGTTAGGGTTAAGGTTAGGGTTGGCATCAGCCCTAGGATAGTGTTAGGGTTAGGGTTAGTGTTAGCATCAGCCCCAGGATAGTGTTAGGATTAGTGTTAGGGTTAGCATCAGACCTAGGATAGTGTTAGGGTTACGGTTAGGGTTATGGTTAGCATCAGCCCTAGGATACTGTTAGGGTTAGGGTTAGCATCAGCCCTAGGATAGAGTTAGGGTTAGGGTTAGGGTTATCATCAGGCCTAGGATAGTGTTAGGGTTATGGTTAGCATCAGCCCTTGGATAATGTTAGGGTTAGGGTTGTCATCAGGCCTAGGATAGTGTTAGGGTTAGGGTTAGCATCAGCCGTGGGATAGTGTTAGGGTTAGGGTTAGCATAAGCCCTAGGATAGTGTTGTGGTTAGGGTTAGGGTTAGCATCAGCCCTAGCATAGTGTTAGGGTTAGGGTTAGCATCAGCCCAAGGATAGTGTAAGGGTTAGGGTTACGGTTATCATCAGGCCTAGGATAGTGTTAGTGTTAGGGTTAGCATCAGCCCTAGGATAGTGTTAGAGTTAGGGTTAGGGTTAGCATCAGCCCTAGGATAGTGTTATGGTTAGGGTTATGGTTAGCATCAGCCCTAGGATAGTGTTAGGGTTAGTGTTAGCATCAGCTCTAGGATATTGTTACGGTTAGGGTTAGAGTTAGGATCAGCCCTAGGATATTTTTAGGGTTAGGGTTAGGGTTAGCATCAGCTCTGGGATATTGTTACGGTTAGGGTTAGAGTTAGCATCAGCCCTAGGATAGTGTTAGGTTTAGGGTTAGCATCAGCCATAGGATAGTGTTATGGTTAGGGTTATGGTTAGCATCAGCCGTAGGATAGTGTTAGGGTTAGGGTTAGCATCAGCCCTAGGATAGTGTTAGGCTTAGGGTTAGGGTTAGCATCAGGCCTAGGATAGTGTTAGGGTGAGGGTTAGGGTTAGCATCAGCCCTAGGATAGTGTTAGCGTTAGGGTTATGGTTAGCATCAGCCCTAGGATAGTATTAGGGTTAGGGTTAGGGTTAGGGTTAGCATCAGCCCTAGGATAGTGTTAGGGTTAGGGTTAGCATCAGCCCTAGGATAGTGTTAGGGTTAGGGTCAGCATCAGCCCTAATATAGTGTTTGAGTTAGGGTTAGGGTTAGCATCAGGCCTAGGATAGTATTAGGGTTAGGGTTAGCATCAGCCTTAGGATAGTGTTAGGGTTACGGTTAGGGTTAGCATCAGCCCTAGGATAGTGTTAGGGTTAGGGTTAGCATCAGCTCTAGGATAGTGTTAGGGTTAGGGTTAGCATCAGACCTAGGATAGTGTTAGGGTGATTGTTAGGGTTAGCATCAGCCCTAGGATAGTGTTATGGTTAGATTTAGGGATAGCATCAGCCCTAGGATAGAGTTAGAGTTAGGATTAGGGTTAGCATCAGGCCTAGGATAGTGTTAGGGTTAGGGTTAGGGCTATGGTTAGCATCAGCCGTAGGATAGTGTTAGGGTTAGGGTTAGGGATAGCATCAGGCCTAGGATAGGGTTAGGGTTAGGGTTAGAATCAGCCCTAGGATAGTGTTAGGGTTAGGGTTAGGGTTAGCATCAGCCCTAGGATAGTGTTAGGGTTAGGGTTAGCATCAGCCCTAGGATAGTGTTAGGGTTAGGGTTAGGGTTAGCATCAGCCCTAAGATAGTCTTAGGGTTAGGATTAGGGTTAGCATCAGTCCTAGGATAGTGTTAGGGTTAGGGTTAGCATCAGCCCTAGGATAGTGTTAGGGTTAGGGTTAGGGTTAGCATCAGCCCTAGCATAGTGTTAGGGTTAGGGTTATCATAAGCCCTAGGATAGTGTTAGGGTTAGGGTTAGCCTCAACCCTAGGATATTGTTAGAGTTAGGATTAGAGTTAGGGTTTGGTTTAGGGTTAGGGTTAGGGTTAGGGTTAGGGTTAGGGTTAGCATCAGACCTAGGATAGTGTTAGGGTTAGGGTTAGGGTTAGCATCAGCCCTAGGATAGTGTTAGGGTTAGGGTTAGTGTTAGCATCAGCCCCAGGATAGTGTTAGGATTAGTGTTAGGGTTAGCATCAGACCTAGGATAGTGCTAGGGTTACGGTTAGGGTTATGGTTAGCATCAGCCCTAGGATACTGTTAGGGTTAGGGTTAGCATCAGCCCTAGGATAGAGTTAGGGTTAGGGTTAGGGTTATCATCAGGCGTAGGATAGTGTTAGGGTTAGGGTTAACATCAGCCCTTGGATAATGTTAGGGTTAGGGTTGTCATCAGGCCTAGGATAGTGTTAGGGTTAGGGTTAGCATCAGCCCTAGGATAGTGTTAGGGTTAGGGTTAGCATCAGCCCTAGGATAGTGTTAGCGTTAGGGATAGGGTTATCATCAGGCCTAGGATACTGTTAGGGTTAGGGTTAGCATCAGCTCTAGGATAGTGTTAGCGTTAGGGTTAGGGTTATCATCAGGCCTAGGATAGTGTTAGGGTTAGGGTTAGCATCAGCTCTAGGATAGTGTTAGGGTTAGGGTTAGGGTTACCCTCAGCCCTAGGATAGTGTTAGGGTTAGGGTTAGGGTTATCATCAGGCCTAGGATAGTGTTAGGGTTAGGGTTAGCATCAGCCCTAGCATAGTGTGAGGGCTATGGTTAGCATCAGACCTAGGATAGTGTTAGGGTCAGGGTTAGGGTTAGCATCAGCCCTAGGATAGTGTTAGGGTTAGGGTTAGCATCAACCCTATTATAGTGTTAGGTTTAGGGAAGGGTTAGCATCAGCCCTAGGATAGTGTTAGCGTCAGGGTTACGGTTAACATCAGCCCTAGGATATTATTAGGGTTAGGGTTAGGGTTAGGGTTAGCATCAGCTCTAGGATATTGTTAGGGATAGGGTTAGAGTTAGCATCAGCCCTAGGATACTGTTAGGGTTAGGTTAGGGTTACCATCGGCCCTAAGAGAGTGTTATGGTTACGGTTAGGGTTAGCATCAGCCCAAGGATTGTGTTAGGGTTAGGGTTAGCGTTAGCATCAGCCCTAGGATAGTGTTAGGGTTAGGTTTAGGGTTAGCATCAGCCCTAGGATAGTGTTAGCGTTAGGGTTACGGTTAGCATCAGCCCTAGGATAGTGTTAGGGTTAGGGTCAGCACCAGCCTTTATATAGTGTTTGAGTAAGGGTTAGGGTTAGCATCAGGCCTAGGATAGTGTTAGGGTTAGGGTTAGCTTTAGCCCTCGGATAGTGTTAGGGTTATGGTTAGGGTTAGCATCAGCCCTAGGATAGTGTTAGGGTAGGGTTAGCATCAGCCCTAGGATAGTGGTAAGGTTAGGGTTAGGGTTAGCATCAGCCCTAGGATAGTGTTAGGGTTAGGGTTAGCATCAGCCCTAGGATAGTGTTAGTGTTAGGGTTAGGGTTATGGTTAGCATCAGCCCTAGGATAGTGTTAGGGTTAGGGTTAGGGATAGCATCAGCCCTAGGATAGGGTTAGGGTTAGGGTAGCATCAGCCCTAGTATAGTGTTAGGGTTAGGGTTAGGGTTAGCATCAGCCCTAGGATAGTGTTAGGGTTAGGGTTAGCATCAGCCCTAGGATAGTGTTATGGTTACGGTTAGGGTTAGCATCAGCCCTAGGATAGTGTTAGGGTTAGGGTTAGGGTTAGCTTCAGCCCTAGGATAGTGTTAGGGTTAGGGTTAGGGTTACCATCAGGCCTAGGATAGTGTTAGGGTTAGGGTTAGCATCAGCCCTAAGATAGTGTTAGAGTTAGGGATAGGGTTATCATCAGGCCTAGGATAGTGTTAGTGTTAGGGTTAGGGTTATGGTTAGCATCAGCCCTAGGATAGTGTTAGGGTTAGGGTTAGGGATAGCATCAGCCCTAGGATAGGGTTAGGGTTAGGGTAGCATCAGCCCTAGGATAGTGTTAGGGTTAGGGTTAGGGTTAGCATCAGCCCTAGGATAGTGTTAGGGTTAGGGTTAGGGTTAGCATCAGCCCTAGGATAGTGTTAGGGTTAGGGTTAGCATCAGCCCTAAGATAGTGTTAGAGTTAGGGATAGGGTTATCATCAGGCCTAGGATAGTGTTAGGGTTAGGGTTAGCTTCAGCCCAAGGATAGTGTTAGGGTTAGCGTTAGGGTTATCATCAGGCCTAGGATAGTGTTAGTGTTAGGGATAGCATCAGCCCTAGAATAGTGTTAGGGTTAGGGTCAGGGTTAGAATCAGCCCTAGGATACTGTTAGGGTTAGGGTTAGCATCAGCCCTAGGATAGTTTTATGGTTAGTGTTAGAGTTATCATCAGGCCTAGGATAGTGTTAGGGTTAGGGTTAGCATCAGCCCTAGGATAGTGTTAGGGTTAGGGTTAGGGTTATCATCAGGCCTAGGATATTGTTAGTGTTAGGGATAGCATCAGCCCTAGGATAGTGTTAGGGTTAGTGTCAGGGTTAGCATCAGTCCTAGGATACTGTTAGGGTTAGGGTTAGCATCAGCCCTAGGATAGTGTTAGGGTTAGGGTTAGCAGCAGCCTTAGGATAGTGTTAGGGTTAGGGTTAGGGTTAGCATCAGCCCTAGGATAGTGTTAGGGTTAGGGTTAGCATCAGCCCTGGGATTCTGTTAGGGCTAGGGTTACGGTTAGCATCAACCCTAGGATAGTGTTAGGGGTAGGGTCAGCATCATTCCTAGGGTAGTGTTAGGGTTAGGGTTAGCATCAGCCCTAGGATAGTGTTAGGGTTAGGTTTAGCATCAGCCCTAGGATAGTGTTAGGGTTAGGGTTAGCATCAGCCCTAGGATAGTGTTAGGGTTAGGTTTAGGGTGAGCATCAGCGCTAGGAGAGTGTTAAGGTTAGGGTTAGCCTCAGCCTTAGGATAGTGTTAGAGTTAGGATTAG
The DNA here is from genome assembly GCF_020740605.2 of Lemur catta. Lineage (NCBI taxonomy): Eukaryota > Metazoa > Chordata > Mammalia > Primates > Lemuridae > Lemur > Lemur catta. Next base: position 39,458,932 of record NC_059129.1, on the reverse strand, counting down.
GGTTAGCATTAGCCCTAGGATAGTGTCAGGGTTAGGGTTAGCATCAGCCCTAGGATAGTGTTAGGGTTAAGGATACGGTTATCATCAGGCCTAGGATAGTGTTAGGATTAGGGTTAGCATCTGCCCTAGGATAGTGTTAGTGTTTGGTTAGCGTTATCATCAGGCTTAGGATAGTGTTAGTGTTAGGGATAGCATAAGCCCTAGGGTAGTGTCAGGGTTAGGGTTAGGGTTAGCATCAGCCCTAGGATAGTGTTATGGTTAGGGTTATGGTTAGCATCAGCCCTAGGATAGTGTTAGGGTTAGGGTTAGGGTTAGCATTAGGCCTAGTATAGTGTTAGGGTTAGGGTTAGCATCAGCCCTAGGATAGTGTTAGGGTTAGGGTTAGGGTTATCATCAGGCCTAGGATAGTGTTAGTGTTAGGGTTAGCATAAGCCCTAGGATAGTGTTAGGGTTAGGGTTAGCATCAGCCCTACGATAGTGTTAGGGTTAGGGTTAGGGTTAGCATCAGCCCTAGAATAGTGTTAGGGTTAGGGTTAGGGTTAGCATCAGCCCTAGGATAGTGTTAGGGTTATGGTTAGCATCAGCCCTAGGATAGTGTTAGGGTTAGGGTTAGAATAAGCCCTAGGATAGTCTTAGGGTTAGGGTTAGGTTTAGCATCAGGCCTAGTATAGTGTTAGGGTTAGGGTTAACATCAGCCCTAGGATAGTGTTAGGGTTAGGGTTAAGGTTAGCATCAGCCCAAGGATAGTGTCAGGGTTAGGGTTAATATCAGCCCTAGGATAGTGTTAGGGTTAAGGTTAGGGTTAGCATCAGCCCTAGGATAGTGTTAGGGTTAGGGTTAGCATCAGATCTAGGATAGTGTTAGTATTAGGGTTAGGGTTAGCTTGAGCCCTAGGATAGTGTTAGGGTTAGGGTTAGCCTCAGCCCTAGGAGAGTGTTAGGGTTAGGGTTAGGGTTAGCATCAGCACTACGATAGTGTTAGGGTTAGTGTTAGCATCAGCCCTAGGATAGTGTTAGGGATAGTGTTAGGGTTAATGTTAGCATCAGCCCTAGGATAGTGTTAGGGTTAGGGTTAGGGTTAGGGTTAGCAACAGCCCTAGGATAGTGTTAGGGTTAGGGTTAGGGTTAGCATCAGCCCTAGGATAGTGTTATGGTTAGGGTTAGGGTTAGCATCAGCCCTAGGACAGTGTTAGGGTTAGGGTTAGGGTTAGCATCAGCCCTAGGATAGTGTTAGGGTTATGGTTCCGGTTAGCGTCAACCCTAGGATAGTGTTAGGGTTAGGGACAGCATCAGCCCTAGTATAGCGTTAGGATTAGGGTTAGGGTTATCATCAGGCCTAGGATAGTGTTAGGGTTAGCATCAACCCTAGGATAGTTTTAGGGTTAGGGTTAGGGTTAGCATCAGCCCTAGGATAGTATTAGTGTTAGGGTTAGGGTTAGCATCAGTCCTAGGATAGTGTTAGGGTTAGGGTTAGGGTTAGCATCAGGCCTAGGATAGTGTTAGGGTTAGGGTTAGCATCAGCCTTAGGATAGTGTTAGGGTTAGGGTTAGGGTTAGCATCAGCCCTAGGACAGTGTTAGTGATAGGGTTAGCATCAGCCCTAGGATAGTGTTAGTGTTAGGGTTAGGGTTATCATCAAGCCTAGGATAGTGTTAGGGTTAGGGTTAGCATCAGCTCTAGGATAGTGTTAGGGTTAGGGTTATCGTTAGCCTCAGCCCTAGGATAGTGTTAGGGTTAGGGTTAGGGTTATCATCAGGCCTAGGATAGTCTTAGGGTTAGGGTTAGCTTCAGCCATAGGATAGTGTGATGGCTATGGTTAGCATCAGACCTAGGTTAGTGTTAGGCTTAGGGTTAGGTTTAGCATCAGCCCTAGGATAGTGTTAGTGTTAGGGTTAGCCTCACCCCTAGGAGTGTGTTAGGGTTAGGGTTAGGGTTAGCATCAGCACTACGATAGTGTTAGGGTTAGGGTTAGCATCAGCCCTAGGATAGTGTTAGGGTTAGGGTTAGGGTTAACCTCAACCCTAGAATAGTGTTAGGGTTAGGGTTAGCATCAGCCCTAGGATAGTGTTAAGGTTAGGGTTAGGGTTAGCATCAGCCCTAGGATAGTGTTAGGGTTAGGGTTAGCATCAGACCTAGGATAGTGTTATTGTTACGGTTATGGTTAGCATCAGCCCTAGGATAGGGTTAGGGTTAGGGTTAGCATCAGCCCTAGGATAGTGTTAGGGTTAGGGTTAGCATCAGACCTAGGATAGTGTTAGGGTTAATGTTAGGGTTATCATCAAGCCTAGGATAGTGTTAGTGTTAGGGTTAGCATCAGCCGTAGGATAGTGTTAGGGTTAGGGTTAGGGATAGCATCAGCCCTAGGATAGTGTTAGGGTTAGGGTTAGCATCAGCCCAGAGGTAGTGTTAGGGTTAGGGATAGGGTTATCATCAGGCCTAGGATAGTGTTGGTGTTAGGGTTAGCATCAGCCCTAGGATAGTGTTAGGGTTAGGGTTAGGGTTAGCATCAGCCCTAGGATAGTGTTAAGGTTAGGGTTAGCCTCAGCCCTAGGATACTGTTAGGGTTAGGGTTAGGGTTAGCCTCAGCCCTAGGATAGTGTTAGGGTTAGGTTTAGGGTTAGCATCAGCCCTAGGATAGTGTTAGCGTTAGGGTTACGGTTAGCGTCAGCCCTAGGATAGTATTAGGGTTAGGGTTAGGGTTAGGGTTAGCATCAGCCCTAGGATAGTGTTAGGGTTAGGGTTAGCATCATCCCTAGGATAGTGTTAGGGTTAGGGTCAGCACCAGCCCTAATATAGTGTTTGAGTAAGGGTTAGGGTTAGCATCATGCCTAGGATAGTGTTAGGGTTAGGGTTAGCATTAGCCCTAGGATAGTGTTAGGGTTAGGGTTAGGGTTAGCATCAGCCCTAGGATAGTGTTAGGGTAGGGTTCGCATCAGCCCTTGGATAGTGTTAGGGTTAGGGTTAGGGTTAGCATCAGCCCTAGGATAGTGTTAGGGTTAGGGTTAGCGTCAGCCCTAGGATAGTGTTAGAGTTATGATTAGGGTTAGCATCAGCCCTAGGATAGTGTTAGTGTTAGGGTTAGGGTTATGGTTAGCATCAGCCCTAGGATAGTGTTATGGTTAGGGTTAGGGATAGCATCAACCCAAGGATAGGGTTAGTGTTAGGGTTAGCATCAGCCCTAGGATAGTGTTAGGGTTAGGGTTAGGGTTAGCATCAGCCCTAGGATAGTGTTAGGGTTAGGGTTAGCATCAGCCCTAGGATAGTGTTAGGGTTAGGGTTAGGGTTAGCATCAGCCCTGGATAGTGTTAGGGTTAGGGTTAGCATCAGCCCTAAGATAGTGTTAGGGTTAGGGATAGGGTTATCATCAGGCCAAGGATAGTGTTAGGGTTAGGGTTAGCTTCAGCCCTAGGATACTGTTATGGTTAGGGTTAGGGTTATCATCAGGCCTAGGATAGTGTTAGTGTTAGGGATAGCATCAGCCCTAGAATAGTGTTAGGGTTAGGTTCAGGGTTAGCATCAGCCCTAGGATAGTGTTAGGTTTAGGGTTAGCATCAGCCCTAGGATAGTGTTAGGGTTAGGGTTAGGGTTAGCATCAGGCCTAGGATAGTGTTAGGGTTAGGGTTAGCACCAGCCTTAGGATAGTGTTAGGGTTAGGGTTAGGGTTAGCATCAGCCCTAGGATAGTGTTAGTGATAGGGTTAGCATCAGCCCTAGGATAGTGTTAGTGTTAGGGTTAGGGTTATCATCAAGCCTAGGATAGTGTTAGGGTTAGGGTTAGCATCAGCTCTAGGATAGTGTTAGGGTTAGGGTTATCGTTAGCCTCAGCCCTAGGATAGTGTTAGGGTTAGGGTTATGGTTATGATCAGGCCTAGGATAGTCTTAGGGTTAGGGTTAGCTTCATCCGTAGGATAGTGTGATGGCTATGGTTAGCATCAGACCTAGGTTAGTGTTAGGGTTAGGGTTAGGTTTAGCATCAGCCCTAGGATAGTGTTAGTGTTAGGGTTAGCCTCAGCCCTAGGAGAGTGTTAGGGTTAGGGTTAGGGTTAGCATCAGCACTACGATAGTGTTAGGGTTAGGGTTAGCATCAGCCCTAGGATAGTGTTAGGGTTAGGGTTAGGGTTAGCCTCAGCCCTAGGATAGTGTTAGGGTTAGGGTTAGCATCAGCCCTAGGATAGTGTTAGGGTTAGGGTTAGGGTTAGCATCAGCCCTAGGATAGTGTTAGGGTTAGGGTTAGCATCAGACCTAGGATAGTGTTATTGTTACGGTTATGGTTAGCATCAGCCCTAGGATAGTGTTAGGGTTAGGGTTAGGGATAGCATCAGCCCTAGGATTGGGTTAGGGTTAGGGTTAGCATCAGCCCTAGGATAGTGTTAGGGTTAGGGATAGGATTAGCATCAGCCCTAGGATAGTGTTAGGGTTAGGGTTAGCATCAGACCTAGGATAGTGTTAGGGTTAGGGTCAGCACCAGCCCTAATATAGTGTTTGAGTAAGGGTTAGAGTTAGCATCAGGCCTAGGATAGTGTTAGGGTTAGGGTTAGCATTAGCCCTAGGATAGTGTTAGGGTTAGGGTTAGGTTTAGCATCAGCCCTAGGATAGTGTTAGGGTAGGGTTCGCATCAGCCCTAGGATAGTGTTAGGCTAAGGGTTAGGGTTAGCATCAGCCCTAGGATAGTGTTAGGGTTAGCGTTAGCCTCAGCCCTAGGATAGTGTTAGAGTTAGGATTAGGGTTAGCATCAGCCCTAGGATAGTGTTAGTGTTAGGGTTAGGGTTTTGGTTAGCATCAGCCCTAGGATAGTGTTATGGTTAGGGTTAGGGATAGCATCAGACCTAGGATAGGGTTAGGGTTAGGGTTAGCATCAGCCCTAGGATAGTGTTAGGGTTAGGGTTAGGGTTAGCATCAGCCCTAGGATAGTGTTAGGGTTAGGGTTAGCATCAGCCCTAGGATAGTGTTATGGTTAGGGTTAGGGTTAGCATCAGCCCTAGGATAGTGTTAGGGTTAGGGTTAGGGTTAGCATCAGCCCTAGGATAGTGTTAGGATTAGGGTTAGGGTTATCATCAGACCTAGGATAGTGTTAGTGTTAGGGTTAGCATCAGCCCTAGGATAGTGTTAGGGTTAGGGTTAGGGTTAGCATCAGCCCTAGGATAGTGTTAGGGTTAGGGTTAGCATCAGCCCTAAGATAGTGTTAGGGTTAGGGATAGGGTTATCATCATGCCTAGGATAGTGTTAGGGTTAGGGTGAGCTTCAGCCCTAGGATACTGTTATGGTTAGGGTTAGGGTTATCATCAGGCCTAGGATAGTGTTAGTGTTAGGGATAGCATCAGCCCTAGAATAGTGTTAGGGTTAGGTTCAGGGTTAGCATCAGCCCTAGGATAGTGTTAGGGTTAGGGTTAGCATCAGCCCTAGGATAGTGTTAGGGTTAGGGTTAGGGTTAGCATCAGGCCTAGGATAGTGTTAGGGTTAGGGTTAGCATCAGCCTTAGGATAGTGTTAGGGTTAGGGTTAGCGTTAGCATCAGCCCTAGGATAGTGTTAGTGATAGGGTTAGCATCAGCCCTAGGATAGTGTTAGTGTTAGGGTTAGGGTTATCATCAAGCCTAGGATAGTGTTAGGGTTAGGGTTAGCATCAGCTCTAGGATAGTGTTAGGGTTAGGGTTATCGTTAGCCTCAGCCCTAGGATAGTGTTAGGGTTAGGGTTATGGTTATCATCAGGCCTAGGATAGTCTTAGGTTTAGGGTTAGCTTCATCCGTAGGATAGTGTGATGGCTATGGTTAGCATCAGACCTAGGTTAGTGTTAGGGTTAGGGTTAGGTTTAGCATCAGCCCTAGGATAGTGTTAGTGTTAGGGTTAGCCTCAGCCCTGGGAGAGTGTTAGGGTTAGGGTTAGGGTTAGCATCAGCACTACGATAGTGTTAGGGTTAGGGTTAGCATCAGCCCTAGGATAGTGTTAGGGTTAGGGTTAGGGATAGCATCAGCCCTAGGATAGGGTTAGGGTTAGGGTTAGCATCAGCCCTAGGATAGTGTTAGGGTTAGGGTTAGGATTAGCATCAGCCCTAGGATAGTGTTAGGGTTAGGGTTAGCATCAGACCTAGGATGGAGTTAGGGTTAGGGTTAGGGTTATCATGAAGCCTAGGATAGTGTTAGTGTTAGGGGTAGCATCAGCCGTAGGATAGTGTTAGGGTTAGGGTTAGGGTTAGCATCAGCCTTAGGATAGTGTTAGGGTTAGGGTTAGCATCAGCCCAGAGATAGTGTTAGGGTTAGGGATAGGGTTATCATCAGCCCTAGGATAGTGTTAGGGTTAGGGTTAGCATCAGACCTAGGATAGTGTTAGGGTTAGGGTTAGGGTTAGCCTCAGCCCTAGGATAGTGTTAGGGTTAGGGATAGGGTTATCATCAGGCCTAGGATAGTGTTGGTGTTAGGGTTAGCATCAGCCCTAGGATAGTGTTAGGCTTAGGGTTAGGGTTAGCATCAGCCCTAGGATAGTGTTAAGGTTAGGGTTAGCCTCAGCCCTAGGATACTGTTAGGGTTAGGGTTAGGGCTAGCATCAGCCCTAGGATAGTGTTAGGGTTAGGGTTAGGGTTAGCGTCAGCCCTAGGATAGTATTAGGGTTAGGGTTAGGGTTAGGGATAGCATCAGCCCTAGGATAGGGTTAGGGTTAGGGTTAGCATCAGCCCTAGGATAGTGTTAGCGTTAGGGTTACGGTTAGCGTCAGCCCTAGGATGGTATTAGGGTTAGGGTTAGGGTTAGGGTTAGCATCAGACCTAGGATAGTGTTAGGGTTAGGGTTAGCATCAGCCCTAGGATAGTGTTAGGGTTAGGGTCAGCACCAGCCCTAATATAGTGTTTGAGTAAGGGTTAGGGTTAGCATCAGGCCTAGGATAGTGTTAGGGTTAGGGTTAGCATTAGCCCTAGGATAGTGTTAGCGTTAGGGTTAGGGTTAGGGTTAGCATCAGCCCTAGGATATTGTTAGGGTAGGGTTAGCATCAGCCCTAGGATAGTGTTAGGGTTAGTGTTAGGGTTAGCATCAGCCCTAGGATAGTGTTAGGGTTAGGGTTAGCCTCAGCCCTAGGATAGTGTTAGAGTTAGGATTAGGGTTAGCATCAGCCCTAGGATAGTGTTAGTGTTAGGGTTAGGGTTATGGTTAGCATCAGCCCTAGGATATTGTTATGGTAAGGGTTAGGGATAGCATCAGCCCTAGGATAGGGTTAGGGTTAGGGTTAGCATCAGCCCTAGGATAGTGTTAGGGTTAGGGTTAGGGTTAGCATCAGCCCTAGGATAGTGTTAGGGTTAGGGTTAGCATCAGCCCTAGGATAGTATTATGGTTAGGGTTAGGGTTAGCATCAGCCCTAGGATAGTGTTAGGGTTAGGGTTAGGGTTAGCATCAGCCCTAGGATAGTGTTAGGGTTAGGGTTAGGGTTATCATCAGGCCTAGGATAGTGTTAGTGTTAGGGTTAGCATCAGCCCTAGGATAGTGTTAGGGTTAGTGTTAGGGTTAGCATCAGCCCTAGGATAGTGTTAGGGTTAGGGTTAGCATCAGACCTAGGATAGTGTTAGGGTTAGTGTTACGGTTAGCATCAGCACTAGGATAGTGTTGTTAGGGTTAGGGTTATGGTTAGCATCAGCCCTAGGATAGTGTTAGGGTTAGGGTTAGCATCAGCCCTAGGATAGTGTTAGGGTTAGGGTTAGGGTTAGCATCAGCCCTAGGATAGTGTTAGGATTAAGGTTAGGGTTATCATCAGACCTAGGATAGTGTTAGTGTTAGAGTTAGCATCGGCCCTAGGATAGTGTTAGGGTTAGGGTTAGGGTTAGCATCAGCCCTAGGATAGTGTTAGGGTTAGGGTTAGCATCAGCCCTAAGAGAGTGTTAGGGTTAGGGATAGGGTTATCATCAGGCCTAGGATAGTGTTAGGGTTAGGGTTAGCTTCAGCCCTAGGATACTGTTATGGTTAGGGTTAGGGTTATCATCAGGCCTAGGATAGTGTTAGTGTTAGGGATAGCATCAGCCCTAGAATAGTGTTAGGGTTAGGTTCAGGGTTAGCATCAGCCCTAGGATAGTGTTAGGGTTAGGGTTAGCATCAGCCCTAGGATAGTGTTAGGGTTAGGGTTAGGGTTAGCATCAGGCCTAGGATAGTGTTAGGGTTAGGGTTAGCATCAGCCTTAGGATAGTGTTAGTGTTAGGGTTAGGGTTAGCATCAGCCCTAGGATAGTGTTAGTGATAGGGTTAGCATCAGCCCTAGGATAGTGTTAGTGTTAGGGTTAGGGTTATCATCAAGCCTAGGATAGTGTTAGGGTTAGGGTTAGCATCAGCCCTAGGATAGTGTTAGGGTTAGGGTTATCGTTAGCCTCAGCCCTAGGATAGTGTTAGGGTTAGGATTATGGTTATCATCAGGCCTAGGATAGTCTTAGGGTTAGGGTTAGCTTCATCCGTAGGATAGTGTGATGGCTATGGTTAGCATCAGACCTAGGTTAGTGTTAGGGTTAGGGTTAGGTTTAGCATCAGCCCTAGGATAGTGTTAGTGTTAGGGTTAGCCTCAGCCCTAGGAGAGTGTTAGGGTTAGGGTTAGGGTTAGCATCAGCACTACGATAGTGTTAGGGTTAGGGTTAGCATCAGCCCTAGGATAGTGTTAGGGTTAGGGTTAGGGTTAGCCTCAGCCCTAGGATAGTGTTAGGGTTAGGGTTAGCATCAGCCCTAGGATAGTGTTAGGGTTAGGGTTAGGGTTAGCATCAGCCCTAGGATAGTGTTAGGGTTAGGGTTAGCATCAGACCTAGGATAGTGTTATTGTTACGGTTATGGTTAGCATCAGCCCTAGGATAGTGTTAGGGTTAGGGTTAGGGATAGCATCAGCCCTAGGATTGGGTTAGGGTTAGGGTTAGCATCAGCCCTAGGATAGTGTTAGGGTTAGGGATAGGATTAGCATCAGCCCTAGGATAGTGTTAGTGTTAGGGTTAGCATCAGACCTAGGATAGTGTTAGGGTTAGGGTCAGCACCAGCCCTAATATAGTGTTTGAGTAAGGGTTAGAGTTAGCATCAGGCCTAGGATAGTGTTAGGATTAGGGTTAGCATTAGCCCTAGGATAGTGTTAGGGTTAGGGTTAGGGTTAGCATCAGCCCTAGGATAGTGTTAGGGTAGGGTTCGCATCAGCCCTAGGATAGTGTTAGGGTTAGGGTTAGGGTTAGCATCAGCCCTAGGATAGTGTTAGGTTTAGCGTTAGCCTCAGCCCTAGGATAGTGTTAGAGTTAGGATTAGGGTTAGCATCAGCCCTAGGATAGTGTTAGTGTTAGGGTTAGGGTTATGGTTAGCATCAGCCCTAGGATAGTGTTATGGTTAGGGTTAGGGATAGCATCAGACCTAGGATAGGGTTAGGGTTAGGGTTAGCATCAGCCCTAGGATAGTGTTAGGGTTAGGGTTAGGGTTAGCATCAGCCCTAGGATAGTGTTAGGGTTAGGGTTAGGGTTAGCATCAGGCCTAGGATAGTGTTAGGGTTAGGGTTAGCATCAGCCTTAGGATAGTGTTAGGGTTAGGGTTAGCGTTAGCATCAGCCCTAGGATAGTGTTAGTGATAGGGTTAGCATCAGCCCTAGGATAGTCTTAGTGTTAGGGTTAGGGTTATCATCAAGCCTAGGATAGTGTTAGGGTTAGGGTTAGCATCAGCTCTAGGATAGTGTTAGGGTTAGGGTTATCGTTAGCCTCAGCCCTAGGATAGTGTTAGGGTTAGGGTTATGGTTATCATCAGGCCTAGGATAGTCTTAGGTTTAGGGTTAGCTTCATCCGTAGGATAGTGTGATGGCTATGGTTAGCATCAGACCTAGGTTAGTGTTAGGGTTAGGGTTAGGTTTAGCATCAGCCCTAGGATAGTGTTAGTGTTAGGGTTAGCCTCAGCCCTAGGAGAGTGTTAGGGTTAGGGTTAGGGTTAGCATCAGCACTACGATAGTGTTAGGGTTAGGGTTAGCATCAGCCCTAGGATAGTGTTAGGGTTAGGGTTAGGGATAGCATCAGCCCTAGGATAGGGTTAGGGTTAGGGTTAGCATCAGCCCTAGGATAGTGTTAGGGTTAGGGTTAGGATTAGCATCAGCCCTAGGATAGTGTTAGGGTTAGGGTTAGCATCAGACCTAGGATAGTGTTAGGGTTAGGGTTAGGGTTATCATCAAGCCTAGGATAGTGTTAGTGTTAGGGGTAGCATCAGCCGTAGGATAGTGTTAGGGTTAGGGTTAGGGTTAGCATCAGCCCTAGGATAGTGTTAGGGTTAGGGTTAGCATCAGCCCAGAGATAGTGTTAGGGTTAGGGATAGGGTTATCATCAGGCCTAGGATAGTGTTAGGGTTAGGGTTAGCATCAGCCCTAGGATAGTGTTAGGGTTAGGGTTAGGGTTAGCCTCAGCCCTAGGATAGTGTTAGGGTTAGGGATAGGGTTATCATCAGGCCTAGGATAGTGTTGGTGTTAGGGTTAGCATCAGCCCTAGGATAGTGTTAGGCTTAGGGTTAGAATTAGTATCAGCCCTAGGATAGTGTTAAGGTTAGGGTTAGCCTCAGCCCTAGGATACTGTTAGGGTTAGGGTTAGGGCTAGCATCAGCCCTAGGATAGTGTTAGGGTTAGGTTTAGGGTTAGCATCAGCCCTAGGATAGTGTTAGCGTTAGGCTTACGGTTAGCGTCAGCCCTAGGATAGTATTAGGGTTAGGGTTAGGGTTAGGGTTAGCATCAGACCTAGGATAGTGTTAGGGTTAGGGTTAGCATCAGCCCTAGGATAGTGTTAGGGTTAGGGTCAGCACCAGCCCTAATATAGTGTTTGAGTAAGGGTTAGGGTTAGCATCAGGCCTAGGATAGTGTTAGGGTTAGGGTTAGCATTAGCCCTAGGATAGTGTTAGCGTTAGGGTTAGGGTTAGGGTTAGCATCAGCCCTAGGATAGTGTTAGGGTAGGGTTAGCATCAGCCCTAGGATAGTGTTAGGGTTAGTGTTAGGGTTAGCATCAGCCCTAGGATAGTGTTAGGGTTAGGGTTAGCCTCAGCCCTAGGATAGTGTTAGAGTTAGGATTAGGGTTAGCATCAGCCCTAGGATAGTGTTAGTGTTAGGGTTAGGGTTATGGTTAGCATCAGCCCTAGGATATTGTTATGGTTAGGGTTAGGGATAGCATCAGCCCTAGGATAGGGTTAGGGTTAGGCTTAGCATCAGCCCTAGGATAGTGTTAGGGTTAGGGTTAAGGTTAGCATCAGCCCTAGGATAGTGTTAGGGTTAGGGTTAGCATCAGCCCTAGGATAGTATTGTGGTTAGGGTTAGGGTTAGCATCAGCCCTAGGATAGTATTATGGTTAGGGTTAGGGTTAGCATCACCCCTAGGATAGTGTTAGGGTTAGGGTTAGGGTTAGCATCAGCCCTAGGATAGTGTTAGGGTTAGGGTTAGGGTTATCATCAGGCCTAGGATAGTGTTAGTGTTAGGGTTAGCATCAGCCCTAGGATAGTGTTAGGGTTAGTGTTAGGGTTAGCATCAGCCCTAGGATAGTGTTAGGGTTAGGGTTAGCATCAGACCTAGGATAGTGTTAGGGTTAGTGTTACGGTTAGCATCAGCACTAGGATAGTGTTGTTAGGGTTAGGGTTATGGTTAGCATCAGCCCTAGGATAGTGTTAGGGTTAGGGTTAGCATCAGCCCTAGGATAGTGTTAGGGTTAGGGTTAGGGTTAGCATCAGCCCTAGGATAGTGTTAGGATTAGGGTTAGGGTTATCATCAGACCTAGGATAGTGTTAGTGTTAGGGTTAGCATCAGCCCTAGGATAGTGTTAGGGTTAGGGTTAGGGTTAGCATCAGCCCTAGGATAGTGTTAGGGTTAGGGTTAGCATCAGCCCTAAGATAGTGTTAGGGTTAGGGATAGGGTTATCATCAGGCCTAGGATAGTGTTAGGGTTAGGGTTAGCTTCAGCCCTAGGATACTGTTATGGTTAGGGTTAGGGTTACAATCAGGCCTAGGATAGTGTTAGTGTTAGGGATAGCATCAGCCCTAGAATAGTGTTAGGGTTAGGTTCAGGGTTAGCATCAGCCCTAGGATAGTGTTAGGGTTAGGGTTAGCATCAGCCCTAGGATAGTGTTAGGGTTAGGGTTAGGGTTAGCATCAGGCCTAGGATAGTGTAAGGGTTAGGGTTAGCATCAGCCTTAGGATAGTGTTTGTGTTAGGGTTAGGGTTAGCATCAGCCCTAGGATAGTGTTAGTGATAGGGTTAGCATCAGCCCTAGGATAGTGTTAGTGTTAGGGTTAGGGTTATCATCAAGCCTAGGATAGTGTTAGGGTTAGGGTTAGCATCAGCTCTAGGATAGTGTTAGGGTTAGGGTTATCGTTAGCCTCAGCCCTAGGATAGTGTTAGGGTTAGGATTATGGTTATCATCAGGCCTAGGATAGTCTTAGGGTTAGGGTTAGCCTCAACCCTAGGAGAGTGTTAGGGTTATGGTTAGGGTTAGCATCAGCCCTAGGATAGTGTTAGGAATAGGTTTAGCATCAGCCCTAGGATAGAGTTAGGGTTAGGCTTAGGGTTAGCTTCAGCCCTAGGATACTGTTAGGGTTAGGGTTAGGGTTAGCATCAGCCCTAGGATTGTGTTAGGGTTAGGGTTAGGGTTAGCAACAGCCCTAGGATAGTGTTAGGGTTAGGGTTAGCATCAGCCCTAGGATAGTGTTAGGGTTAGGGTTAGGGTTATCATCAGGCCTAGGATAGTGTTAATGTTAGGGTTAGCATCAGCCCTAGGTTAGTGTTAGGGTTAGGGTTAGGGTTTGCATCAGCCCTAGGATAGTGTTAGGGTTAGGGTTAGCATCAGCCCTAGAATAGTGTTAGGGTTAGGGATAGGGTTATCATCAGGCCTAGGATAGTGTTAGGGTTAGGGTTAGCATCAGCCCTAGGATAGTGTTAGGGTTAGGGTCAGCGTTATCATCAGGCCTAGGATAGTGTTAGTGTTAGGGTTAGCATCAGCCCTAGGATACTGTTAGGGTTAGGGTTAGCATCAACCCTAGGATAGTGTTAGGGTTAAGGTTAGGGTAAGCGTCAGCCGTAGGATAGTGTTAGGGTTAGGGTTAGCAGCAGCCTTAGGATAGTGTTAGGGTTAGAGTTAGGGTTAGCATCAGCCCTAGGATAGTGTTAGGGTTAGGGTTAGCATCAGCCCTAGGATAGTGTTAGGGTTAGGGTTAGCATCAGCCCTAGGATAGTGTTAGGGTTAGGGTTAGCATCAGCCCTAGGATAGTGTTAGGGTTAGCGTTAGCATCACCCTAGGATAGTGTTAGGGTTAGGTTTAGGGTTAGCATCCGCCCTAGGATAGTGTTAGGGTTAGGGTTAGCCTCAGCCCTAGGATAGTGTTAGGGTTAGGGTTAGGGTTAGCATCAGCCCTAGGATAGTGTTAGGGTTAGGTTTAGCGTTAGCATCAGCCCTAGGATAGTGTTAGCGTTAAGGTTACGGTTAGCATCAGCCCTAGGATAGTATTAGGGTTAGGGTTATGGTTAGGGTTAGCATCAGCCCTAGGATAGTGCTAGGGTTAGGGTTAGCATCAGCCCTAATATAGTGTTTGAGTTAGGGTTAGGGTTAGCATCAGGCCTAGGATAGTGTTAGGGTTAGGGTTAGCATTAGCCTTAGGATAGTGTTAGGGTTAGGGTTAGGATTAGTATCAGCCCTAGGAGAGTGTTAGGGTAGGGTTAGCATCAGCACTAGGATAGTGTTAGGGTTAGGGTTCGGGTTAGCATCAGCCCTAGGATAGTGTTAAGGGTAGGGTTAGCCTCAGCCCTAGGATAGTGTTAGAGTTAGGATTAGGGTTAGCATCAGCCCTAGTATAGTGGTAGGGTTAGGGTTAGGGTTATGGTTAGCATCAGCACTAGGATAGTGTTAGGGTTAGGGTTAGGGATAGCATCAGCCCTAGGATAGGGTTAGGGTTAGGGTTAGCATCAGCCCTAGGATAGTGTTAGGGTTAGGGTTAGGGTTTGCATCAGCCCTAGGATAGTGTTAGTGTTAAGGTTAGCATCAGCCCTAGGTTAGTGTTAGGGTTAGGGTTAGGGTTAGCATCAGCCCTAGGATAGTGTTAGGGTTAGGGTTAGGGTTAGCAACAGCCCTAGGATAGTGTTAGGGTTAGGGTTAGCATCAGCCCTAGGATAGTGTTAGGGTTAGGGTTAGGGTTAGCATCAGCCATAGGATAGTGTTAGGGTTAGGGTTAGGGTTAGCTTCAGCCCTAGGATAGTGTTAGGGTTAGGCTTAGGGTTAGCATCAGGCCTAGGATAGTGTTAGGGTTAGGGTTAGGGTTAGCATCAGCACTAGGATAGTGTTAGGGTTAGGGTTAGGGTTAGCATCAGTCCCAGGATATTATTAGGGTTAGGGTTAGGGTTAGCATCAGCCCTAGGATAGTGTTAGGGTTAGGTTTAGGGTTAGCATCAGCCCTAGGATAGTGTTAGGTTTAGGTTTAGAATCAGCCCTAGAATAGTGTTAGGGTTAGGGTTAGCATCAGCCCTAAGATAGTGTTAGGATTAGGGTTAGGGTTAGCATCAGGCCTAGGATAGTGTTAGGGTTAGGGTTAGTGTTAGCATCAGCCCTAGGATAGTGTTAGGGTTAGGGTTAGCAAAAGCCCTAGGATCGTGTTAGGGTTAGGGTCAGCATCAGCCCTAATATAGTGTTTGAGTTAGGGTTAGGGTTAGCATCAGGCCTAGGATAGTGTTAGGGTTAGGGTTAGCATTAGCCTTAGGATAGTGTTAGGGTTAGGGTTAGGATTAGTATCAGCCATAGGATAGTGTTAGGGTAGGGTTAGCATCAGCCCTAGGATAGTGTTAGTGTTAGGGTTCGTGTTAGCATCGCCCTAGGATAGTGTTAAGGGTAGGGTTAGCCTCAGCCCTAGGATAGTGTTAGAGTTAGGATTAGGGTTAGCATCAGCCCTAGGATAGTGGTAGGGTTAGGGTTAGGGTTATGGTTAGCATCAGCACTAGGATAGTGTTAGGGTGAGGGTTAGGGTTAGCATCAGCCCTAGGATAGTGTTAGGCTTAGCGTTAGCATCAACCCTATTATAGTGTTAGGTATAGTGTTAGGGTTAGCATCAGCCCTAGGATAGTGTTAGCGTTAGGGTTACGGTTAGCATCAGCCCTAGGATAGTATTAGGGTTAGCGTAAGGGTTAGGGTTAGCATCAGCTCTAGGATATTGTTACGGTTAGGGTTAGAGTTAGCATCAGCCCTAGGATATTGTTAGGGTTAGGTTTAGGGTTAGCATCCGCCCTAGGATAGTGTTACTGTTAGGGTTAGCATCAGCCCTAGGATAGTGTTATGGTTAGGGTTATGGTTAGAATCAGCCCTAGGATACTGTTAGGGTTAGGGTTAGCATCAGCGCTAGGATAGTGTTAGGCTTAGGGTTAGGGTTAGCATCAGGCCTAGTATACTCTTAGGGTTAGGGTTAGCATCAGCCCTAGGATAGTGTTAGGGTTAGGGTTAGTATCAGACCTAGGATAGTGTTAGGGTTAGTGTTAGGGTTAGCATCAGCCCTAGGATAGTGTTAGGGTTAGGGTTAGGGTTAGCATCAGCCCTAGGATAGTGTTAGGGTTAGGGTTAGGGTTAGCATCAGGCCTAGGATTGTGTTAGGGTTAGGGTTACGGTTAGCATCAACCCTAGGTTAGTGTTAGGGTTAGGGTCAGCATCAGCCCTAGGATAGTGTTAGGGTTAGGGTTAGCTTTAGCCCTCGGATAGTGTTAGGGTTATGGTTAGGGTTAGCATCAGCCCTAGGATAGTGTTAGGGTAGGGTTAGCATCAGCCCTAGGATAGTGGTAAGGTTAGGGTTAGGGTTAGCATCAGCCCTAGGATAGTGTTAGGGTTAGGGTTAGCATCAGCCCTAGGATAGTGTTAGTGTTAGGGTTAGGGTTATGGTTAGCATCAGCCCTAGGATAGTGTTAGGGTTAGGGTTAGGGATAGCATCAGCCCTAGGATAGGGTTAGGGTTAGGGTAGCATCAGCCCTAGTATAGTGTTAGGGTTAGGGTTAGGGTTAGCATCAGCCCTAGGATAGTGTTAGGGTTAGGGTTAGCATCAGCCCTAGGATAGTGTTATGGTTACGGTTAGGGTTAGCATCAGCCCTAGGATAGTGTTAGGGTTAGGGTTAGGGTTAGCTTCAGCCCTAGGATAGTGTTAGGGTTAGGGTTAGGGTTACCATCAGGCCTAGGATAGTGTTAGGGTTAGGGTTAGCATCAGCCCTAAGATAGTGTTAGAGTTAGGGATAGGGTTATCATCAGGCCTAGGATAGTGTTAGTGTTAGGGTTAGGGTTATGGTTAGCATCAGCCCTAGGATAGTGTTAGGGTTAGGGTTAGGGATAGCATCAGCCCTAGGATAGGGTTAGGGTTAGGGTAGCATCAGCCCTAGGATAGTGTTAGGGTTAGGGTTAGGGTTAGCATCAGCCCTAGGATAGTGTTAGGGTTAGGGTTAGGGTTAGCATCAGCCCTAGGATAGTGTTAGGGTTAGGGTTAGCATCAGCCCTAAGATAGTGTTAGAGTTAGGGATAGGGTTATCATCAGGCCTAGGATAGTGTTAGGGTTAGGGTTAGCTTCAGCCCAAGGATAGTGTTAGGGTTAGCGTTAGGGTTATCATCAGGCCTAGGATAGTGTTAGTGTTAGGGATAGCATCAGCCCTAGAATAGTGTTAGGGTTAGGGTCAGGGTTAGAATCAGCCCTAGGATACTGTTAGGGTTAGGGTTAGCATCAGCCCTAGGATAGTTTTATGGTTAGTGTTAGAGTTATCATCAGGCCTAGGATAGTGTTAGGGTTAGGGTTAGCATCAGCCCTAGGATAGTGTTAGGGTTAGGGTTAGGGTTATCATCAGGCCTAGGATATTGTTAGTGTTAGGGATAGCATCAGCCCTAGGATAGTGTTAGGGTTAGTGTCAGGGTTAGCATCAGTCCTAGGATACTGTTAGGGTTAGGGTTAGCATCAGCCCTAGGATAGTGTTAGGGTTAGGGTTAGCAGCAGCCTTAGGATAGTGTTAGGGTTAGGGTTAGGGTTAGCATCAGCCCTAGGATAGTGTTAGGGTTAGGGTTAGCATCAGCCCTGGGATTCTGTTAGGGCTAGGGTTACGGTTAGCATCAACCCTAGGATAGTGTTAGGGGTAGGGTCAGCATCATTCCTAGGGTAGTGTTAGGGTTAGGGTTAGCATCAGCCCTAGGATAGTGTTAGGGTTAGGTTTAGCATCAGCCCTAGGATAGTGTTAGGGTTAGGGTTAGCATCAGCCCTAGGATAGTGTTAGGGTTAGGTTTAGGGTGAGCATCAGCGCTAGGAGAGTGTTAAGGTTAGGGTTAGCCTCAGCCTTAGGATAGTGTTAGAGTTAGGATTAGGGTTAGCATTAGCCCTAGGATAGTGTCAGGGTTAGGGTTAGCATCAGCCCTAGGATAGTGTTAGGGTTAAGGATACGGTTATCATCAGGCCTAGGATAGTGTTAGGATTAGGGTTAGCATCTGCCCTAGGATAGTGTTAGTGTTTGGTTAGCGTTATCATCAGGCTTAGGATAGTGTTAGTGTTAGGGATAGCATAAGCCCTAGGGTAGTGTCAGGGTTAGGGTTAGGGTTAGCATCAGCCCTAGGATAGTGTTATGGTTAGGGTTATGGTTAGCATCAGCCCTAGGATAGTGTTAGGGTTAGGGTTAGGGTTAGCATTAGGCCTAGTATAGTGTTAGGGTTAGGGTTAGCATCAGCCCTAGGATAGTGTTAGGGTTAGGGTTAGGGTTATCATCAGGCCTAGGATAGTGTTAGTGTTAGGGTTAGCATAAGCCCTAGGATAGTGTTAGGGTTAGGGTTAGCATCAGCCCTACGATAGTGTTAGGGTTAGGGTTAGGGTTAGCATCAGCCCTAGAATAGTGTTAGGGTTAGGGTTAGGGTTAGCATCAGCCCTAGGATAGTGTTAGGGTTATGGTTAGCATCAGCCCTAGGATAGTGTTAGGGTTAGGGTTAGAATAAGCCCTAGGATAGTCTTAGGGTTAGGGTTAGGTTTAGCATCAGGCCTAGTATAGTGTTAGGGTTAGGGTTAACATCAGCCCTAGGATAGTGTTAGGGTTAGGGTTAAGGTTAGCATCAGCCCAAGGATAGTGTCAGGGTTAGGGTTAATATCAGCCCTAGGATAGTGTTAGGGTTAAGGTTAGGGTTAGCATCAGCCCTAGGATAGTGTTAGGGTTAGGGTTAGCATCAGATCTAGGATAGTGTTAGTATTAGGGTTAGGGTTAGCTTGAGCCCTAGGATAGTGTTAGGGTTAGGGTTAGCCTCAGCCCTAGGAGAGTGTTAGGGTTAGGGTTAGGGTTAGCATCAGCACTACGATAGTGTTAGGGTTAGTGTTAGCATCAGCCCTAGGATAGTGTTAGGGATAGTGTTAGGGTTAATGTTAGCATCAGCCCTAGGATAGTGTTAGGGTTAGGGTTAGGGTTAGGGTTAGCAACAGCCCTAGGATAGTGTTAGGGTTAGGGTTAGGGTTAGCATCAGCCCTAGGATAGTGTTATGGTTAGGGTTAGGGTTAGCATCAGCCCTAGGACAGTGTTAGGGTTAGGGTTAGGGTTAGCATCAGCCCTAGGATAGTGTTAGGGTTATGGTTCCGGTTAGCGTCAACCCTAGGATAGTGTTAGGGTTAGGGACAGCATCAGCCCTAGTATAGCGTTAGGATTAGGGTTAGGGTTATCATCAGGCCTAGGATAGTGTTAGGGTTAGCATCAACCCTAGGATAGTTTTAGGGTTAGGGTTAGGGTTAGCATCAGCCCTAGGATAGTATTAGTGTTAGGGTTAGGGTTAGCATCAGTCCTAGGATAGTGTTAGGGTTAGGGTTAGGGTTAGCATCAGGCCTAGGATAGTGTTAGGGTTAGGGTTAGCATCAGCCTTAGGATAGTGTTAGGGTTAGGGTTAGGGTTAGCATCAGCCCTAGGACAGTGTTAGTGATAGGGTTAGCATCAGCCCTAGGATAGTGTTAGTGTTAGGGTTAGGGTTATCATCAAGCCTAGGATAGTGTTAGGGTTAGGGTTAGCATCAGCTCTAGGATAGTGTTAGGGTTAGGGTTATCGTTAGCCTCAGCCCTAGGATAGTGTTAGGGTTAGGGTTAGGGTTATCATCAGGCCTAGGATAGTCTTAGGGTTAGGGTTAGCTTCAGCCATAGGATAGTGTGATGGCTATGGTTAGCATCAGACCTAGGTTAGTGTTAGGCTTAGGGTTAGGTTTAGCATCAGCCCTAGGATAGTGTTAGTGTTAGGGTTAGCCTCACCCCTAGGAGTGTGTTAGGGTTAGGGTTAGGGTTAGCATCAGCACTACGATAGTGTTAGGGTTAGGGTTAGCATCAGCCCTAGGATAGTGTTAGGGTTAGGGTTAGGGTTAACCTCAACCCTAGAATAGTGTTAGGGTTAGGGTTAGCATCAGCCCTAGGATAGTGTTAAGGTTAGGGTTAGGGTTAGCATCAGCCCTAGGATAGTGTTAGGGTTAGGGTTAGCATCAGACCTAGGATAGTGTTATTGTTACGGTTATGGTTAGCATCAGCCCTAGGATAGGGTTAGGGTTAGGGTTAGCATCAGCCCTAGGATAGTGTTAGGGTTAGGGTTAGCATCAGACCTAGGATAGTGTTAGGGTTAATGTTAGGGTTATCATCAAGCCTAGGATAGTGTTAGTGTTAGGGTTAGCATCAGCCGTAGGATAGTGTTAGGGTTAGGGTTAGGGATAGCATCAGCCCTAGGATAGTGTTAGGGTTAGGGTTAGCATCAGCCCAGAGGTAGTGTTAGGGTTAGGGATAGGGTTATCATCAGGCCTAGGATAGTGTTGGTGTTAGGGTTAGCATCAGCCCTAGGATAGTGTTAGGGTTAGGGTTAGGGTTAGCATCAGCCCTAGGATAGTGTTAAGGTTAGGGTTAGCCTCAGCCCTAGGATACTGTTAGGGTTAGGGTTAGGGTTAGCCTCAGCCCTAGGATAGTGTTAGGGTTAGGTTTAGGGTTAGCATCAGCCCTAGGATAGTGTTAGCGTTAGGGTTACGGTTAGCGTCAGCCCTAGGATAGTATTAGGGTTAGGGTTAGGGTTAGGGTTAGCATCAGCCCTAGGATAGTGTTAGGGTTAGGGTTAGCATCATCCCTAGGATAGTGTTAGGGTTAGGGTCAGCACCAGCCCTAATATAGTGTTTGAGTAAGGGTTAGGGTTAGCATCATGCCTAGGATAGTGTTAGGGTTAGGGTTAGCATTAGCCCTAGGATAGTGTTAGGGTTAGGGTTAGGGTTAGCATCAGCCCTAGGATAGTGTTAGGGTAGGGTTCGCATCAGCCCTTGGATAGTGTTAGGGTTAGGGTTAGGGTTAGCATCAGCCCTAGGATAGTGTTAGGGTTAGGGTTAGCGTCAGCCCTAGGATAGTGTTAGAGTTATGATTAGGGTTAGCATCAGCCCTAGGATAGTGTTAGTGTTAGGGTTAGGGTTATGGTTAGCATCAGCCCTAGGATAGTGTTATGGTTAGGGTTAGGGATAGCATCAACCCAAGGATAGGGTTAGTGTTAGGGTTAGCATCAGCCCTAGGATAGTGTTAGGGTTAGGGTTAGGGTTAGCATCAGCCCTAGGATAGTGTTAGGGTTAGGGTTAGCATCAGCCCTAGGATAGTGTTAGGGTTAGGGTTAGGGTTAGCATCAGCCCTGGATAGTGTTAGGGTTAGGGTTAGCATCAGCCCTAAGATAGTGTTAGGGTTAGGGATAGGGTTATCATCAGGCCAAGGATAGTGTTAGGGTTAGGGTTAGCTTCAGCCCTAGGATACTGTTATGGTTAGGGTTAGGGTTATCATCAGGCCTAGGATAGTGTTAGTGTTAGGGATAGCATCAGCCCTAGAATAGTGTTAGGGTTAGGTTCAGGGTTAGCATCAGCCCTAGGATAGTGTTAGGTTTAGGGTTAGCATCAGCCCTAGGATAGTGTTAGGGTTAGGGTTAGGGTTAGCATCAGGCCTAGGATAGTGTTAGGGTTAGGGTTAGCACCAGCCTTAGGATAGTGTTAGGGTTAGGGTTAGGGTTAGCATCAGCCCTAGGATAGTGTTAGTGATAGGGTTAGCATCAGCCCTAGGATAGTGTTAGTGTTAGGGTTAGGGTTATCATCAAGCCTAGGATAGTGTTAGGGTTAGGGTTAGCATCAGCTCTAGGATAGTGTTAGGGTTAGGGTTATCGTTAGCCTCAGCCCTAGGATAGTGTTAGGGTTAGGGTTATGGTTATGATCAGGCCTAGGATAGTCTTAGGGTTAGGGTTAGCTTCATCCGTAGGATAGTGTGATGGCTATGGTTAGCATCAGACCTAGGTTAGTGTTAGGGTTAGGGTTAGGTTTAGCATCAGCCCTAGGATAGTGTTAGTGTTAGGGTTAGCCTCAGCCCTAGGAGAGTGTTAGGGTTAGGGTTAGGGTTAGCATCAGCACTACGATAGTGTTAGGGTTAGGGTTAGCATCAGCCCTAGGATAGTGTTAGGGTTAGGGTTAGGGTTAGCCTCAGCCCTAGGATAGTGTTAGGGTTAGGGTTAGCATCAGCCCTAGGATAGTGTTAGGGTTAGGGTTAGGGTTAGCATCAGCCCTAGGATAGTGTTAGGGTTAGGGTTAGCATCAGACCTAGGATAGTGTTATTGTTACGGTTATGGTTAGCATCAGCCCTAGGATAGTGTTAGGGTTAGGGTTAGGGATAGCATCAGCCCTAGGATTGGGTTAGGGTTAGGGTTAGCATCAGCCCTAGGATAGTGTTAGGGTTAGGGATAGGATTAGCATCAGCCCTAGGATAGTGTTAGGGTTAGGGTTAGCATCAGACCTAGGATAGTGTTAGGGTTAGGGTCAGCACCAGCCCTAATATAGTGTTTGAGTAAGGGTTAGAGTTAGCATCAGGCCTAGGATAGTGTTAGGGTTAGGGTTAGCATTAGCCCTAGGATAGTGTTAGGGTTAGGGTTAGGTTTAGCATCAGCCCTAGGATAGTGTTAGGGTAGGGTTCGCATCAGCCCTAGGATAGTGTTAGGCTAAGGGTTAGGGTTAGCATCAGCCCTAGGATAGTGTTAGGGTTAGCGTTAGCCTCAGCCCTAGGATAGTGTTAGAGTTAGGATTAGGGTTAGCATCAGCCCTAGGATAGTGTTAGTGTTAGGGTTAGGGTTTTGGTTAGCATCAGCCCTAGGATAGTGTTATGGTTAGGGTTAGGGATAGCATCAGACCTAGGATAGGGTTAGGGTTAGGGTTAGCATCAGCCCTAGGATAGTGTTAGGGTTAGGGTTAGGGTTAGCATCAGCCCTAGGATAGTGTTAGGGTTAGGGTTAGCATCAGCCCTAGGATAGTGTTATGGTTAGGGTTAGGGTTAGCATCAGCCCTAGGATAGTGTTAGGGTTAGGGTTAGGGTTAGCATCAGCCCTAGGATAGTGTTAGGATTAGGGTTAGGGTTATCATCAGACCTAGGATAGTGTTAGTGTTAGGGTTAGCATCAGCCCTAGGATAGTGTTAGGGTTAGGGTTAGGGTTAGCATCAGCCCTAGGATAGTGTTAGGGTTAGGGTTAGCATCAGCCCTAAGATAGTGTTAGGGTTAGGGATAGGGTTATCATCATGCCTAGGATAGTGTTAGGGTTAGGGTGAGCTTCAGCCCTAGGATACTGTTATGGTTAGGGTTAGGGTTATCATCAGGCCTAGGATAGTGTTAGTGTTAGGGATAGCATCAGCCCTAGAATAGTGTTAGGGTTAGGTTCAGGGTTAGCATCAGCCCTAGGATAGTGTTAGGGTTAGGGTTAGCATCAGCCCTAGGATAGTGTTAGGGTTAGGGTTAGGGTTAGCATCAGGCCTAGGATAGTGTTAGGGTTAGGGTTAGCATCAGCCTTAGGATAGTGTTAGGGTTAGGGTTAGCGTTAGCATCAGCCCTAGGATAGTGTTAGTGATAGGGTTAGCATCAGCCCTAGGATAGTGTTAGTGTTAGGGTTAGGGTTATCATCAAGCCTAGGATAGTGTTAGGGTTAGGGTTAGCATCAGCTCTAGGATAGTGTTAGGGTTAGGGTTATCGTTAGCCTCAGCCCTAGGATAGTGTTAGGGTTAGGGTTATGGTTATCATCAGGCCTAGGATAGTCTTAGGTTTAGGGTTAGCTTCATCCGTAGGATAGTGTGATGGCTATGGTTAGCATCAGACCTAGGTTAGTGTTAGGGTTAGGGTTAGGTTTAGCATCAGCCCTAGGATAGTGTTAGTGTTAGGGTTAGCCTCAGCCCTGGGAGAGTGTTAGGGTTAGGGTTAGGGTTAGCATCAGCACTACGATAGTGTTAGGGTTAGGGTTAGCATCAGCCCTAGGATAGTGTTAGGGTTAGGGTTAGGGATAGCATCAGCCCTAGGATAGGGTTAGGGTTAGGGTTAGCATCAGCCCTAGGATAGTGTTAGGGTTAGGGTTAGGATTAGCATCAGCCCTAGGATAGTGTTAGGGTTAGGGTTAGCATCAGACCTAGGATGGAGTTAGGGTTAGGGTTAGGGTTATCATGAAGCCTAGGATAGTGTTAGTGTTAGGGGTAGCATCAGCCGTAGGATAGTGTTAGGGTTAGGGTTAGGGTTAGCATCAGCCTTAGGATAGTGTTAGGGTTAGGGTTAGCATCAGCCCAGAGATAGTGTTAGGGTTAGGGATAGGGTTATCATCAGCCCTAGGATAGTGTTAGGGTTAGGGTTAGCATCAGACCTAGGATAGTGTTAGGGTTAGGGTTAGGGTTAGCCTCAGCCCTAGGATAGTGTTAGGGTTAGGGATAGGGTTATCATCAGGCCTAGGATAGTGTTGGTGTTAGGGTTAGCATCAGCCCTAGGATAGTGTTAGGCTTAGGGTTAGGGTTAGCATCAGCCCTAGGATAGTGTTAAGGTTAGGGTTAGCCTCAGCCCTAGGATACTGTTAGGGTTAGGGTTAGGGCTAGCATCAGCCCTAGGATAGTGTTAGGGTTAGGGTTAGGGTTAGCGTCAGCCCTAGGATAGTATTAGGGTTAGGGTTAGGGTTAGGGATAGCATCAGCCCTAGGATAGGGTTAGGGTTAGGGTTAGCATCAGCCCTAGGATAGTGTTAGCGTTAGGGTTACGGTTAGCGTCAGCCCTAGGATGGTATTAGGGTTAGGGTTAGGGTTAGGGTTAGCATCAGACCTAGGATAGTGTTAGGGTTAGGGTTAGCATCAGCCCTAGGATAGTGTTAGGGTTAGGGTCAGCACCAGCCCTAATATAGTGTTTGAGTAAGGGTTAGGGTTAGCATCAGGCCTAGGATAGTGTTAGGGTTAGGGTTAGCATTAGCCCTAGGATAGTGTTAGCGTTAGGGTTAGGGTTAGGGTTAGCATCAGCCCTAGGATATTGTTAGGGTAGGGTTAGCATCAGCCCTAGGATAGTGTTAGGGTTAGTGTTAGGGTTAGCATCAGCCCTAGGATAGTGTTAGGGTTAGGGTTAGCCTCAGCCCTAGGATAGTGTTAGAGTTAGGATTAGGGTTAGCATCAGCCCTAGGATAGTGTTAGTGTTAGGGTTAGGGTTATGGTTAGCATCAGCCCTAGGATATTGTTATGGTAAGGGTTAGGGATAGCATCAGCCCTAGGATAGGGTTAGGGTTAGGGTTAGCATCAGCCCTAGGATAGTGTTAGGGTTAGGGTTAGGGTTAGCATCAGCCCTAGGATAGTGTTAGGGTTAGGGTTAGCATCAGCCCTAGGATAGTATTATGGTTAGGGTTAGGGTTAGCATCAGCCCTAGGATAGTGTTAGGGTTAGGGTTAGGGTTAGCATCAGCCCTAGGATAGTGTTAGGGTTAGGGTTAGGGTTATCATCAGGCCTAGGATAGTGTTAGTGTTAGGGTTAGCATCAGCCCTAGGATAGTGTTAGGGTTAGTGTTAGGGTTAGCATCAGCCCTAGGATAGTGTTAGGGTTAGGGTTAGCATCAGACCTAGGATAGTGTTAGGGTTAGTGTTACGGTTAGCATCAGCACTAGGATAGTGTTGTTAGGGTTAGGGTTATGGTTAGCATCAGCCCTAGGATAGTGTTAGGGTTAGGGTTAGCATCAGCCCTAGGATAGTGTTAGGGTTAGGGTTAGGGTTAGCATCAGCCCTAGGATAGTGTTAGGATTAAGGTTAGGGTTATCATCAGACCTAGGATAGTGTTAGTGTTAGAGTTAGCATCGGCCCTAGGATAGTGTTAGGGTTAGGGTTAGGGTTAGCATCAGCCCTAGGATAGTGTTAGGGTTAGGGTTAGCATCAGCCCTAAGAGAGTGTTAGGGTTAGGGATAGGGTTATCATCAGGCCTAGGATAGTGTTAGGGTTAGGGTTAGCTTCAGCCCTAGGATACTGTTATGGTTAGGGTTAGGGTTATCATCAGGCCTAGGATAGTGTTAGTGTTAGGGATAGCATCAGCCCTAGAATAGTGTTAGGGTTAGGTTCAGGGTTAGCATCAGCCCTAGGATAGTGTTAGGGTTAGGGTTAGCATCAGCCCTAGGATAGTGTTAGGGTTAGGGTTAGGGTTAGCATCAGGCCTAGGATAGTGTTAGGGTTAGGGTTAGCATCAGCCTTAGGATAGTGTTAGTGTTAGGGTTAGGGTTAGCATCAGCCCTAGGATAGTGTTAGTGATAGGGTTAGCATCAGCCCTAGGATAGTGTTAGTGTTAGGGTTAGGGTTATCATCAAGCCTAGGATAGTGTTAGGGTTAGGGTTAGCATCAGCCCTAGGATAGTGTTAGGGTTAGGGTTATCGTTAGCCTCAGCCCTAGGATAGTGTTAGGGTTAGGATTATGGTTATCATCAGGCCTAGGATAGTCTTAGGGTTAGGGTTAGCTTCATCCGTAGGATAGTGTGATGGCTATGGTTAGCATCAGACCTAGGTTAGTGTTAGGGTTAGGGTTAGGTTTAGCATCAGCCCTAGGATAGTGTTAGTGTTAGGGTTAGCCTCAGCCCTAGGAGAGTGTTAGGGTTAGGGTTAGGGTTAGCATCAGCACTACGATAGTGTTAGGGTTAGGGTTAGCATCAGCCCTAGGATAGTGTTAGGGTTAGGGTTAGGGTTAGCCTCAGCCCTAGGATAGTGTTAGGGTTAGGGTTAGCATCAGCCCTAGGATAGTGTTAGGGTTAGGGTTAGGGTTAGCATCAGCCCTAGGATAGTGTTAGGGTTAGGGTTAGCATCAGACCTAGGATAGTGTTATTGTTACGGTTATGGTTAGCATCAGCCCTAGGATAGTGTTAGGGTTAGGGTTAGGGATAGCATCAGCCCTAGGATTGGGTTAGGGTTAGGGTTAGCATCAGCCCTAGGATAGTGTTAGGGTTAGGGATAGGATTAGCATCAGCCCTAGGATAGTGTTAGTGTTAGGGTTAGCATCAGACCTAGGATAGTGTTAGGGTTAGGGTCAGCACCAGCCCTAATATAGTGTTTGAGTAAGGGTTAGAGTTAGCATCAGGCCTAGGATAGTGTTAGGATTAGGGTTAGCATTAGCCCTAGGATAGTGTTAGGGTTAGGGTTAGGGTTAGCATCAGCCCTAGGATAGTGTTAGGGTAGGGTTCGCATCAGCCCTAGGATAGTGTTAGGGTTAGGGTTAGGGTTAGCATCAGCCCTAGGATAGTGTTAGGTTTAGCGTTAGCCTCAGCCCTAGGATAGTGTTAGAGTTAGGATTAGGGTTAGCATCAGCCCTAGGATAGTGTTAGTGTTAGGGTTAGGGTTATGGTTAGCATCAGCCCTAGGATAGTGTTATGGTTAGGGTTAGGGATAGCATCAGACCTAGGATAGGGTTAGGGTTAGGGTTAGCATCAGCCCTAGGATAGTGTTAGGGTTAGGGTTAGGGTTAGCATCAGCCCTAGGATAGTGTTAGGGTTAGGGTTAGGGTTAGCATCAGGCCTAGGATAGTGTTAGGGTTAGGGTTAGCATCAGCCTTAGGATAGTGTTAGGGTTAGGGTTAGCGTTAGCATCAGCCCTAGGATAGTGTTAGTGATAGGGTTAGCATCAGCCCTAGGATAGTCTTAGTGTTAGGGTTAGGGTTATCATCAAGCCTAGGATAGTGTTAGGGTTAGGGTTAGCATCAGCTCTAGGATAGTGTTAGGGTTAGGGTTATCGTTAGCCTCAGCCCTAGGATAGTGTTAGGGTTAGGGTTATGGTTATCATCAGGCCTAGGATAGTCTTAGGTTTAGGGTTAGCTTCATCCGTAGGATAGTGTGATGGCTATGGTTAGCATCAGACCTAGGTTAGTGTTAGGGTTAGGGTTAGGTTTAGCATCAGCCCTAGGATAGTGTTAGTGTTAGGGTTAGCCTCAGCCCTAGGAGAGTGTTAGGGTTAGGGTTAGGGTTAGCATCAGCACTACGATAGTGTTAGGGTTAGGGTTAGCATCAGCCCTAGGATAGTGTTAGGGTTAGGGTTAGGGATAGCATCAGCCCTAGGATAGGGTTAGGGTTAGGGTTAGCATCAGCCCTAGGATAGTGTTAGGGTTAGGGTTAGGATTAGCATCAGCCCTAGGATAGTGTTAGGGTTAGGGTTAGCATCAGACCTAGGATAGTGTTAGGGTTAGGGTTAGGGTTATCATCAAGCCTAGGATAGTGTTAGTGTTAGGGGTAGCATCAGCCGTAGGATAGTGTTAGGGTTAGGGTTAGGGTTAGCATCAGCCCTAGGATAGTGTTAGGGTTAGGGTTAGCATCAGCCCAGAGATAGTGTTAGGGTTAGGGATAGGGTTATCATCAGGCCTAGGATAGTGTTAGGGTTAGGGTTAGCATCAGCCCTAGGATAGTGTTAGGGTTAGGGTTAGGGTTAGCCTCAGCCCTAGGATAGTGTTAGGGTTAGGGATAGGGTTATCATCAGGCCTAGGATAGTGTTGGTGTTAGGGTTAGCATCAGCCCTAGGATAGTGTTAGGCTTAGGGTTAGAATTAGTATCAGCCCTAGGATAGTGTTAAGGTTAGGGTTAGCCTCAGCCCTAGGATACTGTTAGGGTTAGGGTTAGGGCTAGCATCAGCCCTAGGATAGTGTTAGGGTTAGGTTTAGGGTTAGCATCAGCCCTAGGATAGTGTTAGCGTTAGGCTTACGGTTAGCGTCAGCCCTAGGATAGTATTAGGGTTAGGGTTAGGGTTAGGGTTAGCATCAGACCTAGGATAGTGTTAGGGTTAGGGTTAGCATCAGCCCTAGGATAGTGTTAGGGTTAGGGTCAGCACCAGCCCTAATATAGTGTTTGAGTAAGGGTTAGGGTTAGCATCAGGCCTAGGATAGTGTTAGGGTTAGGGTTAGCATTAGCCCTAGGATAGTGTTAGCGTTAGGGTTAGGGTTAGGGTTAGCATCAGCCCTAGGATAGTGTTAGGGTAGGGTTAGCATCAGCCCTAGGATAGTGTTAGGGTTAGTGTTAGGGTTAGCATCAGCCCTAGGATAGTGTTAGGGTTAGGGTTAGCCTCAGCCCTAGGATAGTGTTAGAGTTAGGATTAGGGTTAGCATCAGCCCTAGGATAGTGTTAGTGTTAGGGTTAGGGTTATGGTTAGCATCAGCCCTAGGATATTGTTATGGTTAGGGTTAGGGATAGCATCAGCCCTAGGATAGGGTTAGGGTTAGGCTTAGCATCAGCCCTAGGATAGTGTTAGGGTTAGGGTTAAGGTTAGCATCAGCCCTAGGATAGTGTTAGGGTTAGGGTTAGCATCAGCCCTAGGATAGTATTGTGGTTAGGGTTAGGGTTAGCATCAGCCCTAGGATAGTATTATGGTTAGGGTTAGGGTTAGCATCACCCCTAGGATAGTGTTAGGGTTAGGGTTAGGGTTAGCATCAGCCCTAGGATAGTGTTAGGGTTAGGGTTAGGGTTATCATCAGGCCTAGGATAGTGTTAGTGTTAGGGTTAGCATCAGCCCTAGGATAGTGTTAGGGTTAGTGTTAGGGTTAGCATCAGCCCTAGGATAGTGTTAGGGTTAGGGTTAGCATCAGACCTAGGATAGTGTTAGGGTTAGTGTTACGGTTAGCATCAGCACTAGGATAGTGTTGTTAGGGTTAGGGTTATGGTTAGCATCAGCCCTAGGATAGTGTTAGGGTTAGGGTTAGCATCAGCCCTAGGATAGTGTTAGGGTTAGGGTTAGGGTTAGCATCAGCCCTAGGATAGTGTTAGGATTAGGGTTAGGGTTATCATCAGACCTAGGATAGTGTTAGTGTTAGGGTTAGCATCAGCCCTAGGATAGTGTTAGGGTTAGGGTTAGGGTTAGCATCAGCCCTAGGATAGTGTTAGGGTTAGGGTTAGCATCAGCCCTAAGATAGTGTTAGGGTTAGGGATAGGGTTATCATCAGGCCTAGGATAGTGTTAGGGTTAGGGTTAGCTTCAGCCCTAGGATACTGTTATGGTTAGGGTTAGGGTTACAATCAGGCCTAGGATAGTGTTAGTGTTAGGGATAGCATCAGCCCTAGAATAGTGTTAGGGTTAGGTTCAGGGTTAGCATCAGCCCTAGGATAGTGTTAGGGTTAGGGTTAGCATCAGCCCTAGGATAGTGTTAGGGTTAGGGTTAGGGTTAGCATCAGGCCTAGGATAGTGTAAGGGTTAGGGTTAGCATCAGCCTTAGGATAGTGTTTGTGTTAGGGTTAGGGTTAGCATCAGCCCTAGGATAGTGTTAGTGATAGGGTTAGCATCAGCCCTAGGATAGTGTTAGTGTTAGGGTTAGGGTTATCATCAAGCCTAGGATAGTGTTAGGGTTAGGGTTAGCATCAGCTCTAGGATAGTGTTAGGGTTAGGGTTATCGTTAGCCTCAGCCCTAGGATAGTGTTAGGGTTAGGATTATGGTTATCATCAGGCCTAGGATAGTCTTAGGGTTAGGGTTAGCCTCAACCCTAGGAGAGTGTTAGGGTTATGGTTAGGGTTAGCATCAGCCCTAGGATAGTGTTAGGAATAGGTTTAGCATCAGCCCTAGGATAGAGTTAGGGTTAGGCTTAGGGTTAGCTTCAGCCCTAGGATACTGTTAGGGTTAGGGTTAGGGTTAGCATCAGCCCTAGGATTGTGTTAGGGTTAGGGTTAGGGTTAGCAACAGCCCTAGGATAGTGTTAGGGTTAGGGTTAGCATCAGCCCTAGGATAGTGTTAGGGTTAGGGTTAGGGTTATCATCAGGCCTAGGATAGTGTTAATGTTAGGGTTAGCATCAGCCCTAGGTTAGTGTTAGGGTTAGGGTTAGGGTTTGCATCAGCCCTAGGATAGTGTTAGGGTTAGGGTTAGCATCAGCCCTAGAATAGTGTTAGGGTTAGGGATAGGGTTATCATCAGGCCTAGGATAGTGTTAGGGTTAGGGTTAGCATCAGCCCTAGGATAGTGTTAGGGTTAGGGTCAGCGTTATCATCAGGCCTAGGATAGTGTTAGTGTTAGGGTTAGCATCAGCCCTAGGATACTGTTAGGGTTAGGGTTAGCATCAACCCTAGGATAGTGTTAGGGTTAAGGTTAGGGTAAGCGTCAGCCGTAGGATAGTGTTAGGGTTAGGGTTAGCAGCAGCCTTAGGATAGTGTTAGGGTTAGAGTTAGGGTTAGCATCAGCCCTAGGATAGTGTTAGGGTTAGGGTTAGCATCAGCCCTAGGATAGTGTTAGGGTTAGGGTTAGCATCAGCCCTAGGATAGTGTTAGGGTTAGGGTTAGCATCAGCCCTAGGATAGTGTTAGGGTTAGCGTTAGCATCACCCTAGGATAGTGTTAGGGTTAGGTTTAGGGTTAGCATCCGCCCTAGGATAGTGTTAGGGTTAGGGTTAGCCTCAGCCCTAGGATAGTGTTAGGGTTAGGGTTAGGGTTAGCATCAGCCCTAGGATAGTGTTAGGGTTAGGTTTAGCGTTAGCATCAGCCCTAGGATAGTGTTAGCGTTAAGGTTACGGTTAGCATCAGCCCTAGGATAGTATTAGGGTTAGGGTTATGGTTAGGGTTAGCATCAGCCCTAGGATAGTGCTAGGGTTAGGGTTAGCATCAGCCCTAATATAGTGTTTGAGTTAGGGTTAGGGTTAGCATCAGGCCTAGGATAGTGTTAGGGTTAGGGTTAGCATTAGCCTTAGGATAGTGTTAGGGTTAGGGTTAGGATTAGTATCAGCCCTAGGAGAGTGTTAGGGTAGGGTTAGCATCAGCACTAGGATAGTGTTAGGGTTAGGGTTCGGGTTAGCATCAGCCCTAGGATAGTGTTAAGGGTAGGGTTAGCCTCAGCCCTAGGATAGTGTTAGAGTTAGGATTAGGGTTAGCATCAGCCCTAGTATAGTGGTAGGGTTAGGGTTAGGGTTATGGTTAGCATCAGCACTAGGATAGTGTTAGGGTTAGGGTTAGGGATAGCATCAGCCCTAGGATAGGGTTAGGGTTAGGGTTAGCATCAGCCCTAGGATAGTGTTAGGGTTAGGGTTAGGGTTTGCATCAGCCCTAGGATAGTGTTAGTGTTAAGGTTAGCATCAGCCCTAGGTTAGTGTTAGGGTTAGGGTTAGGGTTAGCATCAGCCCTAGGATAGTGTTAGGGTTAGGGTTAGGGTTAGCAACAGCCCTAGGATAGTGTTAGGGTTAGGGTTAGCATCAGCCCTAGGATAGTGTTAGGGTTAGGGTTAGGGTTAGCATCAGCCATAGGATAGTGTTAGGGTTAGGGTTAGGGTTAGCTTCAGCCCTAGGATAGTGTTAGGGTTAGGCTTAGGGTTAGCATCAGGCCTAGGATAGTGTTAGGGTTAGGGTTAGGG
The DNA here is from genome assembly GCF_020740605.2 of Lemur catta. Taxonomy (NCBI): domain Eukaryota; kingdom Metazoa; phylum Chordata; class Mammalia; order Primates; family Lemuridae; genus Lemur; species Lemur catta. The sequence continues at coordinate 39,427,400 of NC_059129.1, read as the reverse complement.
TTAGCATCAGCACTAGGATAGTGTTAGGGTTAGGGTTAGGGTTAGCATCAGTCCCAGGATATTATTAGGGTTAGGGTTAGGGTTAGCATCAGCCCTAGGATAGTGTTAGGGTTAGGTTTAGGGTTAGCATCAGCCCTAGGATAGTGTTAGGTTTAGGTTTAGAATCAGCCCTAGAATAGTGTTAGGGTTAGGGTTAGCATCAGCCCTAAGATAGTGTTAGGATTAGGGTTAGGGTTAGCATCAGGCCTAGGATAGTGTTAGGGTTAGGGTTAGTGTTAGCATCAGCCCTAGGATAGTGTTAGGGTTAGGGTTAGCAAAAGCCCTAGGATCGTGTTAGGGTTAGGGTCAGCATCAGCCCTAATATAGTGTTTGAGTTAGGGTTAGGGTTAGCATCAGGCCTAGGATAGTGTTAGGGTTAGGGTTAGCATTAGCCTTAGGATAGTGTTAGGGTTAGGGTTAGGATTAGTATCAGCCATAGGATAGTGTTAGGGTAGGGTTAGCATCAGCCCTAGGATAGTGTTAGTGTTAGGGTTCGTGTTAGCATCGCCCTAGGATAGTGTTAAGGGTAGGGTTAGCCTCAGCCCTAGGATAGTGTTAGAGTTAGGATTAGGGTTAGCATCAGCCCTAGGATAGTGGTAGGGTTAGGGTTAGGGTTATGGTTAGCATCAGCACTAGGATAGTGTTAGGGTGAGGGTTAGGGTTAGCATCAGCCCTAGGATAGTGTTAGGCTTAGCGTTAGCATCAACCCTATTATAGTGTTAGGTATAGTGTTAGGGTTAGCATCAGCCCTAGGATAGTGTTAGCGTTAGGGTTACGGTTAGCATCAGCCCTAGGATAGTATTAGGGTTAGCGTAAGGGTTAGGGTTAGCATCAGCTCTAGGATATTGTTACGGTTAGGGTTAGAGTTAGCATCAGCCCTAGGATATTGTTAGGGTTAGGTTTAGGGTTAGCATCCGCCCTAGGATAGTGTTACTGTTAGGGTTAGCATCAGCCCTAGGATAGTGTTATGGTTAGGGTTATGGTTAGAATCAGCCCTAGGATACTGTTAGGGTTAGGGTTAGCATCAGCGCTAGGATAGTGTTAGGCTTAGGGTTAGGGTTAGCATCAGGCCTAGTATACTCTTAGGGTTAGGGTTAGCATCAGCCCTAGGATAGTGTTAGGGTTAGGGTTAGTATCAGACCTAGGATAGTGTTAGGGTTAGTGTTAGGGTTAGCATCAGCCCTAGGATAGTGTTAGGGTTAGGGTTAGGGTTAGCATCAGCCCTAGGATAGTGTTAGGGTTAGGGTTAGGGTTAGCATCAGGCCTAGGATTGTGTTAGGGTTAGGGTTACGGTTAGCATCAACCCTAGGTTAGTGTTAGGGTTAGGGTCAGCATCAGCCCTAGGATAGTGTTAGGGTTAGGGTTAGGGTTATCATCAGGCCTAGGATAGTGTTAGAGTTAGGGTTAGCATCAGCCCTAGGATAGTGTTAGTGTTAGGGTTAGGGTTAGCATCAGCCCTAGGATAGTTTTAGGGTTAGGGTTAGGGTTAGCATCAGACCTAGGATAGTGTTAGGGTTAGGGTTAGGGTTAGCATCAGCCCTAGGATAGTGTTAGGGTTAGGGTTAGGGTAAGGATCAGGCCTAGGATTGTGTTAGGGTCAGGGTTACGGTTAGCATCAACCCTTGGTTAGTGTTAGGGTTAGGGTCAGCATCAGCCCTAGGATACTGTTAGGGTTAGGGTTAGGGTTAGCATCAGTCCTAGGATAGTGTTAGGGTTAGGGTTAGGGTTAGCATCAGCCCTAGGATAGTGTTAGGGTTAGGGTTAGGGTTAGCATCAGCCCTAGGATAGTGTTAGTTTTAGGGTTAGAATCAGCCCTAGAATAGTGTTAGGGTTAGGGTTAGCATCAGCCGTAAGATAGTGTTAGGGTTAGGGTTAGGGTTAGCATCAGGCCTAGGATAGTGTTAGGGTTAGGGTTAGCATCAGCCTTAGGATAGTGTTAGGGTTAGGGTTAGCATCAGCCCTAGTATAGTGTTAGGGTTAGGGTTAGCCTCAGCAATAGGATAGTGTTAGAGTTAGGGTTAGAGTTAGGGTTTGGTATAGGGTTAGGGTTAGGGTTAGGGTTAGGGTTAGGGTTAGCATCAGACCTAGGATAGTGTTAGGGTTAGGGTTAGGGTTAGCATCAGCCCCAGGATAGTGTTATGGTTAGGGTTAGTGTTAGCATCACCCCTAGGATAGTGTTAGGGTTAGGGTTGGCATCAGCCCTTGGATAGTGTTAGGGTTAGGGTTATCATCAGGCCTACGATAGTGTTAGGTTTAGGGTTAGCTTCAGCCCTAGGATAGTGTTAGGGTTAAGGTTATCATCAGCCATAGGATAGTGTTAGGGGTAGGGTTAGGTTAACATCAGTCCTAGGATAGTGTTAGGTTTAGGGTTAGCCTCAGCCCTAGGATAGTGTTAGGGTTACGGTTAGGGTTAGCATCAGCCCTAGGATAGTTTTAGGGTTACGTTTCGGGTTAGCATCAGCCCTAGGATAGTGTTAGCGTTAAGGTTACGGTTAGCATCAGCCCTAGGATAGTATTAGGGTTAGGATTAGGGTTAGGGTTAGCATCAGCCCTAGGATAGTGTTAGGGTTAGGGTTAGCATCAGGCCTAGGATCGTGTTAGGGTTGGGGTCAGCATCAGCCCTGGTATAGTGTTTGAGTTAGGGTTAGGGTTAGAATCAGGCCTAGGATAGTGTTAGGGTTAGGGTTAACATCAGCCCTAGGATACTGTTAGGGTTAGCGTTAGGGTTAGCATCAGCCCTAGGATGGTGTTAGGGTTAGGGTTAGCCTCAGCCCTAGGATAGTGTTAGGGTTAGGGTTAGCCTCAACTCTAGGAGAGTGTTAGTGTTATGGTTAGGGTTAGCATCAGCCCTAGGATAGTGTTAGGGTTAGGGTTAGGGTTAGCATCAGCCCTAGGATACTGTTAGGGTTAGCGTTAGGGTTAGCATCAGCCCTAGGATAGTGTTAGGGTTAGGGTTAGGGTTAGCAACAGCCCTAGGATAGTGTTAGGGTTAGGGTTAGCATCAGCCCTAGGATAGTGTTAGGGTTAGGGTTAGGGTTATCATCAGGCATAGGATAGTTTTAGTGTTAGGGTTAGCATCAGCCCTAGGTTAGTGTTAGGGTTAGGGTTAGGGTTTGCATCAGCCCTAGGATAGTGTGAGGGTTAGGGTTGGCATTGGCCCTAGGATAGTGTTAGGGTTAGGGATAGGGTTATCATCAGGCCTAGGATAGTGTTAGGGGTAGGGTTAGCATCAGACCTAGGATAGTGTTAGGGTTATGGTTAGCGTTATCATCAGGCCTAGGATAGTGTTAGTGTTAGGGTTAGCATCAGCCCTAGGATAGTGTTAGGGTTAGGGTCAGGGTTACCATCAGCCCTAGGATACTGTTAGGGTTAGGGTTAGCAAGGGTTAGGTTTAGGGTTAGCATCCGCCCTAGGATAGTGTTAGGGTTAGGGTTAGCCTCAGCCCTAGGATAGTGTTAGAGTTAGGATTAGGATTAGCATTAACCCTAGGATAGTGTTAGGGTTAGTGTTAGCATCAGCCCTAGGATAGTGTTAGGGTTAGGGATAAGGTTATCATCAGGCCTAGGATAGTGTTAGGGTTAGGGTTAGCATCAGCCCTAGGATAGTGTTAGGGTTAGGGTTAGCATCAGACTTGGGTAGTGTTATTGTTATGGTTAGGGTTAGCATCAGCCCTAGGACAGTGTTAGGGTTAGGATTAGCATCAGCCCTAGGATAGTGTTAGGGTTAAGGTTACGGTTAGCATCAGGAATTGGATTGTGTAACGGTTAGGGTTAGCATCAGCCCTTGGATAGTGTTAGGGTTAGGGTTAGGGTGAGCATCAGGCCTAGGATAGTGTTACGGTTAGGGTTAGCATCAGCCCTAGGATAGTGTGAGGGCTATGGTTAGCATCAGACCTCGGATAGTGTTATGGTTAGGGTTAGGGTTAGCCTCAGCCCTAGGATAGTGTTAGGGTTAGGGTTAGGGTTAGCATCAGCCCTAGGATAGTGTTAGGGTTAGGTTTAGGGTTTGCATCCGAACTAGGATAGTGTTAGGGTTAGGGTTAGCCTCAGCCCTAGGATAGTGTTAGGGTTAGGGTTAGGGTTAGCATCAGCCCTAGGATAGTGTTAGGGTTAGGTTTAGCGTTAGCATCAGCCCTAGGATAGTGTTAGCGTTAAGGTTACGGTTAGCATCAGCCCTAGGATAGTATTAGGGTTAGGGTTATGGTTAGGGTTAGCATCAACCCTAGGATAGTGCTAGGGTTAGGGTTAGCATCAGCCCTAATATAGTGTTTGAGTTAGGGTTAGGGTTAGCATCAGGCCTAGGATAGTGTTAGGGTTAGGGTTAGCATTAGCCTTAGGATAGTGTTAGGGTTAGGGTTAGGATTAGTATCAGCCCTAGGAGAGTGTTAGGGTAGGGTTAGCATCAGCACTAGGATAGTGTTAGGGTTAGTGTTCGGGTTAGCATCAGCCCTAGGATAGTGTTAAGGGTAGGGTTAGCCTCAGCCCTAGGATAGTGTTAGAGTTAGGATTAGGGTTAGCATCAGCCCTAGGATAGTGGTAGGGTTAGGGTTAGGGTTATGGTTAGCATCAGCACTAGGATAGTGTTAGGGTTAGGGTTAGGGATAGCATCAGCCCTAGGATAGGGTTAGGGTTAGGGTTAGCATCAGCCCTAGGATAGTGTTAGGGTTAGGGTTAGGGTTTGCATCAGCCCTAGGATAGTGTTAGGGTTAAGGTTAGCATCAGCCCTAGGTTAGTGTTAGGGTTAGGGTTAGGGTTAGCATCAGCCCTAGGATAGTGTTAGGGTTAGGGTTAGGGTTAGCAACGGCCCTAGGATAGTGTTAGGGTTAGGGTTAGGGTTAGCATCAGCCCTAGGATAGTGTTAGGGTTAGGGTTAGGGTTAGCATCAGGCCTAGGATAGTGTTAGGGTTAGGGTTAGGGTTAGCATCAGCCCTAGGATAGTGTTAGGGTTAGGGTTAGGGTTAGCATCAGTCCCAGGATATTATTAGGGTTAGGGTTAGGGTTAGCATCAGCCCTAGGATAGTGTTAGGGTTAGGTTTAGGGTTAGCATCAGCCCTAGGATAGTGTTAGGTTTAGGTTTATAATCAGCCCTAGAATAGTGTTAGGGTTAGGGTTAGCATCAGCCCTAAGATAGTGTTAGGATTAGGGTTAGGGTTAGCATCAGGCCTAGGATAGTGTTAGGGTTAGGGTTAGTGTTAGCATCAGCCCTAGGATAGTGTTAGGGTTAGGGTTAGCATAAGCCCTAGGATCGTGTTAGGGTTAGGGTCAGCATCAGCCCTAATATAGTGTTTGAGTTAGGGTTAGGGTTAGCCTCAGGCCTAGGATAGTGTTAGGGTTAGGGTTAGCATTAGCCTTAGGATAGTGTTAGGGTTAGGGTTAGGATTAGTATCAGCCATAGGATAGTGTTAGGGTAGGGTTAGCATCAGCCCTAGGATAGTGTTAGTGTTAGGGTTCGTGTTAGCATCGCCCTAGGATAGTGTTAAGGGTAGGGTTAGCCTCAGCCCTAGGATAGTGTTAGAGTTAGGATTAGGGTTAGCATCAGCCCTAGGATAGTGGTAGGGTTAGGGTTAGGGTTATGGTTAGCATCAGCACTAGGATAGTGTTAGGGTGTGGGTTAGGGTTAGCATCAGCCCTAGGATAGTGTTAGGCTTAGCGTTAGCATCAACCCTATTATAGTGTTAGGTATAGTGTTAGGGTTAGCATCAGCCCTAGGATAGTGTTAGCGTTAGGGTTACGGTTAGCATCAGCCCTAGGATAGTATTAGGGTTAGCGTAAGGGTTAGGGTTAGCATCAGCTCTAGGATATTGTTACGGTTAGGGTTAGAGTTAGCATCAGCCCTAGGATATTGTTAGGGTTAGGTTTAGGGTTAGCATCCGCCCTATGATAGTGTTACTGTTATGGTTAGCATCAGCCCTAGGATAGTGTTATGGTTAGGGTTATGGTTAGAATCAGCCCTAGGATACTGTTAGGGTTAGGGTTAGCATCAGCGCTAGGATAGTGTTAGGCTTAGGGTTAGGGTTAGCATCAGGCCTAGTATACTCTTAGGGTTAGGGTTAGCATCAGCCCTAGGATAGTGTTACGGTTAGGGTTAGTATCAGACCTAGGATAGTGTTAGGGTTAGTGTTAGGGTTAGCATCAGCCCTAGGATAGTGTTAGGGTTAGGGTTAGGGTTAGCATCAGCCCTAGGATAGTGTTAGGGTTAGGGTTAGGGTTAGCATCAGGCCTAGGATTGTGTTAGGGTTAGGGTTACGGTTAGCATCAACCCTAGGATAGTGTTAGGGTTAGGGTCAGCATCAGCCCTAGGATAGTGTTAGGGTTAGGGTTAGGGTTATCATCAGGCCTAGGATAGTGTTAGAGTTAGGGTTATCATCAGCCCTAGGATAGTGTTAGTGTTAGGGTTAGGGTTAGCATCAGCCCTAGGATAGTTTTAGGGTTAGGGTTAGGGTTAGCATCAGACCTAGGATAGTGTTAGGGTTAGGTTTAGGGTTAGCATCAGCCCTAGGATAGTGTTAGGGTTAGGGTTAGGGTAAGGATCAGGCCTAGGATTGTGTTAGGGTTAGGGTTACGGTTAGCATCAACCCTTGGTTAGTGTTAGGGTTAGGGTCAGCATCAGCCCTAGGATACTGTTAGGGTTAGGGTTAGGGTTAGCATCAGTCCTAGGATAGTGTTAGGGTTAGGGTTAGGGTTAGCATCAGCCCTAGGATAGTGTTAGGGTTAGGGTTAGGGTTAGCATCAGCCCTAGGATAGTGTTAGGTTTAGGGTTAGAATCAGCCCTAGAATAGTGTTAGGGTTAGGGTTAGCATCAGCCGTAAGATAGTGTTAGGGTTAGGGTTAGGGTTAGCATCAGGCCTAGGATAGTGTTAGGGTTAGGGTTAGCATCAGCCTTAGGATAGTGTTAGGGTTAGGGTTAGCATCAGCCCTAGTATAGTGTTAGGGTTAGGGTTAGCCTCAGCAATAGGATAGTGTTAGAGTTAGGGTTAGAGTTAGGGTTTGGTATAGGGTTAGGGTTAGGGTTAGGGTTAGGGTTAAGGTTAGCATCAGACCTAGGATAGTGTTAGGGTTAGGGTTAGGGTTAGCATCAGCCCCAGGATAGTGTTATGGTTAGGGTTAGTGTTAGCATCACCCCTACGATAGTGTTAGGGTTAGGGTTGGCATCAGCCCTTGGATAGTGTTAGGGTTAGGGTTATCATCAGGCCTACGATAGTGTTAGGTTTAGGGTTAGCTTCAGCCCTAGGATAGTGTTAGGGTTAAGGTTATCATCAGCCATAGGATAGTGTTAGGGGTAGGGTTAGGTTAACATCAGTCCTAGGATAGTGTTAGGTTTAGGGTTAGCCTCAGCCCTAGGATAGTGTTAGGGTTACAGTTAGGGTTAGCATCAGCCCTAGGATAGTTTTAGGGTTACGTTTCGGGTTAGCATCAGCCCTAGGATAGTGTTAGCGTTAAGGTTACGGTTAGCATCAGCCCTAGGATAGTATTAGGGTTAGGATTAGGGTTAGGGTTAGCATCAGCCCTAGGATAGTGTTAGGGTTAGGGTTAGCATCAGGCCTAGGATAGTGTTAGGGTTAGGGTTAACATCAGCCCTAGGATACTGTTAGGGTTAGCGTTAGGGTTAGCATCAGCCCTAGGATGGTGTTAGGGTTAGGGTTAGCCTCAGCCCTAGGATAGTGTTAGGGTTAGGGTTAGCCTCAACTCTAGGAGAGTGTTAGTGTTATGGTTAGGGTTAGCATCAGCCCTAGGATAGTGTTAGGGTTAGGGTTAGGGTTAGCATCAGCCCTAGGATACTGTTAGGGTTAGCGTTAGGGTTAGCATCAGCCCTAGGATAGTGTTAGGGTTAGGGTTAGGGTTAGCAACAGCCCTAGGATAGTGTTAGGGTTAGGGTTAGCATCAGCCCTAGGATAGTGTTAGGGTTAGGGTTAGGGTTATCATCAGGCATAGGATAGTTTTAGTGTTAGGGTTAGCATCAGCCCTAGGTTAGTGTTAGGGTTAGGGTTAGGGTTTGCATCAGCCCTAGGATAGTGTTAGGGGTAGGGTTGGCATTAGCCCTAGGATAGTGTTAGGGTTAGGGATAGGGTTATCATCAGGCCTAGGATAGTGTTAGGGGTAGGGTTAGCATCAGACCTAGGATAGTGTTAGGGTTATGGTTAGCGTTATCATCAGGCCTAGGATAGTGTTAGTGTTAGGGTTAGCATCAGCCCTAGGATAGTGTTAGGGTTAGGGTCAGGGTTACCATCAGCCCTAGGATACTGTTAGGGTTAGGGTTAGCAAGGGGTAGGTTTAGGGTTAGCATCCGCCCTAGGATAGTGTTAGGGTTAGGGTTAGCCTCAGCCCTAGGATAGTGTTAGAGTTAGGATTAGGATTAGCATTAACCCTAGGATAGTGTTAGGGTTAGTGTTAGCATCAGCCCTAGGATAGTGTTAGGGTTAGGGATAAGGTTATCATCAGTCCTAGGATAGTGTGAGGGTTAGGGTTAGCATCAGCCCTAGGATAGTGTTAGGGTTAGGGTTAGCATCAGACTTGGGTAGTGTTATTGTTACGGTTAGGGTTAGCATCAGCCCTAGGATGGTGTTAGGGTTAGGGTTACAGTTATCATCAGGCCTAGGATAGTGTTACGGTTAGGGTTAGCATCAGCCCTAGGATAGTGTTAGGGTTAGGGTTAGCATCAGCCCTAGGATAGTGTTAGCGTTAAGGTTACGGTTAGCATCAGGAATTGGATTGTGTAACGGTTAGGGTTAGCATCAGCCCTTGGATAGTGTTAGGGTTAGGGTTAGGGTGAGCATCAGGCCTAGGATAGTGTTACGGTTAGGGTTAGCATCAGCCCTAGGATAGTGTGAGGGCTATGGTTAGCATCAGACCTCGGATAGTGTTATGGTTAGGGTTAGGGTTAGCCTCAGCCCTAGGATAGTGTTAGGGTTAGGGTTAGCATCAGCCCTAATATAGTGTTTGAGTTAGGGTTAGGGTTAGCATCAGGCCTAGGATAGTGTTATGGTTAGGGTTAGCATTAGCCTTAGGAGAGTGTTAGGGTTAGGGTTAGGATTAGTATCAGCCCTAGGATAGTGTTAGGGTAGGGTTAGCATCAGCCCTAGGATAGTGTTAGGGTTAGGGTTCGGGTTAGCATCAGCCCTAGGATAGTGTTAAGGGTAGGGTTAGCCTCAGCCCTAGGATAGTGTTAGAGTTAGGATTAGGGTTAGCATCTGCCCTAGGATAGTGGTAGGGTTAGGGTTAGGGTTATGGTTAGCATCAGCACTAGGATAGTGTTAGGGTTAGGGTTAGGGATAGCATCAGCCCTAGGATAGGGTTAGGGTTAGGGTTAGCATCAGCCCTAGGATAGTTTTAGGGTTAGGGTTAGGGTTTGCATCAGCCCTAGGATAGTGTTAGGGTTAAGGTTAGCATCAGCCCTAGGTTAGTGTTAGGGTTAGGGTTAGGGTTAGCATCAGCCCTAGGATAGTGTTAGGGTTAGGGTTAGGGTTAGCAACAGCCCTAGGATAGTGTTAGGGTTAGGGTTAGCATCAGCCCTAGGATAGTGTTAGGGTTAGGGTTAGGGTTAGCATCAGCCATAGGATAGTGTTAGGGTTAGGGTTAGGGTTAGCATCAGCCCTAGGATAGTGTTAGGGTTAGGGTTAGGGTTAGCATCAGGCCTAGGATAGTGTTAGGGTTAGGGTTAGGGTTAGCATCAGCCCTAGGATAGTGTTAGGGTTAGGGTTAGGGTTAGCATCAGTCCCAGGATATTATTAGGGTTAGGGTTAGGGTTAGCATCAGCCCTAGGATAGTGTTAGGGTTAGGTTTAGGGTTAGCATCAGCCCTAGGATAGTGTTAGGTGTAGGTTTAGAATCAGCCCTAGAATAGTGTTAGGGTTAGGGTTAGCATCAGCCCTAAGATAGTGTTAGGATTAGGGTTAGGGTTAGCATCAGGCCTAGGATAGTGTTAGGGTTAGGGTTAGTGTTAGCATCAGCCCTAGGATAGTGTTAGGGTTAGGGTTAGGGTTAGCATCAGCCCTAGGATAGTGTTAGGGTTAGGGTTAGGGTTAGCATCAGCCCTAGGATAGTGTTAGGGTTAGGGTTAGGGTTAGCATCAGGCCTAGGATAGTGTTAGGGTTAGGGTTAGGGTTAGCATCAGCCCTAGGATAGTGTTAGGGTTAGGGTTAGGGTTAGCATCAGTCCTAGGATAGTATTAGGGTTATGGTTAGCCTCAACCCTAGAGGAGTGTTAGGGTTATGGTTAGGGTTAGCATCAGCCCTAGGATAGTGTTAGGGTTAGGTTTAGCATCAGCCCTAGGATAGTGTTAGGGTTAGGGTTAGCCTCAGCCCTAGGATAGTGTTAGGGTTAGGGTTAGGGTTAGCATCAGCCCTAGGATAGTGTTAGGGTTATGGTTAGCCTCAACCCTAGGAGAGTGTTAGGGTTATGGTTAGGGTTAGCATCAGCCCTAGGATAGTGTTAGGGTTAGGTTTAGCATCAGCCCTAGGATAGAGTTAGGGTTAGGCTTAGGGTTAGCTTCAGCCCTAGGATACTGTTAGGGTTAGGGTTAGGGTTACCATCAGCCCTAGGATAGTGTTAGGGTTAGGGTTAGCATCAGCCCTAGGATAGTGTCAGGGTTAGGGTTAGGGTTTGCATCAGGCCAAGTATAGTGTTAGGGTTAGGGTTAACATCAGCCCTAAAATAGTGTTAGGGTTAGGGTTAGGGTTAGCATGAGCCCTAGGATATTGTTAGGGTTAGGGTTAACATCAGCCCTAGGATACTGTTAGGGTTAGCGTTAGGGTTAGCATCAGCCCTAGGATAGTGTTAGGGTTAGGGTTAGCCTCAGCCCTAGGATAGTGTTAGGGTTAGGGTTAGGGTTAGCATCAGCCCTAGGATAGTGTTAGGGTTATGGTTAGCCGCAACCCTAGGAGAGTGTTAGGGTTATGGTTAGGGTTAGCATCAGCCCTAGGATAGTGTTAGGGTTAGGTTTAGCATCAGCCCTAGGATAGAGTTAGGGTTAGGCTTAGGGTTAGCTGCAGCCCTAGGATACTGTTAGGGTTAGGGTTAGGGTTACCATCAGCCCTAGGATAGTGTTAGGGTTAGGGTTAGCATCAGCCCTAGGATACTGTTAGGGTCAGGGTTAGGGTTTGCATCAGGCCAAGTATAGTGTTAGGGTTAGGGTTAGCATCAACCCTAAAATTGTGTTAGGGTTAGGGTTAGGGTTAACATCAGCCCTAGAATACTGTTATGGTTAGCGTTAGGGTTACCATCAGCCCTAGGATAGTGTTAGGGTTAGGGTTAGCCTCAGCCCTAGGATAGTGTTAGGGTTAGGGTTAGGGTTAGCATCAGCCCTAGGATAGTGTTAGGGTTAGGGTTAGGGTTAGCATCAGCCCTAGGATAGTGTTTGGGTTAGGGTTAGGGTTAGCATCAGCCCTAGGATAGTGTTAGGGTTACGGTTAGGGTTAGCATCAGGCCTAGGATAGTGTTAGAGTTAAGGTTAGCATCAACCCTAGGAAAGCGTTAGGGTTAGCGTTAGGGTTAGCATAAGCCCTAGGATAGTGTTAGGGTTAGGGTTAGGGTTAGCATCAGCCCTAGGATAGTGTTTGGGTTAGGGTTAGGGTTAGCATCAACCCTAGGATAGTGTTAGGGTTAGGGTTAGGGTTAGCATCAGGCCTAGGATAGTGTTAGGGTTAGGGTTAGGGTTAGCATCAGACCTAGGATAGTGTTAGGGTTAGGGTTAGGGTTAGCATCAGTCCTAGGATAGTATTAGGGTTAGGGTTAGGGTTAGCATCAGCCCTAGGATAGTGTTAGGGTTAGGGTTAGGGTTAGTATCAGCCCTAGGATAGTGTTAGGTTTAGGTTTAGAATCAGCCCTAGAATAGTGTTAGGGTTAGGGTTAGCATCAGCCCTAAGATAGTGTTAGGATTAGGGTTAGGGTTAGCATCAGGCCTAGGATAGTGTTAGGGTTAGTGTTAGTGTTAGCATCAGCCCTAGGATAGTGTTAGGGTTAGGGTTAGAATCAGCCCTAGGATAGTGTTAGGGTTCGGGTTAGCCTCAGCAATAGGATAGTGTTAGAGTTAGGGTTAGAGATAGGGTTTGGTTTAGGGTTAGGGTTAGGGTTAGGGTTAGTGTTAGGGTTAGAATCAGACCTAAGATAGTGTTAGGGTTAGGGTTAGGTTTAGCATCAGCCCCAGGATTGTGTTATGGTTAGGGTTAGTGTTAGCATCAGCCCTTGGATAGTGTTAGGGTTAGGGTTGGCATCAGCAATTGGATAGTGTTAGGGTTAGGGTTATCATCAGGCCTAGGATAGTGTTAGGGTTAGGGTTAGCTTCACCCTAGGATAGTGTTAGGGTTAGGGTTAGGGTTAGCTTCAGCCCTCGGATAATGTTAGGGTTAGGGTTATGGTTAGCATCAGCCCTGGGATAGTGTTAGGGTTAGGGTTAGCATCAGCCCTAGGATAGCTTTAGCGTTAGGGTTAGGGTTATCATCAGGCCTAGGATAGTGTTAGGGTTAGGGTTAGCATTAGCCTTAGGATAGTGTTAGGGTTAGGGTTAGGGTTAGCATCAGCCCTTGGATAGTGTTAGGGTATGGTTAGCATCTGCCCTAGGATAGTGTTAGGGTTAGGTTTAGGGTTAGCATCAGCACTAGGATAGTGTTAAGGTTAGGGTTAGCCTCAGCCCTAGGATAGTGTTAGAGTTAGGATTAGGGTTAGCATCAGCCCTAGGATAGTGGTAGGGTTAGCGTTAGGGTTATGGTTAGCATCAGCACTAGGATAGTGTTAGCGTTAGGGTTAGGGATAGCATCAGCCCTAGGATAGGGTTAGGGTTAGGGTTAGCATCAGCCCTACGATAGTGTTAGGGTTAGGGTTAGGGTTAGCATCAGCCCTAGGATAGTGTTAGGGTTAAGGTTAGCATCAGCCCTAGGATAGTGTTAGGGTTAGGGTTAGGGTTAGAATCAGCCCTAGGATAGTGTTAGGGTTAGGGTTAGGGTTAGCATCAGCCCTAGGATAGTGTTAGGGTTAGGGTTAGCATCAGCCCTAGGATAGTGTTAGGGTTAGGGTTAGGGTTTGCATCAGGCCAAGTATAGTGTTAGGGTTAGGGTTAGCATCAGCCCTAAAATAGTGTTAGGGTTAGGGTTACGGTTAGCATGAGCCCTAGGATATTGTTAGGGTTAGGGTTAACATCAGCCCTAGGATACTGTTAGGGTTAGCGTTAGGGTTAGCTTCAGCCCTAGGATAGTGTTAGGGTTAGGGTTAGCCTCAGCCCTAGTATAGTGTTAGGGTTAGGGTTAGGGTTAGCATCAGCCCTAGGATAGTGTTAGGGTTAGGTTTAGCATCAGCCCTAGGATAGAGTTAGGGTTAGGCTTAGGGTTAGCTTCAGCCCTAGGATACTGTTAGGGTTAGGGTTAGGGTTAGCATCAGCCCTAGGATTGTGTTAGGGTTAGGGTTAGGGTTAGCAACAGCCCTAGGATAGTGTTAGGGTTAGGGTTAGCTTCAGCCCAAGGATAGTGTTAGGGTTAGGGTTAGGGTTATCATCAGGCCTAGGATAGTGTTAATGTTAGGGTTAGCATCAGCCCTAGGTTAGTGTTAGGGTTAGGGTTAGGGTTTGCATCAGCCCTAGGTTAGTGTTAGGGTTAGGGTTAGCATCAGCCCTAGGATAGTGTTAGGGTTAGGGATAGGGTTATCATCAGGCCTAGGATAGTGTTAGGGTTAGGATTAGCATCAGCCCTAGGATAGTGTTAGGGTTAGGGTTAGCGTTATAATCAGGCCTAGGATAGTGTTAGTGTTAGGGTTAGCATCAGACCTAGGATAGTGTTAGGGTTAGGGTCAGGGTTAGCATCAGCCCTAGGATACTGTTAGGGTTAGGGTTAGCATCAACCCTAGGATAGTGTTAGGGTTAGGGTTAGGATAAGCGTCAGCCGTAGGATAGTGTTAGGGTTAGGGTTAGCAGCAGGCTTAGGATAGTGTTAGTGTTAGAGTTAGGGTTAGCATCAGCCCTAGGATAGTGTTAGGGTTAGGGTTAGCATCAGCCCTAGGATAGTGTTAGGGTTAGGGTTAGCATCAGCCTTAGGATAGTGTTAGGGTTAGGGTTAGCATCAGCCCTAGGATAGTGTTAGGGTTAGGGTTAGCATCAGCCCTAGGATAGTGTTAGGGTTAGGTTTAGGGTTAGCATCCGCCCTAGGATAGTGTTAGGGTTAGGGTTAGCCTCAGCCCTAGGATAGTGTTAGGGTTAGGGTTAGGGTTAGCATCAACCCTAGGATAGTGTTAGGGTTAGGTTTAGCGTTAGCATCAGCCCTAGGATAGTGTTAGCGTTAAGGTTACGGTTAGCATCAGCCCTAGGATAGTATTAGGGTTAGGGTTATGGTTAGGGTTAGCATCAGCCCTAGGATAGTGCTAGGGTTAGGGTTAGCATCAGCCCTAATATAGTGTTTGAGTTAGGGTTAGGGTTAGCATCAGGCCTAGGACAGTGTTAGGGTTAGGGTTAGCATTAGCCTTAGGATAGTGTTAGGGTTAGGGTTAGGATTAGTATCAGCCCTAGGAGAGTGTTAGGGTAGGGTTAGCATCAGCCCTAGGATAGTGTTAGGGTTAGGGTTCGGGTTAGCATCAGCCCTAGGATAGTGTTAAGGGTAGGGTTAGCCTCAGCCCTAGGATAGTGTTAGAGTTAGGATTAGGGTTAGCATCAGCCCTAGGATAGTGGTAGGGTTAGGGTTAGGGTTAGTGTTAGCATCAGCACTAGGATAGTGTTAGGGTTAGGGTTAGGGATAGCATCAGCCCTAGGATAGGGTTAGGGTTAGGGTTAGCATCAGCCCTAGGATAGTGTTAGGGTTAGGGTTAGGGTTTGCATCAGCCCTAGGATAGTGTTAGGGTTAAGGTTAGCATCAGCCCTAGGTTAGTGTTAGGGTTAGGGTTAGGGTTAGCATCAGCCCTAGGATAGTGTTAGGGTTAGGGTTAGGGTTAGCAACAGCCCTAGGATAGTGTTAGGGTTAGGGTTAGCATCAGCCCTAGGATAGTGTTAGGGTTAGGGTTAGGGTTAGCATCAGCCATAGGATAGTGTTAGGGTTAGGGTTAGGGTTAGCATCAGCCCTAGGATAGTGTTAGGGTTAGGGTTAGTGTTAGCATCAGGCCTAGGATAGTGTTAGGGTTAGGGTTAGGGTTAGCATCAGCCCTAGGATAGTGCTGGGTTAGGGTTAGGGTTAGCATCAGTCCCAGGATATTATTAGGGTTAGGGTTAGGGTTAGCATCAGCCCTAGGATAGTGTTAGGGTTAGGTTTAGGGTTAGCATCAGCCCTAGGATAGTGTTAGGTTTAGGTTTAGAATCAGCCCTAGAATAGTGTTAGGGTTAGGGTTAGCATCAGCCCTAAGATAGTGTTAGGATTAGGGTTAGGGTTAGCATCAGGCCTAGGATAGTGTTAGGGTTAGGGTTAGTGTTAGCATCAGCCCTAGGATAGTGTTAGGGTTAGGGTCAGCATCAGCCCTAATATAGTGTTTGAGTTAGGGTTAGGGTTAGCATCAGGCCTAGGATAGTGTTAGGGTTAGGGTTAGCATTAGCCTTAGGATAGTGTTAGGGTTAGGGTTAGGATTAGTATCAGCCATAGGATAGTGTTAGGGTAGGGTTAGCATCAGCCCTAGGATAGTGTTAGTGTTAGGGTTCGTGTTAGCATCGCCCTAGGATAGTGTTAAGGGTAGGGTTAGCCTCAGCCCTAGGATAGTGTTAGAGTTAGGATTAGGGTTAGCATCAGCCCTAGGATAGTGGTAGGGTTAGGGTTAGGGTTATGGTTAGCATCAGCACTAGGATAGTGTTAGGGTGAGGGTTAGGGTTAGCATCAGCCCTAGGATAGTGTTAGGGTTAGCGTTAGCATCAACCCTATTATAGTGTTAGGTATAGTGTTAGGGTTAGCATCAGCCCTAGGATAGTGTTAGCGTTAGGGTTACGGTTAGCATCAGCCCTAGGATAGTATTAGGTTTAGCGTAAGGGTTAGGGTTAGCATCAGCTCTAGGATATTGTTACGGTTAGGGTTAGAGTTAGCATCAGCCCTAGGATATTGTTAGGGTTAGGTTTAGGGTTAGCATCCGCCCTAGGATAGTGTTACTGTTAGGGTTAGCATCAGCCCTAGGATAGTGTTATGGTTAGGGTTATGGTTAGAATCAGCCCTAGGATACTGTTAGTGTTAGGGTTAGCATCAGCGCTAGGATAGTGTTAGGCTTAGGGTTAGGGTTAGCATCAGGCCTAGTATACTCTTAGGGTTAGGGTTAGCATCAGCCCTAGGATAGTGTTAGGGTTAGGGTTAGGATCAGACCTAGGATAGTGTTAGGGTTAGTGTTAGGGTTAGCATCAGCCCTAGGATAGTGTTAGGGTTAGGGTTAGGGTTAGCATCAGCCCTAGGATAGTGTTAGTGTTAGGGTTAGGGTTAGCATCAGCCCTAGGATAGTTTTAGGGTTAGGGTTAGGGTTAGCATCAGCCCTAGGATAGTGTTAGGGTTAGGGTTAGGGTTAGCATCAGCCCTAGGATAGTGTTAGGGTTAGGGTTAGGGTAAGGATCAGGCCTAGGATTGTGTTAGGGTTAGGGTTACGGTTAGCATCAACCCTAGGTTAGTGGTAGGGTTAGGGTCAGCATCAGCCCTAGGATAGTGTTAGGGTTAGGGTTAGGGTTAGCATCAGTCCTAGGATAGTGTTAGGGTTAGGGTTAGGGTTAGCATCAGCCCTAGGATAGTGTTAGGGTTAGGGTTAGGGTTAGCATCAGCCCTAGGATAGTGTTAGGTTTAGGGTTAGAATCAGCCCTAGAATAGTGTTAGGGTTAGGGTTAGCATCAGCCGTAAGATAGTGTTAGGGTTAGGGTTAGGGTTAGCATCAGGCCTAGGATAGTGTTAGGGTTAGGGTTAGCATCAGCCTTAGGATAGTGTTAGGGTTAGGGTTAGCATCAGCCCTAGTATAGTGTTAGGGTTAGGGTTAGCCTCAGCAATAGGATAGTGTTAGAGTTAGGGTTAGAGTTAGGGTTTGGTTTAGGGTTAGGGTTAGGGTTAGGGTTAGGGTTAGGGTTAGCATCAGACCTAGGATAGTGTTAGGGTTAGGGTTAGGGTTAGCATCAGCCCCAGGATAGTGTTATGGTTAGGGTGAGTGTTAGCATCACCCCTAGGATAGTGTTAGGGTTAGGGTTGGCATCAGCCCTTGGATAGTGTTAGGGTTAGGGTTATCATCAGGCCTACGATAGTGTTAGGTTTAGGGTTAGCTTCAGCCCTAGGATAGTGTTAGGGTTAAGGTTAACATCAGCCATAGGATAGTGTTAGGGGTAGGGTTAGGTTAACATCAGTCCTAGGATAGTGTTAGGTTTAGGGTTAGCCTCAGCCCTAGGATAGTGTTAGGGTTACGGTTAGGGTTAGCATCAGCCATAGGATAGTTTTAGGGTTACGTTAGGGTTAGCATCAGCCCTAGGATAGTGTTAGCGTTAAGGTTACGGTTAGCATCAGCCCTAAGATAGTATTAGGGTTAGGATTAGGGTTAGGGTTAGCATCAGCCCTAGGATAGTGTTAGGGTTAGGGTTAGCATCAGGCCTAGGATTGTGTTAGGGTTAGGGTCAGCATCAGCACTGGTATAGTGTTTGAGTTAGGGTTAGGGTTAGAATCAGGCCTAGGATAGTGTTAGGGTTAGGGTTAACATCAGCCCTAGGATACTGTTAGGGTTAGCGTTAGGGTTAGCATCAGCCCTCGGATGGTGTTAGGGTTAGGGTTAGCCTCAGCCCTAGGATAGTGTTAGGGTTAGGGTTAGCCTCAACTCTAGGAGAGTGTTAGTGTTATGGTTAGGGTTAGCATCAGCCCTAGGATAGTGTTAGGGTTAGGGTTAGGGTTAGCATCAGCCCTAGGATACTGTTAGGGTTAGCGTTAGGGTTAGCATCAGCCCTAGGATAGTGTTAGGGTTAGGGTTAGGGTTAGCAACAGCCCTAGGATAGTGTTAGGGTTAGGGTTAGCATCAGCCCTAGGATAGTGTTAGGGTTAGGGTTAGGGTTAACATCAGGCATAGGATAGTTTTAGTGTTAGGGTTAGCATCAGCCCTAGGTTAGTGTTAGGGTTAGGATATTGTTTGCATCAGCCCTAGGATAGTGTTAGGGTTAGGGTTGGCATTAGCCCTAGGATAGTGTTAGGGTTAGGGATAGGGTTATCATCAGGCCTAGGATAGTGTTAGGGGTAGGGTTAGCATCAGACCTAGGATAGTGTTAGGGTTATGGTTAGCGTTATCATCAGGCCTAGGATAGTGTTAGTGTTAGGGTTAGCATCAGCCCTAGGATAGTGTTAGGGTTAGGGTCAGGGTTACCATCAGCCCTAGGATACTGTTAGGGTTAGGGTTAGCAAGGGTTAGGTTTAGGGTTAGCATCCGCCCTAGGATAGTGTTAGGGTTAGGGTTAGCCTCAGCCCTAGGATAGTGTTAGAGTTAGGATTAGGGTTAGCATTAACCCTATGATAGTGTTAGGTTTAGGGTTAGCATCAGCCCTAGGATAGTGTTAGGGTTAGGGATAAGGTTATCATCAGGCCTAGGATAGTGTTAGGGTTAGGGTTAGCATCAGCCCTAGGATAGTGTTAGGGTTAGGGTCAGCATCAGACTTGGGTAGTGTTATTGTCACGGTTAGGGTTAGCGTAAGCCCTAGGATGGTGTTAGGGTTAGGGTTAGGGTTATCATCAGGCCTAGGATAGTGTTAGGGTTAGGGTTAGCATCAGCCCTAGGATAGTGTTAGGGTTAGGGTTAGCATCAGCCCTAAGAGAGTGTTAGGGTTAAGGTTACGGTTAGCATCAGGCCTTGGATAGTGTAACGGTTAGGGTTAGCATCAGACCTCGGATAGTGTTAGGGTGACCGTTAGGGTTACCATCAGCCCTAGGATAGTATTAGGGTTAGGGTTATGGTTAGGGTAGCATCAGCTCTAGGAAATTGTTAGGGTTAGGGTTAGAGTTAGCATCAGCCCTAGGATAGTGTTAGGGTTATGGTTAGTGTTAGCATCCGCCCTAGGATAGTGTTAGGGTTAGGGTTAGCATCAGCCCTAGGATAGTGTTATGGTTAGGGTTATGGTTCGCATCAGCCCTAGTATAGTGTTAGGGTTAGGGTTAGGGTTAGCATCAGGCCTAGGATAGTGTTAGGGTTAGTGTTAGCCTCAGACCTAGGATAGTGTTAGAGTTACGATTAGGGTTAGCATCAGCCATAGGATAGTGTTACGGTTAGGGTTAGGGTTATGGTTAGCATCAGCCCAAGGATAGTGTTAGGGTTAGGGTTAGGGATAGCATCAGCCCTAGGATAGGGTTAGGGTTAGGGTTAGCATCAGGCCTAGGATAGTGTTAGGGTTAGGGTTAGCATCATCCCTAGGATAGTGTTACGGTTAGGGTTAGGGTTATCATCAGGCCTAGGATAGTGTTAGTGTTAGGGATAGCATCAGCCCTAGGATAGTGTTAGGGTTATGGTTAGGGTTAGCATCAGCCCTAGGATAGTGTTAGGGTTAGGGTTAGCATCAGCCCTAGGATAGTGTTAGGGTTAGGGTTAGCCTCAGCCCTAGGATAGTGTTAGAGTTAGGATTAGGGTTAGCATTAACCCTAGGATAGTGTTAGGGTTAGTGTTAGCATCAGCCCTAGGATAGTGTTAGGGTTAGGGATAAGGTTATCATCAGGCCTAGGATAGTGTTAGGGTTAGGGTTAGCATCAGCCCTAGGATAGCGTTAGGGTTAGGGTTAGCATCAGACTTGGGTAGTGTTATTGTTACGGTTAGGGTTAGCATCAGCCCTAGGATGGTGTTAGGGTTAGGGTTACAGTTATCATCAGGCCTAGGATAGTGTTAGGGTTAGGGTTAGCATCAGCCCTAGGATAGTGTTAGGGTTAGGGTTAGCATCAGCCCTAGGATAGTGTTAGGGTTAAGGTTACGGTTAGCATCAGGAATTGGATTGTGTAACGGTTAGGGTTAGCATCAGCCCTTGGATAGTGTTAGGGTTAGGGTTAGGGTGAGCATCAGGCCTAGGATAGTGTTACGGTTAGGGTTAGCATCAGCCCTAGGATAGTGTGAGGGCTATGGTTAGCATCAGACCTCGGATAGTGTTAGGGTGAGGGTTAGGGTTAGCATCAGCCCTTGGATAGTGTTAGGGTTAGGGTTAGCATCAACCCTATGATAGTGTTAGGGTTAGGGTTAGGGTTAGCATCAGCCCTAGGATAGTGTTAGCGTTAGGGTTACGGTTAGCATCAGCCCTAGGATAGTAATAGGGTTAGGGTTATGGTTAGGGTAGCATCAGCTCTAGGATATTGTTAGGGTTAGGGTTAGAGTTAGCATCAGCCCTAGGATATTGTTAGGGTTGGGTTAGGGTTAGCATCAGCTCTAGGATATTGTTAGGGTTAGGGTTAGAGTTAGCATCAGCCCTAGGATATTGTTAGGGTTAGGTTAGGGTTAGCATCCGCCCTAGGATTGTGTTAGGGTTAGGGTTAGCATCAGCCCTAGGATAGTGTTATGGTTAGGGTTATGGTTAGCATCGGCCCTAGGGTAGTGTTAGGGTTAGGGTTAGCATCAGCCCTAGGATAGTGTTAGGGTTAGGGTTAGGGTTAGCATCAGGCCTAGTATAGTGTTAGGGTTAGGATTAGCATCAGCCATAGGATAGTGTTAGGGTTAGGGTTAACATCAGCCCTAGGATAGTGTTAGGGTTAGGGTTAGGTTTAGCATCAGCCCTAGGATAGTGTTAGGTTTAGGGTTAGCCTCAGCCCTAGGATAGTGTTAGGGTTAGGGTTAGGGTTAGCATCAGCCCTAGGATAGTGTTAGGGTTAGGTTTAGGGTTAGGGTTAGCATCAGCCCTAGGATAGTGTTAGGGTTAGTGTTAGCATCAGCCCTAGGATCGTGTTAGGGTTAGGGTCAGCATCAGCCCTAATATAGTGTTTGAGTTAGGGTTAGGTTTAGCATCAGGCCTTCGATAGTGTTAGGGTTAGGGTTAGCATTAGCCTTAGGATAGTGTTAGGGATAGCGTTAGGGTTAGCATAAGCCCTAGGATAGTGTTAACGTAGGGTTAGCCTGAGCCCTAGGATAGTGTTAGGGTTAGGGTTAGTGTTAGCATCAGCTCTAGGATAGTGTTAGGGTTATGCTTAGCCTCAACCCTAGGAGAGTGTTAGGGTTATGGTTAGGGTTAGCATCAGCCCTAGGATAGAGTTAGGGTTAGGGTTAGGGTTAGCATCAGCCCTAGGATACTGTTAGGGTTAGGGTTAGGGTTAGCATCAGCCCTAGGATAGTGTTAGGGTTAGGGTTACGGTTAGCAACAGCCCTAGGATAGTGTTAGGGTTAGGGTTAGTATCAGCCCTAGGATAGTGTTAGGGTTATGGTTAGGGTTATCATCAGGCCTAGGATAGTGTTAGTGTTAGGGTTAGCATCATCCGTACGTTAGTGTTAGGGTTAGGGATAGGGTTTTCATCAGCCCTAGGATAGTGTTAGGGTTAGGGTTAGCATCAGCCCTAGGATAGTGTTAGGGTTAGGGATACGGTTATCATCAGGCCTAGGATAGCGTTAGGGTTAGGGTTAGCATCAGCCCTAGGATACTGTTAGGGTTAGGGTTAGGGTTAGCATCAGCCCTACGATAGTGTTAGGGTTAGGGTTAGGGTTAACAACAGCCCTAGGATAGTGTTAGGGTTAGGGTTAGCATCAGCCCTAGGATAGTGTTAGGGTTAGGGTTAGGGTTATCATCAGGCCTAGGATAGTGTTAGTGTTAGGGTTAGCATCATCCCTAGGTTAGTGTTAGGGTTAGGGTTAGGGTTTGCATCAGCCCTAGGATAGTGTTAGGGTTAGGGTTATCATCAGCCCTAGGATAGTGTTAGGGTTAGGGATAGGGTTATCATCAGGCCTAGGATAGTGTTAGTGTTAGGGTTAGCATCAGCCCTAGGATAGTGTTAGGGTTAGGGTCAGGGTTAGCATCAGCCCTAGGATACTGTTAGGGTTAGGGTTAGCATCAACCCTAGGATAGTGTTAGGGTTAGGGTTAGGGTAAGCATCAGCCGTAGGATAGTGTTAGGGTTAGGGTTAGCAGCAGACTTAGGATAGTGTTAGGGTTAGAGTTAGGGTTAGCATCAGCCCTAGGATAGTGTTAGGGTTAGGGTTAGCATCAGCCCTAGGATAGTGTTAGGGTTAGGGTTAGCATCAGCCCTAGGATAGTGTTAGGGTTAGGGTTAGCATCAGCCCTAGTATAGTGTTAGGGTTAGGGTTAGCATCAGCCCTAGGATAGTGTTAGGGTTAGGTTTAGGGTTAGCATCCGCCCTAGGATAGTGTTAGGGTTAGGGTTATGGTTAGGGTAGCATCAGCTCTAGGATATTGTTAGGGTTAGGGTTAGAGTTAGCATCAGCCCTAGGATAGTGTTAGGGTTAGGGTTAGTGTTAGCATCCGCCCTAGGATAGTGTTAGGGTTAGGGTTAGCATCAGCCCTAGGATAGTGTTATGGTTAGGGTTATGGTTCGCATCAGCCCTAGTATAGTGTTAGGGTTAGGGTTAGGGTTAGCATCAGGCCTAGGATAGTGTTAGGGTTAGTGTTAGCCTCAGACCTAGGATAGTGTTAGAGTTACGATTAGGGTTAGCATCAGCCATAGGATAGTGTTAGGGTTAGGGTTAGGTTTATGGTTAGCATCAGCCCTAGGATAGGGTTAGGGTTAGGGTTAGCATCAGGCCTAGGATAGTGTTAGGGTTAGGGTTAGCATCATCCCTAGGATAGTGTTACGGTTAGGGTTAGGGTTATCATCAGGCCTAGGATAGTGTTAGTGTTAGGGATAACATCAGCCCTAGGATAGTGTTAGGGTTATGGTTAGGGGTAGCATCAGCCCTAGGATAGTGTTAGGGTTAGGGTTAGCATCAGCCCTAGGATAGTGTTAGGGTTAGGGTTAGCCTCAGCCCTAGGATAGTGTTAGAGTTAGGATTAGGGTTAGCATTAACCCTAGGATAGTGTTAGGGTTAGTGTTAGCATCAGCACTAGGATAGTGTTAGGGTTAGGGATAAGGTTATCATCAGGCCTAGGATAGTGTTAGGGTTAGGGTTAGCATCAGCCCTAGGATAGTGTTAGGGTTAGGGTTAGCATCAGACTTGGGTAGTGTTATTGTTACGGTTAGGGTTAGCATCAGCCCTAGGATGGTGTTAGGTTTACGGTTACGGTTATCATCAGGCCTAGGATAATGTTAGGGTTAGGGTTAGCATCAGCCCTAGGATAGTGTTAGGGTTAGGGTTAGCATCAGCCCTAGGATAGTGTTAGGGTTAAGGTTACGGTTAGCATCAGGAATTGGATTGTGTAACGGTTAGGGTTAGCATCAGCCCTTGGATAGTGTTAGGGTTAGGGTTAGGGTGAGCATCAGGCCTAGGATAGTGTTAGGGTTAGGGTTAGCATCAGCCCTAGGATAGTGTGAGGGCTATGGTTAGCATCAGACCTCGGATAGTGTTAGGGTGAGGGTTAGGGTTATCATCAGCCCTAGGATAGTGTTAGGGTTAGGGTTAGCATCAACCCTATTATAGTGTTAGGGTTAGGGTTAGGGTTAGCATCAGCCCTAGGATAGTGTTAGCGTTAGGGTTACGGTTAGCATCAGCCCTAGGATAGTATTAGGGTTAGGGTTATGGTTAGGGTAGCATCAGCTCTAGGATATTGTTAGGGTTAGGGTTAGAGTTAGCATCAGCCCTAGGATATTGTTAGGGTTGGGTTAGGGTTAGCATCAGCTCTAGGATATTGTTAGGGTTGGGGTTAGAGTTAGCATCAGCCCTAGGATATTGTTAGGGTTAGGTTAGGGTTAGCATCCGCCCTAGGATTGTATTAGGGTTAGGGTTAGCATCAGCCCTAGGATAGTGTTATGGTTAGGGTTATGGTTAGCATTGGCCCTAGGGTAGTGTTAGGGTTAGGGTTAGCATCAGCCCTAGGATAGTGTTAGGGTTAGATTTAGGGTTAGCATCAGGCCTAGTATAGTGTTAGGGTTAGGGTTAGCATCAGCCATAGGATAGTGTTAGGGTTAGGGTTAACATCAGCCCTAGGATAATGTTAGGGTTAGGGTTAGGTTTAGCATCAGCCCTAGGATAGTGTTAGGTTTAGGGTTAGCCTCAGCCCTAGGATAGTGTTAGGGTTAGGGGTAGGGTTAGCATCAGCCCTAGGATAGTGTTAGGGTTAGGTTTAGGGTTAGCATCAGCTCTAGGATATTGTTAGGGTTAGGGTTAGAGTTAGCATCAGCCCTAGGATATTGTTAGGGTTGGGTTAGGGTTAGCATCAGCTCTAGGATATTGTTAGGGTAAGGGTTAGAGTTAGCATCAGCCCTAGGATATTGTTAGGGTTAGGTTAGCGTTAGCATCCGCCCT
Source organism: Lemur catta (assembly GCF_020740605.2). Taxonomy (NCBI): domain Eukaryota; kingdom Metazoa; phylum Chordata; class Mammalia; order Primates; family Lemuridae; genus Lemur; species Lemur catta. The sequence continues at coordinate 39,403,110 of NC_059129.1, read as the reverse complement.
AGGATTGTGTTAGGGTTAGGGTTAGCATCAGCTCTAGGATAGTGTTATGGTTAGGGTTATGGTTAGCATTGGCCCTAGGGTAGTGTTAGGGTTAGGGTTAGCATCAGCCCTAGGATAGTGTTAGGGGTAGGGTTAGGGTTAGCATCAGGCCTAGTATAGTGTTAGGGTTAGGGTTAGCATCAGCCATAGGATAGTGTTAGGGTTAGGGTTAACATCAGCCCTAGGATAATGTTAGGGTTAGGGTTAGGTTTAGCATCAGCCCTAGGATAGTGTTAGGTTTAGGGTTAGCCTCAGCCCTAGGATAGTGTTAGGGTTAGGGGTAGGGTTAGCATCAGCCCTAGGATAGTGTTAGGGTTAGGTTTAGGGTTAGCATCAGCCCTAGGATAGTGTTAGCGTTAAGGTTACGGTTAGCATCAGCCCTAGGATAGTATTAGGGTTAGGGTTAGGGTTAGGGTTAGCATCAGCCCTAGGATAGTGTTAGGGTTAGGGTTAGCATCAGCCCTAGGATCGTGTTAGGGTTAGGTCAGCATCAGCCCTAATATAGTGTTTGAGTTAGGGTTAGGTTTAGCATCAGGCCTTCGATAGTGTTAGGGTTAGGGTTAGCATTAGCCTTAGGATAGTGTTAGGGTTAGGGTTAGGGTTAGCATCAGCCCTAGGATAGTGTTAAGGTAGGGTTAGCCTGAGCCCTAGGATAGTGTTAGGGTTAGGGTTAGGGTTAGCATCAGCTCTAGGATAGTGTTAGGGTTATGGTTAGCCTCAACCCTAGGAGAGTGTTAGGGTTATGGTTAGGGTTAGCATCAGCCCTAGGATAGAGTTAGGGTTAGGGTTAGGGTTAGCATCAGCCCTAGGATACTGTTAGGGTTAGCGTTAGGGTTAGCATCAGCCCTAGGATAGTGTTAGGGTTAGGGTTAGGGTTAGCAACAGCCCTAGGATAGTGTTAGGGTTAGGGTTAGTATCAGCCCTAGGATAGTGTTAGGGTTATGGTTAGGGTTATCATCAGGCCTAGGATAGTGTTAGTGTTAGGGTTAGCATCAGCCGTAGGTTAGTGTTAGGGTTAGGGATAGGGTTTGCATCAGCCCTAGGATAGTGTTAGGGTTAGGGTTAGCATCAGCCCTAGGATAGCGTTAGGGTTAGGGATAGGGTTATCATCAGGCCTAGGATAGCGTTAGGGTTAGGGTTAGAGTCAGCCCTAGGATACTGTTAGGGTTAGGGTTAGGGTTAGCTTCAGCCCTAGGATAGTGTTAGGGTTAGGGTTAGGGTTAGCAACAGCGCTAGGATAGTGTTAGGGTTAGGGTTAGCATCAGCCCTAGGATAGTGTTAGGGTTAGGGTTAGGGTTATCATCAGGCCTAGGATAGTGTTAGTGTTAGGGATAGCATCATCCCTAGGTTAGTGTTAGGGTTAGGGTTAGGGTTTGCATCAGCCCTAGGATAGTGTTAGGGTTAGGGTTATCATCAGCCCTAGGATAGTGTTAGGGTTAGGGATAGGGTTATCTTCAGGCCTAGGATAGTGTTAGTGTTAGGGTTAGCATCAGCCCTAGGATAGTGTTAGGGTTAGGGTCAGGGTTAGCATCAGCCCTAGGATACTGTTAGGGTTAGGGTTAGATCAACCCTAGGATAGTGTTAGGGTTAGGGTTAGGGTAAGCATCAGCCGTAGGATAGTGTTAGGGTTAGGGTTAGCAGCAGACTTAGGATAGTGTTAGGGTTAGAGTTAGGGTTAGCATCAGCCCTAGGATAGTGTTAGGGTTAGGGTTAGCATCAGCCCTAGGATAGTGTTAGGGTTAGGGTTAGCATCAGCCCTAGGATAGTGTTAGGGTTAGGGTTAGCATCAGCCCTAGTATAGTGTTAGGGTTAGGGTTAGCATCAGCCCTAGGATAGTGTTAGGGTTAGGTTTAGGGTTAGCATCCGCCCTAGGATAGTGTTAGGGTTAGGGATAGCCTCAGCCCTAGGATAGTGTTAGAGTTAGGATTAGGGTTAGCATTAACCCTAGAATAGTGTTAGGGTTAGGGTTAGCATCAGCCCTAGGATAGTGTTAGGGTTAGAGATAAGGTTATCATCAGGCCTAGGATAGTGTTAGGGTTAGGGTTAGCATCACCCCTAGGATAGTGTTAGGGTTAGGGTTAGCATCAGACTTGGGTAGTGTTATTGTCACGGTTAGGGTTAGCATCAGCCCTAGGATGGTGTTAGGGTTAGGGTTAGGGTTATCATCAGGCCTAGGATAGTGTTAGGGTTAGGGTTAGCATCAGCCCTAGGATAGTGTTAGGGTTAGGGTTCGCATCAGCCCTAGGATAGTGTTAGGGTTAAGGTTACGGTTAGCATCAGGAATTGGATTGTGTAACGGTTAGGGTTAGCATCAGTCCTTGGATAGTGTTAGGGTTAGGGTTAGGGTGAGCATCAGGCCTAGGATAGTGTTAGGGTTAGGGTTAGCATCAGCCCTAGGATAGTGTGAGGGATACGGTTAGCATCAGACCTCGGATAGTGTTAGGGTGAGGGTTAGGGTTAGCATCAGCCCTAGGATAGTGTTAGGATTAGGGTTAGCATCAACCCTATTATAGTGTTAGGGTTAGGGTTAGGGTTAGCATCAGCCCTAGGATAGTGTTAGCGTTAGGGTTACGGTTAGCATCAGCCCTAGGATAGTATTAGGGTTAGGGTTATGGTTAGGGTAGCATCAGCTCTAGGATATTGTTAGGGTTAGGGTTAGAGTTAGCATCAGCCCTAGGATATTGTTAGGGTTGGGTTAGGGTTAGCATCAGCTCTAGGATATTGTTAGGGTTGGGGTTAGAGTTAGCATCAGCCCTAGGATATTGTTAGGGTTAGGTTAGGGTTAGCATCCGCCCTAGGATTGTGTTAGGGTTAGGGTTAGCATCAGCCCTAGGATAGTGTTATGGTTACGGTTATGGTTAGCATTGGCCCTAGGGTAGTGTTAGGGTTAGGGTTAGCATCAGCCCTAGGATAGTGTTAGGGTAAGGGTTAGGGTTAGCATCAGGCCTAGTATAGTGTTAGGGTTAGGGTTAACCTCAGCCCTAGGATAGTGTTAGGGTTAGGGGTAGGGTTAGCATCAGCCCTAGGATAGTGTTAGGGTTAGGTTTAGGGTTAGCATCAGCCCTAGGATAGTGTTAGCGTTAAGGTTACGGTTAGCATCAGCCCTAGGATAGTATTAGGGTTAGGGTTAGGGTTAGGGTTAGCATCAGCCCTAGGATAGTGTTAGGGTTAGGGTTAGCATCAGCCCTAGGATCGTGTTAGGGTTAGGTCAGCATAAGCCCTAATATAGTGTTTGAGTTAGGGTTACGTTTAGCATCAGGCCTTCGATAGTGTTAGGGTTAGGGTTAGCATTAGCCTTAGGATAGTGTTAGGGTTAGGGTTAGGGTTAGCATAAGCCCTAGGATAGTGTTAAGGTAGGGTTAGCCTGAGCCCTAGGATAGTGTTAGGGATAGGGTTAGGGTTAGCATCAGCTCTAGGATAGTGTTAGGGTTATGGTTAGCCTCAACCCTAGGAGAGTGTTAGGGTTATGGTTAGGGTTAGCATCAGCCCTAGGATAGAGTTAGGGTTAGGGTTAGGGTTAGCATCAGCCCTAGGATACTGTTAGGGTTAGCGTTAGGGTTAGTATCAGCCCTAGGATAGTGTTAGGGTTAGGGTTAGGGTTAGCAACAGCCCTAGGATAGTGTTAGGGTTAGGGTTAGTATCAGCCCTAGGATAGTGTTAGGGTTATGGTTAGGGTTATCATCAGGCCTAGGATAGTGTTAGTGTTAGGGTTAGCATCAGCCGTAGGTTAGTGTTAGGGTTAGGGATAGGGTTTGCATCAGCCCTAGGATAGTGTTAGGGTTAGGGTTAGCATCAGCCCTAGGATAGTGTTAGGGTTAGGGATAGGGTTATCATCAGGCCTAGGATAGCGTTAGGGTTAGGGTTAGAGTCAGCCCTAGGATACTGTTAGGGTTAGGGTTAGGGTTAGCTTCAGCCCTAGGATAGTGTTAGGGTTAGGCTTAGCCTCAGCCCTAGGATAGTGTTAGAGTTAGGATTAGGGTTAGCATTAACCCTAGGATAGTGTTAGGGTTAGTGTTAGCATCAGCACTAGGATAGTGTTAGGGTTAGGGATAAGGTTATCATCAGGCCTAGGATAGTGTTAGGGTTAGGGTTAGCATCAGCCCTAGGATAGTGTTAGGGTTAGGGTTAGCCTCAGCCCTAGGATAGTGTTAGAGTTAGGATTAGGGTTAGCATTAACCCTAGGATAGTGTTAGGGTTAGTGTTAGCATCAGCACTAGGATAGTGTTAGGGTTAGGGATAAGGTTATCATCAGGCCTAGGATAGTGTTAGGGTTAGGGTTAGCATCAGCCCTAGGATAGTGTTAGGGTTAGGGTTAGCATCAGACTTGGGTAGTGTTATTGTTACGGTTAGGGTTAGCATCAGCCCTAGGATGGTGTTAGGGTTACGGTTACGGTTATCATCAGGCCTAGGATAGTGTTAGGGTTAGGGTTAGCATCAGCCCTAGGATAGTGTTAGGGTTAGGGTTAGCATCAGCCCTAGGATAGTGTTAGGGTTAAGGTTACGGTTAGCATCAGGAATTGGATTGTGTAACGGTTAGGGTTAGCATCAGCCCTTGGATAGTGTTAGGGTTAGGGTTAGGGTGAGCATCAGGCCTAGGATAGTGTTAGGGTTAGGGTTAGCATCAGCCCTAGGATAGTGTGAGGGCTATGGTTAGCATCAGACCTCGGATAGTGTTAGGGTGAGGGTTAGGGTTAGCATCAGCCCTAGGATAGTGTTAGGGTTAGGGTTAGCATCAACCCTATTATAGTGTTAGGGTTAGGGTTAGGGTTAGCATCAGCCCTAGGATAGTGTTAGCGTTAGGGTTACGGTTAGCATCAGCCCTAGGATAGTATTAGGGTTAGGGTTATGGTTAGGGTAGCATCAGCTCTAGGATATTGTTAGGGTTAGGGTTAGAGTTAGCTTCAGCCCTAGGATATTGTTAGGGTTGGGTTAGGGTTAGCATCAGCTCTAGGATATTGTTAGGGTTGGGGTTAGAGTTAGCATCAGCCCTAGGATATTGTTAGGGTTAGGTTAGGGTTAGCATCCGCCCTAGGATTGTGTTAGGGTTAGGGTTAGCATCAGCCCTAGGATAGTGTTATGGTTAGGGTTATGGTTAGCATTGGCCCTAGGGTAGTGTTAGGGTTAGGGTTAGCATCAGCCCTAGGATAGTGTTAGGGTTAGGGTTAGGGTTAGCATCAGGCCTCGTATAGTGTTAGGGTTAGGGTTAGCATCAGCCATAGGATAGTGTTAGGGTTAGGGTTAACATCAGCCCTAGGATAATGTTAGGTTTAGGGTTAGGTTTAGCATCAGCCCTAGGATAGTGTTAGGTTTAGGGTTAGCCTCAGCCCTAGGATAGTGTTAGGGTTAGGGGTAGGGTTAGCATCAGCCCTAGGATAGTGTTAGGGTTAGGTTTAGGGTTAGCATCAGCCCTAGGATAGTGTTAGCGTTAAGGTTACGGTTAGCATCAGCCCTAGGATAGTATTAGGGTTAGGGTTAGGGTTAGGGTTAGCATCAGCCCTAGGATAGTGTTAGGGTTAGGGTTAGCATCAGCCCTAGGATCGTGTTAGGGTTAGGTCAGCATCAGCCCTAATATAGTGTTTGAGTTAGGGTTAGGTTTAGCATCAGGCCTTCGATAGTGTTAGGGTTAGGGTTAGCATTGGCCTTAGGATAGTGTTAGGGTTAGGGTTAGGGTTAGCATAAGCCCTAGGATAGTGTTAAGGTAGGGTTAGCCTGAGCCCTAGGATAGTGTTAGGGTTAGGGTTAGGGTTAGCATCAGCTCTAGGATAGTGTTAGGGTTATGGTTAGCCTCAACCCTAGGAGAGTGTTAGGGTTATGGTTAGGGTTAGCATCAGCCCTAGGATAGAGTTAGGGTTAGGGTTAGGGTTAGCATCAGCCCTAGGATACTGTTAGGGTTAGCGTTAGGGTTAGCATAAGCCGTAGGATAGTGTTAGGGTTAGGGTTAGGGTTAGCAACAGCCCTAGGATAGTGTTAGGGTTAGGGTTAGTATCAGCCCTAGGATAGTGTTAGGGTTATGGTTAGGGTTATCATCAGGCCTAGGATAGTGTTAGTGTTAGGGTTAGCATCAGCCGTAGGTTAGTGTTAGGGTTAGGGATAGGGTTTGCATCAGCCCTAGGATAGTGTTAGGGTTAGGGTTAGCATCAGCCCTAGGATAGCGTTAGGGTTAGGGATAGGGTTATCATCAGGCCTAGGATAGCGTTAGGGTTAGGGTTAGAGTCAGCCCTAGGATACTGTTAGGGTTAGGGTTATGGTTAGCTTCAGCCCTAGGATAGTGTTAGGGTTAGGGTTAGGGTTAGCAACAGCGCTAGGATAGTGTTAGGGTTAGGGTTAGCATCAGCCCTAGGATAGTGTTAGGGTTAGGGTTAGGGTTATCATCAGGCCTAGGATAGTGTTAGTGTTAGGGATAGCATCATCCCTAGGTTAGTGTTAGGGTTAGGGTTAGGGTTTGCATCAGCCCTAGGATAGTGTTAGGGTTAGGGTTATCATCAGCCCTAGGATAGTGTTAGGGTTAGGGATAGGGTTATCATCAGGCCTAGGATAGTGTTAGTGTTAGGGTTAGCATCAGCCCTAGGATAGTGTTAGGGTTAGGGTCAGGGTTAGCATCAGCCCTAGGATACTGTTAGGGTTAGGGTTAGATCAACCCTAGGATAGTGTTAGGTTTAGGGTTAGCAGCAGACTTAGGATAGTGTTAGGGTTAGAGTTAGGGTTAGCATCAGCCCTAGGATAGTGTTAGGGTTAGGGTTAGCATCAGCCCTAGGATAGTGTTAGGGTTAGGGTTAGCATCAGCCCTAGGATAGTGTTAGGGTTAGGGTTGGCATCAGCCCTAGTATAGTGTTAGGGTTAGGGTTAGCATCAGCCCTACGATAGTGTTAGGGTTAGGTTTAGGGTTAGCATCCGCCCTAGGATAGTGTTAGGGTTAGGGATAGCCTCAGCCCTAGGATAGTGTTAGAGTTAGGATTAGGGTTAGCATTAACCCTAGGATAGTGTTAGGGTTAGGGTTAGCATCAGCCCTAGGATAGTGTTAGGGTTAGAGATAAGGTTATCATCAGGCCTAGGATAGTGTTAGGGTTAGGGTTAGCATCACCCCTAGGATAGTGTTAGGGTTAGGGTTAGCATCAGACTTGGGTAGTGTTATTGTCACGGTTAGGGTTAGCATCAGCCCTAGGATGGTGTTAGGGTTAGGGTTAGGGTTATCATCAGGCCTAGGATAGTGTTAGGGTTAGGGTTAGCATCAGCCCTAGGATAGTGTTAGGGTTAGGGTTCGCATCAGCCCTAGGATAGTGTTAGGGTTAAGGTTACGGTTAGCATCAGGAATTGGATTGTGTAACGGTTAGGGTTAGCATCAGCCCTTGGATAGTGTTAGGGTTAGGGTTAGGGTGAGCATCAGGCCTAGGATAGTGTTAGGGTTAGGGCTAGCATCAGCCCTAGGATAGTGTGAGCGCTATGGTTAGCATCAGACCTCGGATAGTGTTAGGGTGAGGGTTAGGGTTAGCATCAGCCCTAGGATAGTGTTAGGGTTAGGGTTAGCATCAACCCTATTATAGTGTTTGGGTTAGGGTTAGGGTTAGCATCAGCCCTAGGATAGTGTTAGCGTTAGGGTTACGGTTAGCATCAGCCCTAGGATAGTATTAGGGTTAGGGTTATGGTTAGGGTAGCATCAGCTCTAGGATATTGTTAGGGTTAGGGTTAGACTTAGCATCAGCCCTAGGATATTGTTAGGGTTGGGTTAGGGTTAGCATCAGCTCTAGGATATTGTTAGGGTTGGGGTTAGAGTTAGCATCAGCCCTAGGATATTGTTAGGGTTAGGTTAGGGTTAGCATCCGCCCTAGGATTGTGTTAGGGTTAGGGTTAGCATCAGCCCTAGGATAGTGTTATGGTTAGGGTTATGGTTAGCATTGGCCCTAGGGTAGTGTTAGGGTTAGGGTTAGCATCAGCCCTAGGATAGTGTTAGGGTTATGGTTAGGGTTAGCATCAGGCCTAGTATAGTGTTAGGGTTAGGGTTAGCATCAGCCATAGGATAGTGTTAGGGTTAGGGTTAACATCAGCCCTAGGATAATGTTAGGGTTAGGGTTAGGTTTAGCATCAGCCCTAGGATAGTGTTAGGTTTAGGGTTAGCCTCAGCCCTAGGATAGTGTTAGGGTTAGGGGTAGGGTTAGCATCAGCCCTAGGATAGTGTTAGGGTTAGGTTTAGGGTTAGCATCAGCCCTAGGATAGTGTTAGCGTTAAGGTTACGGTTAGCATCAGCCCTAGGATAGTATTAGGGTTAGGGTTAGGGTTAGGGTTAGCATCAGCCCTAGGATAGTGTTAGGGTTAGGGTTAGCATCAGCCCTAGGATCGTGTTAGGGTTAGGTCAGCATCAGCCCTAATATAGTGTTTGAGTTAGGGTTAGGTTTAGCATCAGGCCTTCGATAGTGTTAGGGTTAGGGTTAGCATTAGCCTTAGGATAGTGTTAGGGTTAGGGTTAGGGTTAGCATAAGCCCTAGGATAGTGTTAAGGTAGGGTTAGCCTGAGCCCTAGGATAGTGTTAGGGTTAGGGTTAGGGTTAGCATCAGCTCTAGGATAGTGTTAGGGTTATGGTTAGCCTCAACCCTAGGAGAGTGTTAGGGTTATGGTTAGGGTTAGCATCAGCCCTAGGATAGAGTTAGGGTTAGGGTTAGGGTTAGCATCAGCCCTAGGATACTGTTAGGGTTAGCGTTAGGGTTAGCATCAGCCCTAGGATAGTGTTAGTGTTAGGGTTAGGGTTAGCAACAGCCCTAGGATAGTGTTAGGGTTAGGGTTAGTATCAGCCCTAGGATAGTGTTAGGGTTATGGTTAGGGTTATCATCAGGCCTAGGATAGTGTTAGTGTTAGGGTTAGCATCATCCCTAGGTTAGTGTTAGGGTTAGGGTTAGGGTTTGCATCAGCCCTAGGATAGTGTTAGGGTTAGGGGTAGGGTTAGCATCAGCCCTAGGATAGTGTTAGGGTTAGGTTTAGGGTTAGCATCAGCCCTAGGATAGTGTTAGCGTTAAGGTTACGGTTAGCATCAGCCCTAGGATATTATTAGGGTTAGGGTTAGGGTTAGGGTTAGCATCAGCCCTAGGATAGTGTTAGGGTTAGGGTTAGCATCAGCCCTAGGATCGTGTTAGGGTTAGGTCAGCATCAGCCCTAATATAGTGTTTGAGTTAGGGTTAGTTTTAGCATCAGGCCTTCGATAGTGTTAGGGTTAGGGTTAGCATTAGCCTTAGGATAGTGTTAGGGTTAGGGTTAGGGTTAGCATAAGCCCTAGGATAGTGTTAAGGTAGGGTTAGCCTGAGCCCTAGGATAGTGTTAGGGTTAGGGTTAGGGTTAGCATCAGCTCTAGGATAGTGTTAGGGTTATGGTTAGCCTCAACCCTAGGAGAGTGTTAGGGTTATGGTTAGGGTTAGCATCAGCCCTAGGATAGAGTTAGGGTTAGGGTTAGGGTTAGCATCAGCCCTAGGATACTGTTAGGGTTAGCGTTAGGGTTAGCATCAGCCCTAGGATAGTGTTAGGATTAGGGTTAGGGTTAGCAACAGCCCTAGGATAGTGTTAGGGTTAGGGTTAGTATCAGCCCTAGGATAGTGTTAGGGTTATGGTTAGGGTTATCATCAGGCCTAGGATAGTGTTAGTGTTAGGGTTAGCATCAGCCGTAGGTTAGTGTTAGGGTTAGGGATAGGGTTTGCATCAGCCCTAGGATAGTGTTAGGGTTAGGGTTAGCATCAGCCCTAGGATAGTGTTAGGGTTAGGGATAGGGTTATCATCAGGCCTAGGATAGCGTTAGGGTTAGGGTTAGAGTCAGCCCTAGGATACTGTTAGGGTTAGGGTTAGGGTTAGCTTCAGCCCTAGGATAGTGTTAGGGTTAGGGTTAGGGTTATCATCAGGCCTAGGATAGTGTTAGTGTTAGGGTTAGCATCATCCCTAGGTTAGTGTTAGGGTTAGGGTTAGGGTTTGCATCAGCCCTAGGATAGTGTTAGGGTTAGGGTTATCATCAGCCCTAGGATAGTGTTAGGGTTAGGGATAGGGTTATCATCAGGCCTAGGATAGTGTTAGTGTTAGGGTTAGCATCAGCCCTAGGATAGTGTTAGGGTTAGGGTCAGGGTTAGCATCAGCCCTAGGATACTGTTAGGGTTAGGGTTAGATCAACCCTAGGATAGTGTTAGGGTTAGGGATAGGGTAAGCATCAGCCGTAGGATAGTGTTAGGGTTAGGGTTAGCAGCAGACTTAGGATAGTGTTAGGGTTAGAGTTAGGGTTAGCATCAGCCCTAGGATAGTGTTAGGGTTAGGGTTAGCATCAGCCCTAGGATAGTGTTAGGGTTAGGGTTAGCATCAGCCCTAGGATAGTGTTAGGGTTAGGGTCAGCATCAGCCCTAGTATAGTGTTAGGGTTAGGGTTAGCATCAGCCCTAGGATAGTGTTAGGGTTAGGTTTAGGGTTAGCATCCGCCCTAGGATAGTGTTAGGGTTAGGGATAGCCTCAGCCCTAGGATAGTGTTAGAGTTAGGATTAGGGTTAGCATTAACCCTAGGATAGTGTTAGGGTTAGGGTTAGCATCAGCCCTAGGATAGTGTTAGGGTTAGGGATAAGGTTATCATCAGGCCTAGGATAGTGTTAGGGTTAGGGTTAGCATCAGCCCTAGGATAGTGTTAGGGTTAGGGTTAGCATCAGACTTGGGTAGTGTTATTGTCACGGTTAGGGTTAGCATCAGCCCTAGGATGGTGTTAGGGTTAGGGTTAGGGTTATCATCAGGCCTAGGATAGTGTTAGGGTTAGGGTTAGCATCAGCCCTAGGATAGTGTTAGGGTTAGGGTTAGCATCAGCCCTAGGATAGTGTCAGGGTTAAGGTTACGGTTAGCATCAGGAATTGGATTGTGTAACAGTTAGGGTTAGCATCAGCCCTTGGATAGTGTTAGGGTTAGGGTTAGGGTGAGCATCAGGCCTAGGATAGTGTTAGGGTTAGGGTTAGCATCAGCCCTAGGATAGTGTGAGGGCTATGGTTAGCATCAGACCTCGGATAGTGTTAGGGTGAGGGTTAGGGTTAGTATCAGCCCTAGGATAGTGTTAGGGTTAGGGTTAGCATCAACCCTATTATAGTGTTAGGGTTAGGGTTAGGGTTAGCATCAGCCCTAGGATAGTGTTAGCGTTAGGGTTACGGTTAGCATCAGCCCTAGGATAGTATTAGGGTTAGGGTTATGGTTAGGGTAGCATCAGCTCTAGGATATTGTTAGGGTTAGGGTTAGAGTTAGCATCAGCCCTAGGATATTGTTAGGGTTGGGTTAGGGTTAGCATCAGCTCTAGGATATTGTTAGGGTTGGGGTTAGAGTTAGCATCACCCCTAGGATATTGTTAGGGTTAGGTTAGGGTTAGCATCCGCCCTAGGATTGTGTTAGGGTGAGGGTTAGCATCAGCCCTAGGATAGTGTTATGGTTAGGGTTATGGTTAGCATTGGCCCTAGGGTAGTGTTAGGGTTAGGGTTAGCATCAGCCCTAGGATAGTGTTAGGGTTAGGGTTAGGGTTAGCATCAGGCCTAGTATAGTGTTAGGGTTAGGGTTAGCATCAGCCATAGGATAGTGTTAGGGTTAGGGTTAACATCAGCCCTAGGATAATGTTAGGGTTAGGGTTAGGTTTAGCATCAGCCCTAGGATAGTGTTAGGTTTAGGGTTAGCCTCAGCCCTAGGATAGTGTTAGGGTTAGGGGTAGGGTTAGCATCAGCCCTAGGATAGTGTTAGGGTTAGGTTTAGGGTTAGCATCAGCCCTAGGATAGTGTTAGCGTTAAGGTTACGGTTAGCATCAGCCCTAGGATAGTATTAGGGTTAGGGTTAGGGTTAGGGTTAGCATCAGCCCTAGGATAGTGTTAGGGTTAGGGTTAGCATCAGCCCTAGGATCGTGTTAGGGTTAGGGTCAGCATCAGCCCTAATATAGTGTTTGAGTTAGGGTTAGGTTTAGCATCAGGCCTTCGATAGTGTTAGGGTTAGGGTTAGCATTAGCCTTAGGATAGTGTTAGGGTTAGGGTTAGGGTTAGCATAAGCCCTAGGATAGTGTTAAGGTAGGGTTAGCCTGAGCCCTAGGATAGTGTTAGGGTTAGGGTTAGGGTTAGCATCAGCTCTAGGATAGTGTTAGGGTTATGGTTAGCCTCAACCCTAGGAGAGTGTTAGGGTTATGGTTAGGGTTAGCATCAGCCCTAGGATAGAGTTAGGGTTAGGGTTAGGGTTAGCATTAGCCCTAGGATACTGTTAGGGTTAGCGTTAGGGTTAGCATCAGCCCTAGGATAGTGTTAGGGTTAGGGTTAGGGTTAGCAACAGCCCTAGGATAGTGTTAGGGTTAGGGTTAGTATGAGCCCTAGGATAGTGTTAGGGTTATGGTTAGGGTTATCATCAGGCCTAGGATAGTGTTAGTGTTAGGGTTAGCATCAGCCGTAGGTTAGTGTTAGGGTTAGGGATAGGGTTTGCATCATCCCTAGGATAGTGTTAGGGTTAGGGTTAGCATCAGACCTAGGATAGTGTTAGGGTTAGGGATAGGGTTATCATCAGGCCTAGGATAGCGTTAGGGTTAGGGTTAGCATCAGCCCTAGGATACTGTTAGGGTTAGGGTTAGGGTTAGCTTCAGCCCTAGGATAGTGTTAGGGTTAGGGTTAGGGTTAGCAACAGCCCTAGGATAGTGTTAGGGTTAGGGTTAGCATCAGCCCTAGGATAGTGTTAGGGTTAGGGTTAGGGTTATCATCAGGCCTAGGATAGTGTTAGTGTTAGGGTTAGCATCATCCCTAGGTTAGTGTTAGGGTTAGGGTTAGGGTTTGCATCAGCCCTAGGATAGTGTTAGGGTTAGGGTTATCATCAGCCCTAGGATAGTATTAGGGTTAGGGATAGGGTTATCATCAGGCCTAGGATAGTGTTAGTGTTAGGGTTAGCATCAGCCCTAGGATAGTGTTAGAGTTAGGGTCAGGGTTAGCATCAGCCCTAGGATACTGTTAGGGTTAGGGTTAGCATCAACCCTAGGATAGTGTTAGGGTTAGGGTTAGGGTAAGCATCAGCCGTAGGATAGTGTTAGGGTTAGGGTTAGCAGCAGACTTAGGATAGTGTTAGGGTTAGGTTTAGGGTTAGAATCTGCCCTAGGATAGTGTTAGGTTTAGGGTTAGCCTCAGCCCTAGGATAGTGTTAGAGTTAGGATTAGGGTTAGCATTAGCCCTAGGATAGTGTTAGGGTTAGGGTTAGCATCAGTCCTAGGATAGTGTTAGTGTTAGGGTTAGCATAAGCCCTAGGATAGTGTCAGGGTTAGGGTTAGGGTTAGCATCAGCCCTAGGTTAGTGTTAGGGTTAGGGTTAGCATCAGCCCTATGAGAGTGTTAGGGTTAGGGTTAGGGTAAGCATCAGCCCTAGGATAGTGTTAGGGTTAGGGTAAGCATCAGCCCTAGGATAGTGTTAGGGTTAGGGTTAGGGTTAGCATCAGCCCTAGGATAGTGTTAAGGTTAGGGTTAGCATCAGCCCTAGGATAGTGTTAGGGTTAAGGTTAGGGTTAGCATCAGCCCTAGGATAGTGTTAGGGTTAGGGTTAGTGTGAGCATCAGCCCTAGGATAGTGTTAGGGTTAGGTTTAGGGTTAGCATCAGAACTAGGATAGTGTTAGTGTTAGGGTTAGCATCAGCACTAGGATAGTGTGAGGGTTAGGGTCAGGGTTAGCATCAGCCCTGGGATACTGTTAGGGTTAGGGTTAGCATCAACCCTAGGATAGTGTTAGGGTTAGGGTTAGGGTAAGCATCAGCCGTAGGATAGTGTTAGGGTTAAGGTTAGCAGCAGACTTAGGATAGTGTTAGGGTTAGAGTTAGGGTTAGCATCAGCCCTAGGATAGTGTTAGGGTTAGGGTTAGCATCAGCCCTAGGATAGTGTTGGGGTTAGGGTTAGCATCAGCCCTAGGATAGTGTTAGGGTTAGGGTTAGCATCAGCCCTAGGATAGTGTTAGGGTTAGGGTTAGCATCAGCCCTAGGATAGTGTTAGGGTTAGGTTTAGGGTTAGCATCCGCCCTAGGATAGTGTTAGGGTTAGGGTTAGCCTCAGTCCTAGGATAGTGTTAGCGTTAGGATTAGGGTTAGCATTAACCCTAGGATAGTGTTACTGTTGGGGTTAGCATCAGCCCTAGGATATTGTTAGGGTTAGGGATAAGGTTATCATCAAGCCTAGGATAGTGTTAGGGTTAGGGTTAGCATCAGCCCTAGGATAGTGTTAGGGTTAGGGTTAGCATCAGCCCTAGGAGAGTGTTAGGGTTAAGGTTACGGTTAGCATCAGGCCTTGGATAGTGTAACGGTTAGGGTTAGCATCAGCCCTTGGATAGTGTTAGGGTTAGGGTTAGGGTTATCATCAGGCTTAGGATAGTGTTAGGGTTACGGTTAGCATCAGCCCTAGGATAGTGTGAGGGCTATGGTTAGCATCAGACCTCGGATAGTGTTAGGGTGAGGGTTAGGGTTAGCATCAGCCCTAGGATAGTGTTAGGGTTAGGGTTAGCTTCAACCCTATTATAGGGTTAGGGTTAGGGTTAGGGTTACCATCAGCCCTAGGATAGTGTTAGAGTTAGGGTTACGGTTAGCATCAGCCCTAGGATAGTATTAGGGTTAGGGTTATGGTTAGGGTAGCATCAGCTCTATGATATTGTTAGGGTTAGGGTTAGAGTTAGCATAAGCCCTAGGATAGTGTTAGGGTTAGGGTTAGTGTTAGCATCCGCCCTAGGATAGTGTTAGGGTTAGGGTTAGCATGAGCCCTAGGATAGTGTTATGGTTAGGGTTATGGTTAGCATCAGCCCTAGGATAGTGTTAGGGTTAGGGTTAGGGATAGCATCAGGCCTAGGATAGTGTTAGGGTTAGTGTTAGCCTCAGACCTAGGATAGTGTTAGAGTTAAGATTAGGGTTAGCATCAGCCATAGGATAGTGTTAGGGTTAGGGTTAGGGTTATGGTTAGCATCAGCCCAAGGATAGTGTTAGGGTTAGGGTTAGGGATAGCAACAGCCCTAGGATAGGGTTAGGGTTAGGGTTAGCATCAGGCCTAGGATAGTGTTAGGGTTAGGGTTAGCATCAGCCCTAGGATAGTGTTACGATTAGGGTTAGGGTTATCATCAGGCCTAGGATAGTGTTAGTGTTAGGGTTAGCATCAGCCCTAGGATAGTGTTAGGGTTATGGTTAGGGTTAGCATCAGCCCTAGGATAGTGTTAGGGTTAGGGTTAGCATCAGCCCTAGGATAGTGTTAGGGTTAGGGTTAGCATCAGCCCTAGTATAGTGTTAGGGTTATGGTTAGCATCAGCCCTTGGATAGTGTTAGGGTTAGGGTTAGCATCAGCCCTAGGATAGTGTTAGGGTTAGGGTTAGCATCAGCCCTAGGATAGTGTTAAGGTTAGGTTTAGGGTTAGCATCCGCCCTAGGATAGTGTTAAGGTTAGGGTTAGCCTCAGCCCTAGGATAGTGTTAGATTTAGTTTTAGGGTTAGCATTAACCCTAGGATAGTGTTAGGGTTAGGGTTAGCATCAGCCCTAGGATAGTGTTAGGGTTAGCGATAAGGTTATCATCAGGCCTAGGATAGTGTTAGGGTTAGTGTTAGCATCCGCCCTAGGAAAGTGTTAGGGTTAGGGTTAGCATCAGCCCTAGGATAGTGTTAGGGTTAAGGTTACGGTTAGCATCAGGAATTGGATAGTGTAACGGTTAGGGTTAGGATCAGCCCTTGGATAGTGTTAGGGTTAGGGTTAGGGTGAGCATCAGGCCTAGGATAGTGTTAGGGTTAGGGTTAGCATCAGCCCTAGGATAGTGTGAGGGCTATGGATAGCATCAGACCTCGGATAGTGTTAGGGTGAGGGTTAGGGTTAGCATCAGCCCTAGGATAGTGTTAGGGTTAGGGTTAGCATCAACCCTATTATAGTGTTAGGGTTAGGGTAAGGGTTAGCATCAGCCCTAGGATAGTGTTGTCGTTAGGGTTACGGTTAGCATCAGCCCTAGGATAGTATTAGGGTTATTGTTATGGTTAGGGTAGCATCAGCTCTAGGATATTGTTAGGGTTAGGGTTAGAGTTAGCATCAGCCCTAGGATATTGTTAGGGTTGGGTTAGGGTTAGCATCAGCTCTAGGATATTGGTAGGGTTAGGGTTAGAGTTAGCATCAGCCCTAGGATATTGTTAGGGTTAGGTTAGTGTTAGCATCCGCCCTAGGATTGTGTTAGGGTTAGGGTTAGCATCAGCCCTAGGATAGTGTTATGGTTAGGGTTATGGTTAGCATCGGCCCTAGGGTAGTGTTAGGGTTAGGGTTAGCATCAGCCCTAGGATAGTGTTAGGGTTAGGGTTAGGGTTAGCATCAGGCCTAGTATAGTGTTAGTGTTAGGGTTAGCATCAGCCATAGGATAGTGTTAGGGTTAGGGTTAACATCAGCCCTAGGATAATGTTAGGGTTAGGGTTAGGTTTAGCATCAGCCCTAGGATAGTGTTAGGTTTAGGGTTAGCCTCAGCCCTAGGATAGTGTTAGGGTTAGGGTTAGGGTTAGCATCAGCCCTAGGATAGTGTTAGGGTTAGGTTTAGGGTTAGCATCAGCCCTAGGATAGTGTTAGCGTTAAGGTTACGGTTAGCATCTGCCCTAGGATAGTGTTAGGGTTAGGGTTAGCATCAGCCCTAAGATCGTGTTAGGGTTAGGGTCAGCATCAGCCCTAATATAGTGTTTGAGTTAGGGTTAGGTTTAGCATCAGGCCTACGATAGTGTTAGGGTTAGGGTTAGCATTAGCCTTAGGATAGTGTTAGTGTTAGGGTTAGGGTTAGCATCAGCCCTAGGATAGTGTTAGGGTAGGGTTAGCCTCAGCCCTAGGATAGTGTTAGGGTTAGGGTTATGGTTAGCATCAGCTCTAGGATAGTGTTAGGGTTATGGCTAGCCTCAACACTAGGAGAGTGTTAGGGTTATGGTTAGGGTTAGCATCAGCCCTAGGATAGTGTTAGGGTTAGGTTTAGCATCAGACCTAGGATAGAGTTAGGGTAAGGGTTAGGGTTAGCATCAGCCCTAGGATACTGTTAGGGTTATGGTTAGGGTTAGCATCAGCCCTAGGATAGTGTTAGGGTTAGGGTTAGTGTTAGCAATAGCCCTAGGACAGTGTTAGGGTTAGGGTTAGCATCAGCCCTAGGATAGTGTTAGGGATAGGGATAGGGTTATCATCAGGCCTAGGATAGTGTTAGGCTTAGGGTTAGCATCAGCCCTAGGATACTGTTAGGGTTAGGGATAGGGTTAGCATCAGCCCTAGGATAGTGTTAGGGTTAGGGTTAGGGTTAGCAACAGCTCTAGGATAGTGTTAGGGTTAGGGTTAGCATCAGCCCTAGGATAGTGTTAGGGTTCGGGTTAGGGTTACCATCAGGCCTAGGATAGTGTTAGTGTTAGGGTTAGCATCAGCCCTAGGTTAGTGTTAGTGTTAGGGTTAGGGTTTTCATCAGCCCTAGGATAGTGTTAGGGTTAGGGTTATCATCAGCCCTAGGATAGTGTTAGGGTTAGGGTCAATGTTAGCATCAGCCCTAGGATACTGTTAGGGTTAGGGTTAGCATCAACCCTAGGATAGTGTTAGGGTTAGGGTTAGGGTAAGCATCAGCCGTAGGATAGTGTTAGGGTTAGGGTTAGCATCAGCCCTAGGATAGTGTTAGGGTTAGGGTTAGCATCAGCCCTAGGATAGTGTTAGGGTTAGGGTTAGCATCAGCCCTAGGATAGTGTTAGGTTTAGGGTTAGCATCAGCCCTAGGATAGTGTTAGGGTTAGGTTTAGGGTTAGCATCCGCCCTAGGATAGTGTTAGGGTTAGGGTTAGCCTCAGCCCTACGATAGTGGTAGCGTTAGGATTAGGGTTAGCATTAACCCTAGGATAGTGTTACTGTTAGGGTTAGCATCAGCCCTAGGATAGTGTTAGGGTTAGGGATAAGGTTATCATCAGGCCTAGGATAGTGTTAGGGTTAGGATTAGCATCAGCACTAGGATAGTGTTAGGGTTAGGGTTAGCATCAGACTTGGGTAGTGTTATTGTCACGGTTAGGGTTAGCATCAGCCCTAGGATAGTGTTAGAGTTAGGGTTAGCATCAGCCCTAGGAGAGTGTTAGGGTTAAGGTTACGGTTAGCATCAGGCCTTGGATAGTGTAACGGTTAGGGTTAGCATCAGCCCTTGGATAGTGTTAGGGTTAGGGTTAGGGTTATCATCAGGCTTAGGATAGTGTTAGGGTTACGGTTAGCATCAGCCCTAGGATAGTGTGAGGACTATGGTTAGCATCAGACCTCGGATAGTGTTAGGGTGAGGGTTAGGGTTAGCATCAGCCCTAGGATAGTGTTAGGGTTAGGGTTAGCTTCAACCCTATTATATTGTTAGGGTTAGGGTTAGGGTTGGCATCAGCCCTAGGATAGTGTTAGAGTTAGGGTTACGGTTAGCATCAGCCCTAGGATAGTATTAGTGTTAGGGTTATGGTTAGGGTAGCATCAGCTCTAGGATATTGTTAGGGTTAGGGTTAGAGTTAGCATCAGCCCTAGGATAGTGTTAGGGTTAGGGTTAGTGTTAGCATCCGCCCTAGGATAGTGTTAGGGTTAGGGTTAGCATCAGCCCTAGGATAGTTTTATGGTTAGGGTTATGGTTAGCATCAGCCCTAGGATAGTGTTAGGGTTAGGGTTAGGGTTAGCATCAGGCCTAGGATAGTGTTAGGGTTAGTGTTAGCCTCAGACCTACGATAGTGTTAGAGTTACGATTGGGTTAGCATCCGCCCTAGGATAGTGTTAGGGTTATTGTTAGCATCAGCCCAAGGATAGTGTTAGGGTTAGGGTTAGGGTTAGCATCCGCCCTAGGATAGTGTTAGGGTTAGGGTTAGCCTCAGCCCTAGGATAGTGTTAGATTTAGGTTTAGGGTTAGCATTAACCCTAGGATAGTGTTAGGGTTAGGGTTAGCATCAGCCCTAGGATAGTGTTAGGGTTAGCGATAAGGTTATCATCAGGCCTAGGATAGTGTTAGGGTTAGTGTTAGCATCCGCCCTAGGATAGTGTTAGGGTTAAGGTTACGGTTAGCATCAGGCCTTGGATAGTGTAACGGTTAGGGTTAGGATCAGCCCTTGGATAGTGTTAGGGTTAGGGTTAGGGTGAGCATCAGGCCTAGGATAGTGTTAGGTTTAGGGTTAGCATCAGCCCTAGGATAGTGTGAGGGCTATGGATAGCATCAGACCTCGGATAGTGTTAGGGTGAGGGTTAGGGTTAGCATCAGCCCTAGGATAGTGTTAGGGTTAGGGTTAGCATCAACCCTATTATAGTGTTAGGGTTAGGGTAAGGGTTATCATCAGCCCTAGGATAGTGTTGGCGTTAGGGTTACGGTTAGCATCAGCCCTAGGATAGTATTAGGGTTAGGGTTATGGTTAGGGTAGCATCAGCTGTAGGATATTGTTAGGGTTAGGGTTAGAGTTAGCATCAGCCCTAGGATATTGTTAGGGTTGGGTTAGGGTTAGCATCAGCTCTAGGATATTGTTAGGGTTAGGGTTAGAGTTAGCATCAGCCCTAGGATATTGTTAGGGTTAGGTTAGGGTTAGCAACCGCCCTAGGATTGTGTTAGGGTTAGGGTTAGCATCAGCCCTAGGATAGTGTTATGGTTAGGGTTATGGTTAGCATCGGCCCTAGGGTAGTGTTAGGGTTAGGGTTAGCATCAGCCCTAGGATAGTGTTAGGGTTAGGGTTAGGGTTAGCATCAGGCCTAGTATAGTGTTAGGGTTAGGGTTAGCATCAGCCATAGGATAGTGTTAGGGTTAGGGTTAACATCAGCCCTAGGATAGTGTGAGGGCTATGGTTAGCATCAGACCTCGGATAGTGTTAGGGTTAGGGTTAGGGTTAGCATCAGCCCTAGGATAGTGTTAGGGTTAGGGTTAGGGTTATCATCAGGCTTAGGATAGTGTTAGGGTTACGGTTAGCATCAGCCCTAGGATAGTGTGAGGGCTATGGTTAGCATCAGACCTCGGATAGTGTTAGGGTTAGGGTTAGGGTTAGCATCAGCCCTAGGATAGTGTTAGGGTTAGGTTTAGGGTTAGCATCAGCCCTAGGATAGTGTTAGCGTTAAGGTTACGGTTAGCATCAGCCCTAGGATAGTATTAGGGTTAGGGTTATGGTTAGGGTTAGCATCAGCCCTAGGATATTGTTAGGGTTAGGGTTAGCATCAGCCCTAGGATCGTGTTAGGGTTAGGGTCAGCATCAGCCCTAATATAGTGTTTGAGTTAGGGTTAGGTTTAGCATCAGGCCTACGATAGTGTTAGGGTTAGGGTTAGCATTAGCCTTAGGATAGTGTTAGGGTTAGGGTTAGGGTTAGCATCAGCCCTACGATAGTGTTAGGGTAGGGTTAGCCTCAACCCTAGGATAGTGTTAGGGATAGGGTTAGGGTTAGCATCAGCTCTAGGATAGTGTTAGGGTTATGGTTAGCCTCAACCCTAGGAGAGTGTTAGGGTTATGGTTAGGGTTAGCATCAGCCCTAGGATAGTGTTAGGGTTAGGGTTAGCAACAGCCCTAGGAGAGTGTTATGGTTAAGGTTACGGTTAGCATCAGGCCTTGGATAGTGTAACGGTTAGGGTTAGCATCAGCCCTTGGATAGTGTTAGGGTTAGGGTTAGGGTTGTCATCAGGCTTAGGATAGTGTTAGGGTTACGGTTAGCATCAGCCCTAGGATAGTGTGAGGGCTATGGTTAGCATCAGACCTCGGATAGTGTTAGGGTGAGGGTTAGGGTTAGCACCAGCCCTAGGATAGTGTTAGGGTTAGGGTTAGCTTCAACCCTATTATAGTGTTAGGGTTAGGGTTAGGGTTAGCATCAGCCCTAGGATAGTGTTAGAGTTAGGGTTACGGTTAGCATCAGCCCTAGGATAGTATTAGGGTTACGCTTATGGTTAGGGTAGCATCAGCTCTAGGATATTGTTAGGCTTAGGGTTAGAGTTAGCATCAGCCCTAGGATAGTGTTAGGGTTAGGGTTAGTGTTAGCATCCGCCCTAGGATAGTGTTAGGGTTAGGGTTAGCATCAGCCCTAGGATAGTGTTTTGGTTAGGGTTATGGTTCGCATCAGCCCTAGGATAGTGTTAGGGTTAGGGTTAGGGTTAGCATCAGGCCTAGCATAGTGTTAGGGTTAGTGTTAGCCTCAGACCTAGGATAGTGTTAGAGTTACGATTAGGGTTAGCATCAGCCATAGGATAGTGTTAGGGTTAGGGTTAGGGTTATGGTTAGCATCAGCCCAAGGGTATTGTTAGGGTTAGGGTTAGGGATAGCATCAGCCGTAGAATAGGGTTAGGGTTAGGGTTAGCATCAGGCCTAGGATAGTGTTAGGGTTACGGTTAGCATCAGCCCAAGGATAGTGTTACGGTTAGGGTTAGGGTTATCATCAGGCCTAGGATAGTGTTAGTGTTAGGGTTAGCATCAGCCCTAGGATAGTGTTAGGGTTATGGTTAGGGTTAGCATCAGCCCTAGGATAGTGTTAGGGTTAGGGTTATCCTCAGCCCTAGGATAGTGTTAGAGTTAGGTTTAGGGTTAGCATTAACCCTAGGATAGTGTTAGGGTTAGTGTTAGCATCACCGCTAGGATAGTGTTAGGGTTAGGGATAAGGTTATCATCAGGCCTAGGATAGTGTTAGGGTTAGGGTTTGCATCAGCACTAGGATAGTGTTAGGGTTAGGGTTAGCATCAGACTTGGGTAGTGTTAGGGTTAAGGTTACGGTTAGCATCAGGCCTTGGATAGTGTAACGGTTAGGGTTAGGATCAGCCCTTGGATAGTGTTAGGGTTAGGGTTAGGGTGAGCATCAAGCCTAGGATAGTGTTAGGGTTAGGGTTAGCATCAGCCCTAGGATAGTGTGAGGGCTATGGATAGCATCAGACCTCCGATAGTGTTAGGGTGAGGGTTAGGGTTAGCATCAGCCCTAGGATAGTGTTAGGGTTAGGGTTAGCATCAACCCTATTATAGTGTTAGGGTTAGGGTAAGGGTTAGCATCAGCCCTAGGATAGTGTTGGCGTTAGGGTTACGGTTAGCATCAGCCCTAGGATAGTATTAGGGTTAGGGTTATGGTTAGGGTAGCATCAGCTCTAGGATATTGTTAGGGTTAGGGTTAGAGTTAGCATCAGCCCTAGGATATTGTTAGGGTTGGGTTAGGGTTAGCATAAGCTCTAGGATATTGTTAGGGTTAGGGTTAGAGTTAGCATCAGCCCTAGGATATTGTTAGGGTTAGGTTAGGGTTAGCATCCGCCCTAGGATTGTGTTAGGGTTAGGGTTAGCATCAGCCCTAGGATAGTGTTATGGTTAGGGTTATGGTTAGCATCGGCCCTAGGGTAGTGTTAGGGTTAGGGTTAGCATCAGCCCTAGGATAGTGTTAGGGTTAGGGTTAGGGTTATGGTTAGCATCAGCCCAATTATAGTGTTAGGGTTAGGGTTAGGGATAGCATCAGCCCTAGGATAGGGTTAGGGTTAGGGTTAGCATCAGGCCTAGGATAGTGTTAGGGTTGGGGTTAGCATCAGCCCTAGGATAGTGTTACGATTAAGGTTAGGGTTATCATCAGGCCTAGGAGAGTGTTAGTGTTAGGGTTAGCATCAGCCCTAGGATAGTGTTAGGGTTATGGTTAGGGTTAGCATCAGCCCTAGGATAGTGTTAGGGTTAGGGTTAGCATCAGCCCTAGGATAGTGTTAGGGTAAGGGTTAGCATCAGCCCTAGTATAGTGTTAGGGTTAGGGTTAGCATCAGCCCTAGGATAGTGTTAGGGTTAGGGTTAGCATCAGCCCTAGGATAGTGTTAGGGTTAGGGTTAGCATCAGCCCTAGGATAGTGTTAAGGTTAGGTTTAGGGTTAGCATCCGCCCTAGGATAGTGTTAAGGTTAGGGTTAGCCTCAGCCCTAGGATAGTGTTAGATTTAGGTTTAGGGTTAGCATTAACCCTAGGATAGTGTTAGGGTTAGGGTTAGCATCAGCCCTAGGATAGTGTTAGGGTTAGCGATAAGGTTATCATCAGGCCTAGGATAGTGTTAGGGTTAGTGTTAGCATCCGCCCTAGGAAAGTGTTAGGGTTAGGGTTAGCATCAGCCCTAGGATAGTGTTAGGGTTAAGGTTACGGTTAGCATCAGGCCTTGGATAGTGTAACGGTTAGGGTTAGGATCAGCCCTTGGATAGTGTTAGGGTTAGGGTTAGGGTGAGCATCAGGCCTAGGATAGTGTTAGGGTTAGGGTTAGCATCAGCCCTAGGATAGTGTGAGGGCTATGGATAGCATCAGACCTCGGATAGTGTTAGGGTGAGGGTTAGGGTTAGCATCAGCCCTAGGATAGTGTTGGCGTTAGGGTTACGGTTAGCATCAGCCCTAGGATAGTATTAGGGTTATTGTTATGGTTAGGGTAGCATCAGCTCTAGGATATTGTTAGGGTTAGGGTTAGAGTTAGCATCAGCCCTAGGATATTGTTAGGGTTGGGTTAGGGTTAGCATCAGCTCTAGGATATTGGTAGGGTTAGGGTTAGAGTTAGCATCAGCCCTAGGATATTGTTAGGGTTAGGTTAGTGTTAGCATCCGCCCTAGGATTGTGTTAGGGTTAGGGTTAGCATCAGCCCTAGGATAGTGTTATGGTTAGGGTTATGGTTAGCATCGGCCCTAGGGTAGTGTTAGGGTTAGGGTTAGCATCAGCCCTAGGATAGTGTTAGGGTTAGGGTTAGGGTTAGCATCAGGCCTAGTATAGTGTTAGGGTTAGGGTTAGCATCAGCCATAGGATAGTGTTAGGGTTAGGGTTAACATCAGCCCTAGGATAGTGTGAGGGCTATGGTTAGCATCAGACCTCGGATAGTGTTAGGGTTAGGGTTAGGGTTAGCATCAGCCCTAGGATAGTGTTAGGGTTAGGGTTAGGGTTATCATCAGGCTTAGGATAGTGTTAGGGTTACGGTTAGCATCAGCCCTAGGATAGCGTGAGGGCTATGGTTAGCATCAGACCTCGGATAGTGTTAGGGTTAGGGTTAGGGTTAGCATCAGCCCTAGGATAGTGTTAGGGTTAGGTTTAGGGTTAGCATCAGCCCTAGGATAGTGTTAGCGTTAAGGTTACGGTTAGCATCAGCCCTAGGATAGTATTAGGGTTAGGGTTATGGTTAGGGTTAGCATCAGCCCTAGGATATTGTTAGGGTTAGGGTTAGCATCAGCCCTAGGATCGTGTTAGGGTTAGGGTCAGCATCAGCCCTAATATAGTGTTTGAGTTAGGGTTAGGTTTAGCATCAGGCCTACGATAGTGTTAGGGTTAGGGTTAGCATTAGCCTTAGGATAGTGTTAGGGTTAGGGTTAGGGTTAGCATCAGCCCTACGATAGTGTTAGGGTAGGGTTAGCCTCAACCCTAGGATAGTGTTAGGGTTAGGGTTAGGGTTAGCATCAGCTCTAGGATAGTGTTAGGGTTATGGTTAGCCTCAACCCTAGGAGAGTGTTAGGGTTATGGTTAGGGTTAGCATCAGCCCTAGGATAGTGTTAGGGTTAGGGTTAGCAACAGCCCTAGGAGAGTGTTATGGTTAAGGTTACGGTTAGCATCAGGCCTTGGATAGTGTAACGGTTAGGGTTAGCATCAGCCCTTGGATAGTGTTAGGGTTAGGGTTAGGGTTATCATCAGGCTTAGGATAGTGTTAGGGTTACGGTTAGCATCAGCCCTAGGATAGTGTGAGGGCTATGGTTAGCATCAGACCTCGGATAGTGTTAGGGTGAGGGTTAGGGTTAGCACCAGCCCTAGGATAGTGTTAGGGTTAGGGTTAGCTTCAACGCTATTATAGTGTTAGGGTTAGGGTTAGGGTTAGCATCAGCCCTAGGATAGTGTTAGAGTTAGGGTTACGGTTAGCATCAGCCCTAGGATAGTATTAGGGTTACGGTTATGGTTAGGGTAGCATCAGCTCTAGGATATTGTTAGGCTTAGGGTTAGAGTTAGCATCAGCCCTAGGATAGTGTTAGGGTTAGGGTTAGTGTTAGCATCCGCCCTAGGATAGTGTTAGGGTTAGGGTTAGCATCAGCCCTAGGATAGTGTTTTGGTTAGGGTTATGGTTCGCATCAGCCCTAGGATAGTGTTAGGGTTAGGGTTAGGGTTAGCATCAGGCCTAGCATAGTGTTAGGGTTAGTGTTAGCCTCAGACCTAGGATAGTGTTAGAGTTACGATTAGGGTTAGCATCAGCCATAGGATAGTGTTAGGGTTAGGGTTAGGGTTATGGTTAGCATCAGCCCAAGGGTATTGTTAGGGTTAGGGTTAGGGATAGCATCAGCCGTAGAATAGGGTTAGGGTTAGGGTTAGCATCAGGCCTAGGATAGTGTTAGGGTTACGGTTAGCATCAGCCCAAGGATAGTGTTACGGTTAGGGTTAGGGTTATCATCAGGCCTAGGATAGTGTTAGTGTTAGGGTTAGCATCAGCCCTAGGATAGTGTTAGGGTTATGGTTAGGGTTAGCATCAGCCCTAGGATAGTGTTAGGGTTAGGGTTATCCTCAGCCCTAGGATAGTGTTAGAGTTAGGTTTAGGGTTAGCATTAACCCTAGGATAGTGTTAGGGTTAGTGTTAGCATCACCGCTAGGATAGTGTTTGTGTTAGGGATAAGGTTATCATCAGGCCTAGGATAGTGTTAGGGTTAGGGTTTGCATCAGCACTAGGATAGTGTTAGGGTTAGGGTTAGCATCAGACTTGGGTAGTGTTAGTGTTACGGTTAGGGTTAGCATCAGCCCTAGGATGGTGTTAGGGTTAGTGTTACGGTTATCATCAGGCCTAGGATAGTGTTAGGGTTAGGATTAGCATCCGCCCTAGGATAGTGTTAGGGTTAGGGTTAGCATCAGCCCTAGGATAGTGTTAGGGTTAAGGTTACGGTTAGCATCAGGCCTTGGATAGTGTAACGGTTAGGGTTAGGATCAGCCCTTGGATAGTGTTAGGGTTAGGGTTAGGGTGAGCATCAAGCCTAGGATAGTGTTTGGGTTAGGGTAAGCATCAGCCCTAGGATAGTGTGAGGGCTATGGATAGCATCAGACCTCCGATAGTGTTAGGGTGAGGGTTAGGGTTAGCATCAGCCCTAGGATAGTGTTAGGGTTAGGGTTAGCATCAACCCTATTATAGTGTTAGGGTTAGGGTAAGGGTTAGCATCAGCCCTAGGATAGTGTTGGCGTTAGGGTTACGGTTAGCATCAGCCCTAGGATAGTATTAGGGTTAGGGTTATGGTTAGGGTAGCATCAGCTCTAGGATATTGTTAGGGTTAGGGTTAGAGTTAGCATCAGCCCTAGGATATTGTTAGGGTTAGGTTAGGGTTAGCATCCGCCCTAGGATTGTGTTAGGGTTAGGGTTAGCATCAGCCCTAGGATAGTGTTATGGTTAGGGTTATGGTTAGCATCGGCCCTAGGGTAGTGTTAGGGTTAGGGTTAGCATCAGCCCTAGGATAGTGTTAGGGTTAGGGTTAGGGTTATCGTTAGCATCAGCCCAATTATAGTGTTAGGGTTAGGGTTAGGGATAGCATCAGCCCTAGGATAGGGTTAGGGTTAGGGTTAGCATCAGGCCTAGGATAGTGTTAGGGTTAGGGTTAGCATCAGCCCTAGGATAGTGTTACGATTAAGGTTAGGGTTATCATCAGGCCTAGGAGAGTGTTAGTGTTAGGGTTAGCATCAGCCCTAGGATAGTGTTAGGGTTATGGTTAGGGTTAGCATCAGCCCTAGGATAGTGTTAGGGTTAGGGTTAGCATCAGCCCTAGGATAGTGTTAGGGTTAGGGTTAGCATCAGCCCTAGTATAGTGTTAGGGTTAGGGTTAGCATCAGCCCTAGGATAGTGTTAGGGTTAGGGTTAGCATCAGCCCTAGGATAGTGTTAGGGTTAGGGTTAGCATCAGCCCTAGGATAGTGTTAAGGTTAGGTTTAGGGTTAGCATCCGCCCTAGGATAGTGTTAAGGTTAGGGTTAGCCTCAGCCCTAGGATAGTGTTAGATTTAGGTTTAGGGTTAGCATTAACCCTAGGATAGTGTTAGGGTTAGGGTTAGCATCAGCCCTAGGATAGTGTTAGGGTTAGCGATAAGGTTATCATCAGGCCTAGGATAGTGTTAGGGTTAGTGTTAGCATCCGCCCTAGGAAAGTGTTAGGGTTAGGGATAGCATCAGCCCTAGGATAGTGTTAGGGTTAAGGTTACGGTTAGCATCAGGCCTTGGATAGTGTAACGGTTAGGGTTAGGATCAGCCCTTGGATAGTGTTAGGGTTAGGGTTAGGGTGAGCATCAGGCCTAGGATAGTGTTAGGGTTAGGGTTAGCATCAGCCCTAGGATAGTGTGAGGGCTATGGATAGCATCAGACCTCGGATAGTGTTAGGGTGAGGGTTAGGGTTAGCATCAGCCCTAGGATAGTGTTGGCGTTAGGGTTACGGTTAGCATCAGCCCTAGGATAGTATTAGGGTTATTGTTATGGTTAGGGTAGCATCAGCTCTAGGATATTGTTAGGGTTAGGGTTAGAGTTAGCATCAGCCCTAGGATATTGTTAGGGTTGGGTTAGGGTTAGCATCAGCTCTAGGATATTGGTAGGGTTAGGGTTAGAGTTAGCATCAGCCCTAGGATATTGTTAGGGTTAGGTTAGTGTTAGCATCCGCCCTAGGATTGTGTTAGGGTTAGGGTTAGCATCAGCCCTAGGATAGTGTTATGGTTAGGGTTATGGTTAGCATCGGCCCTAGGGTAGTGTTAGGGTTAGGGTTAGCATCAGCCCTAGGATAGTGTTAGGGTTAGGGTTAGGGTTAGCATCAGGCCTAGTATAGTGTTAGTGTTAGGGTTAGCATCAGCCATAGGATAGTGTTAGGGTTAGGGTTAACATCAGCCCTAGGATAATGTTAGGGTTAGGGTTAGGTTTAGCATCAGCCCTAAGATAGTGTTAGGTTTAGGGTTAGCCTCAGCCCTAGGATAGTGTTAGGGTTAGGGTTAGGGTTAGCATCAGCCCTAGGAAAGTGTTAGGGTTAGGTTTAGGGTTAGCATCAGCCCTAGGATAGTGTTAGCGTTAAGGTTACGGTTAGCATCAGCCCTAGGATAGTGTTAGGGTTAGGGTTAGCATCAGCCCTAGGATCGTGTTAGGGTTAGGGTCAGCATCAGCCCTAATATAGTGTTTGAGTTAGGGTTAGGTTTAGCATCAGGCCTACGATAGTGTTAGGGTTAGGGTTAGCATTAGCCTTAGGATAGTGTTAGGGTTAGGGTTAGGGTTAGCATCAGCCCTAGGATAGTGTTAGGGTAGGGTTAGCCTCAGCCCTAGGATAGTGTTAGGGTTAGGGTTAGGGTTAGCATCAGCCCTAGGATAGTGTTAGGGTTAGGTTTAGCATCAGACCTAGGATAGAGTTAGGGTAAGGGTTAGGGTTAGCATCAGCCCTAGGATACTGTTACGGTTAGGGTTAGGGTTAGCATCAGCCCTAGGATAGTGTTAGGGTTAGGGTTAGTGTTAGCAATAGCCCTAGGATAGTGTTAGGGTTAGGGTTAGCATCAGCCCTAGGATAGTGTTAGGGATAGGGATAGGGTTATCATCAGGCCTAGGATAGTGTTAGGCTTAGGGTTAGCATCAGCCCTAGGATACTGTTAGGGTTAGGGATAGGGTTAGCATCAGCCCTAGGATAGTGTTAGGGTTAGGGTTAGGGTTAGCAACAGCTCTAGGATAGTGTTAGGGTTAGGGTTAGCATCAGCCCTAGGATAGTGTTAGCGTTAGGGTTACGGTTAGCATCAGCCCTAGGATAGTATTAGGGTTAGGGTTAGGCTTAGGGTTAGCATCAGCTCTAGGATATTGTTAGGCTTAGGGTTAGAGTTAGCATCAGCCCTAGGATATTGTTAGGGTTACGGTTAGGGTTAGCATCTGCCCTATTATACTGTTAGGGTTAGGGATAGCATCAGCCCTTGGATAGTGTTATGGTTAGGGTTATGGTTAGCATCAGCCCTAGGATAGTGTTAGGGTTAGGGTTAGCATCAGCCCTAGGATAGTGTTAGGGTTAGGGTTAGGGTTAGCATAAGGCCTAGTATAGTGTTAGTGTTAGGGTTAGAATCAGCCCTAGGATAGTGATAGGGTTAGGGTTAACATCAGCCCTAGGATAGTGTTAGGGTTAGGGTTAGGGTTAGCATCAGCCCTAGGATAGTGTTAGGGTTAGGGTTAGCATCAGCCCTAGGATAGTGTTAGGGTTAGGGTTAGGGTTAGCATCAGCCCTAGGATAGTGTTAGGGTTAGGGTTAACATCAGCCCTAGGATAGTGTTAGGGTTAGGGTTTGGGTTAGCCTCAGCCCTAGGATAGTGTTAGGGTTAGGGTTAACATCAGCCCTAGGATAGTGTTAGGGTTAGGGTTAGGGTTATCATCAGGCCTAGGATAGTGTTAGTGTTAGGTTTAGCATCAGCCCTAGGATAGTGTTAGGGTTAGAGTTAGCATCAGCCCTACGATAGTATTACGATTAGGGTTAGGGTTAGCATCAGCCCTAGGATATTGTTAGGTTTAGGGTTAGGGTTAGCATCAGCCCTAGGATAGTGTTAGCGTTATGGTTAGCATCAGCCCTAGGATAGTGTTAGGATTAGGGTTAGCATAAGCCCTCGGATAGTGTTAGGGTTAGGGTTAGGTTTAGCATCAGGCCTAGGATAGTGTTAGGGTTAGGGTTAACATCAGCCCTAGGATAGTGTTAGGGTTAGGGCTAGGGTTAGCATCAGCCCAAGGATAGTGTTATGGTTAGGGTTAACATCAGCCCTAGGATAGTGTTAGGGTTAGGGTTAGGGTTAGCATCAGCCCTAGGATAAGTGTTAGGGTTAGGGTTAGCGTAAGCCCTAGGATAGTGTTAGGGTTAGGGTTAGGGTTAGTATCAGCCCTAGGATAGTGTTAGGGTTAGGGTTAACATCAGCCCTAGGATAGTGTTAGGGTTAGGGCTAGGGTTAGCATCAGCCCAAGGATAGTGTTAGGGTTATCGTTAACATCAGCCCTAGGATAGTGTTAGGGTTAGGGTTAGGGTTACCATCAGCCCTAGGATAGTGTTAGGGTTAGGGTTAGCATCAGCCTTAGGATAGTGTTAGGGTTAGGGTTAGGGTTAGCTTGAGCCCTAGGATAGTGTTAGGGTTAGGGTTAGCCTCAGCCCTAGGAGAGTGTTAGGGTTAGGGATAGTGTTAGCATCAGCCCTAGGATTATGTTAATGTTAGGGTTAGCATCAGCCCTAGGAGAGTGTAAGGGATAGTGTTAGTGTTAGGGTTAGCATAAGCCCCATGATACTGTCAGGGTTAGGGTTAGGGTTAGCATCAGCCCTAGGTTAGTGTTATGATTAGGGTTAGCATCAGCCCTAGGAGACTGTTAGGGTTAGATTTCAGGTAAGCATCAGCCCTAGGATAGTGTTAGGGTTAGGGTTTGCAGCAGCCCTAGGATAGCGTTAGGTTTAGGGTTAGGGTTAGCATCAGCCCTATGATAGTGTTAGGGTTAGGTTTAGCATCGGCCCTAGGATAGTGTTAGGGTTAGGATTAGGGTTAGTATCAGCCCTAGGATAGTGTTAGGGTTAGGGTTAGTGTCAGCATCAGCCCTAGGATAGTGTTAGGGTTAGGGTTAGGGTTAGCATCAGAACTAGGATAGTGTTAGGGTTAGGGTTAGGGTTAGCATCAGCCCTACGACAGTGTTAGGGTTAGGGTTAGGATCAGCCCTAGGATAGTGTTAGGGTTAGGGTTAGCATCAGCATTAGGATAGTGTTAGTGTTAGGGTTAGGGTTAGCATCAGCCCTAGGATAGCGTTAGGTTTACGCATACGGTTATCATCAGGCCTAGGATAGTGTTAGGGTTAGGGTTAGCATCAGCTCTAGGATAGTGTTAGGGTTAGGGTTAGGGTTATCATTAGGCCTAGGATGGTGTTAGTGTTAGGGTTAGCATAAGCCCTAGGATAGTGTCAGGGTTAGGGTTAGGGTTAGCATCAGCCCTAGGTTAGTGTTAGGATTAGGGTTAGCATCAGCCCTAGGAGAGTGTTAGTGTTAGGTTTAGGGTAAGCATCAGCCCTAGTATAGTGTTAGGGTTAGGGTTAGCATCAACCCTAGGATAGTGTTAGGGTTAGGGTTAGCATCAGCCCTAGGATAGTGTTAGGGTTAGGGTTAGCATCAGCCCTAGAATAGTGTTAGTGTTAGGGTTAGGGTTAGCTTGAGCCCTAGGATAGTGTTAGGGTTAGGGTTAGCCTCAGCCCTAGGAGAGTGTTAGGGTTAGGGATAGTGTTAGCATCAGCTCTAGGATAGTGTTAGGGTTAGGGTTAGCATCAGCCCTAGGATAGTGTTAGGGATAGTGTTAGGGTTAGGGTTAGCATCAGCCCTAGGATAGTGTTAGGGTTAGGGTTAGGGTTAACATCAGCCCTAGAATAGTGTTAGGGTTAGGGCTAGGGTTAGCATCAGCCCAAGCATAGTGTTATGGTTAGGGTTAACATCAGCCCTAGGATAGTGTTAGGGTTAGGGTTAGGGTTAGCATCAGCCCTAGGATAGTGTTAGGGTTAGGGTTAGCATAAGCCCTAGGATAGTGTTAGGGTTAGGGTTAGGTTTAGCATCAGCCTAGGATAGTGTTAGGGTTAGGGTTAACATCATCCCTAGGATAGTGTTAGGGTTAAGGCTAGGGTTAGCATCAGCGCAAGGATAGTGTTAGGGTTAGGGTTAACATCAGCCCTAGGATAGTGTTAGGGATAGTGTTAGGGTTAGGGTTAGCATCAGCCCTAGGATAGTGTTAGGGTTAGGGTTAGGGTTAGCAACAGCCCTAGGATAGTGTTAGGGTTAGGGTTAGGGTTAGCATCAGCCCTAGGATAGTGTTAGGTTTAGGGTTAACATCAGCCCTAGGATAGTGTTAGGGTTAGGGCTAGGGTTAGCATCAGCCCAAGGATAGTGTTATGGTTAGGGTTAACATCAGCCCTAGGATAGTGTTAGGGTTAGGGTTAGGGTTAGCATCAGCCCTAGGATAGTGTTAGGGTTAGGGCTAGGGTTAGCATCAGCCCAAGGATAGTGTTAGGGTTAGGGTTAACATCACCCCTAGGATAGTATTAGGGTTAGGGTTAGGGTTAGCATCAGCCCTAGGATAGTGTTAGGGTTAGGGTTAGCATCAGCCTTAGGATAGTGTTAGGGTTAGGGTTAGGGTTAGCTTGAGTCCTAGGATAGTGTTAGGGTTAGGGTTAGCCTCAGCCCTAGGAGAGTGTTAGGGTTAGGGATAGTGTTAGCATCAGCCCTAGGATAATGTTAGGGTTAGGGTTAGCATCAGCCCTAGGATAGTGTTAGGGATAGTGTTAGGGTTAGGGTTAGCATCAGCCCTAGGATAGTGTTAGGGTTAGGGTTAGGGTTAGCAACAGCCCTAGGATAGTGTTAGGGTTAGGGTTAGGGTTAGCATCAGCCCTAGGATAGTGTTAGGGTTAGGGTTAGGGTTAGCATCAGCCCTAGGATAGTGTTAGGGTTAGGGTTAGGGTTAGCATCAGCCCTAGGATAGTGTTAGGGTTAGGGTTAGCATGAGCCTTAGGATAGTGTTAGTGTTAGGGTTAGGGTTAGCATCAGCCCTAGGATAGCGTTAGGGTTAGGCATACGGTTATCATCAGTCCTAGGATAGTGTTAGGGTTAGGGTTAGCATCAGCCCTAGGATAGTGTTAGGGTTAGGGTTAGGGTTATCATCAGGCCTAGGATGGTGTTCGTGTTAGGGTTAGCATAAGCCCTAGGATAGTGTCAGGGTTAGGGTTATGGTTAGCATCAGCCCTAGGTTAGTGTTATGATTAGGGTTAGCATCAGCCCTAGGATAGTGTTAGGGTTAGGGTTAGGGTTAGCATCAGCCCTAGGATAGTGTTAGGGTTAGGTTTAGGGTTAGCATCAGACCTAGTATAGTGTTAGGGTTAGGGTTAGCATCAGCCATAGGATAGTGTTAGGGTTAGGGTTAACATCAGCCCTAGGATAGTGTTAGGGTTAGAGTTAGGTTTAGCATCAGCCCTAGGATAGTGTTAGGTTTAGGGTTCACCTCAGCCCTAGGATAGTGTTAGGGTTAGGGTTAGGGTTAGCATCAGCCCTAGGATAGTGTTAGGGTTAGGGTTAGGGTTAGCATCAGCCCTAGGATAGTGTTAGGATTAGGGTTAGGGTTAGCATCAGCCCTAGGATATTGTTAGGGTTAGGGTTAGGGTTAGGGTTAGCATCAGCCCTAGGATAGTGTTAGGGTTAGGGTTAGCATCAGCATTAGGATAGTGTTAGGGTTAGGGTTAGGGTTAGCATCAGCCCTAGGATAGCGTTAGGGTTAGGCATACGGTTACCATCAGGCCTAGGATAGTGTTAGGGTTAGGGTTAGCATCAGCTCTAGGATAGTGTTAGGGTTAGGGTTAGGGTTATCATTAGGCCTAGGATGGTGTTAGTGTTAGGGTTACCATAAGCCCTAGGATAGTGTCAGGGTTAGGGTTAGGGTTAGCATCAGCCCTAGGTTAGTGTTAGGATTAGGGTTAGCATCAGCCCTAGGAGAGTGTTAGGGTTAGGTTTAGGGTAAGCATCAGCCCTAGTATAGTGTTAGGGTTAGGGTTAGCATCAACCCAAGGATAGTGTTAGGGTTAGGGTTAGCATCAGCCCTAGGATAGTGTTAGGGTTAGGGTTAGCATCAGCCCTAGAATAGTGTTAGTGTTAGGGTTAGGGTTAGCTTGAGCCCTAGGATAGTGTTAGGGTTAGGGTTAGCCTCAGCCCTAGGAGAGTGTTAGGGTTAGGGATAGTGTTAGCATCAGCCCTAGGATAGTGTTAGGGTTAGGGTTAGCGTCAGCCCTAGGATAGTGTTAGGGATAGTGTTAGGGTTAGGGTTAGCATCAGCCCTAGGATAGTGTTAGGGTTAGGGTTAGGGTTAACATCAGCCCTAGGATAGTGTTAGGGTTAGGGCTAGGGTTAGCATCAGCCCAAGGATAGTGTTATTGTTAGGGTTAACATCAGCCCTAAGATAGTGTTAGGGTTAGGGTTAGGGTTAGCATCAGCCCTAGGATAGTGTTAGGGTTAGGGTTAGCATAAGCCCTAGGATAGTGTTAGGGTTAGGGTTAGGTTTAGCATCAGCCTAGGATAGTGTTAGGGTTAGGGTTAACATCATCCCTAGGATAGTGTTAGGGTTAAGGCTAGGGTTAGCATCAGCCCAAGGATAGTGTTAGGGTTAGGGTTAACATCAGCCCTAGGATAGTGTTAGTGTTAGGGTTAGGGTTATCATCAGGCCTAGGATAGTGTTAGTGTTAGGTTTAGCATCAGCCCTAGGATAGTGTTAGGGTTAGGGTTAACATCAGCCCTAGGATAGTGTTAGGGTTAGGGCTAGGGTTAGCATCAGCCCAAGGATAGTGTTATGGTTAGGGTTAACATCAGCCCTAGGATAGTGTTAGGGTTAGGGTTAGGGTTAGCATCAGCCCTAGGATAGTGTTATGGTTAGGGTTAGCATAAGCCCTAGGATAGTGTTAGGGTTAAGGTTAGGTTTAGCATCAGGCCTAGGATAGTGTTAGGGTTAGCGTTAACATCAGCCCTAGGATAGTGTTAGGGTTAGGGCTAGGGTTAGCATCAGCCCAAGGATAGTGTTAGGGTTAGGGTTAACATCAGCCCTAGGATAGTGTTAGGGTTAGGGTTAGGGTTAGCATCAGCCCTAGGATAGTGTTAGGGTTAGGGTTAGCATCTGCCTTAGGATAGTGTTAGGGTTAGGGTTAGGGTTTGCTTGAGCCCTAGGATAGAGTTAGGGTTAGGGTTAGCCTCAGCACTAGGAGAGTGTTAGGGTTAGGGATAGTGTTAGCATCAGCCCTAGGATAATGTTAGGGTTAGGGTTAGCATCAGCCCTAGGATAGTGTTAGGGATAGTGTTAGGGTTAGGGTTAGCATCAGTCCTAGGATAGTGTTAGGGTTAGGGTTAGGGTTAGCAACAGCCCTAGGATAGTGTTAGGGTTAGGGTTAGGGTTAGCATCAGCCCTAGGATAGTGTTAGGGTTAGGGTTAGGGTTAGCATCAGCCCTAGGATAGTGTTAGGGTTAGGGTTAGGGTTAGCATCAGCCCTAGGATAGCGTTAGGGTTAGGCATACGGTTATCATCAGTCCTAGGATAGTGTTAGGGTTAGGGTTAGCATCAGCCCTAGGATAGTGTTAGGGATAGGGTTAGGGTTATCATCAGGCCTAGGATGGTTTTAGTGTTAGGGTTAGCATAAGCCCTAGGATAGTGTCAGGGTTAGGGTTATGGTTAGCATCAGCCCTAGGTTAGTGTTATGATTAGGGTTAGCATCAGCCCTAGGATAGTGTTAGTGTTAGGGTTAGGGTTAGCATCAGCCCTAGGATAGTGTTAGGGTTAGGGTTCACCTCAGCCCTAGGAGAGTGTTAGGGTTAGGGTTAGGGTTAGCATCAGCCCTAGGATAGTGTTAGGGTTAGGTTTAGTGTTAGAATCAGCCCTAGGATAGTGTTAGCGTTAAGGTTAGGGTTAGCATCAGCCCTAGGATAGTATTAGGGTTAGGGTTAGGGTTAGGGTTAGCATCAGCCCTAGGATAGTATTAGGGTTAGGGTTAGCATCAGCCCTAGGATCGTGTTAGGGTTAGGGTCAGCATCAGCTCTAATATAGTGTTTGAGTTAGGGTTAGGGTTAGCATCAGGCCTAGGATAGTGTTAGGGTTAGGGTTAGCATCAGCCATAGGATAGTGTTAGGGTTAGGGTTAGGGTTAGCATCAGCCCTAGGATAGTGTTAGGGTAGGGTTAGCATCAGCCCTAGGATAGTGTTAGCGTTAGGGTTAGGGTTAGCTTCAGCCCTAGGATAGTGTTAAGGTTAGGGTTAGCCTCAGCCCTACGATAGTGTTAGAGTTAGGATTAGGGTTAGCATCAGCCCTAGGATAGTGGTAGGGTTAGGGTTAGGGTTATGGTTAGCATCAGCACTAGGATAGTGTTAGGGTTAGGGTTAGGGATAGCATCAGCCCTAGGATAGGGTTAGGATTAGGGTTAGCATCAGCCCTAGGATAGTGTTAGGGTTAGGGTTAGTGTTAGCATCAGCCCTAGGATAGTGTTAGGGTTAAGGTTAGCATCAGCCCTAGGATAGTGTTAGGGTTAGGGTTAGGGTTAGCATCAGCCCTAGGATAGTGTTAGGGTTAGGTTTGGGTTAGCAACAGCCCTAGGATAGTGTTAGGGTTAGGGTTAGCATCAACCCTAGGATAGTGTTAGGGTTAGTGTTAGCATCAGCCATAGGATAGTGTTAGGGTTAGGGTTAACATCAGCCCTAGGATAGTGTTAGGGTTAGAGTTAGGTTTAGCATCAGCCCTAGGATAGTGTTAGGTTTAGGGTTCACCTCAGCCCTAGGATAGTGTTAGGGTTAGGGTTAGGGTTAGCATCAGCCCTAGGATAGTGTTAGGGTTAGGGTTAGGGTTAGCATCAGCCCTAGGATAGTGTTAGGATTAGGGTTAGGGTTAGCATCAGCCCTAGGATATTGTTAGGGTTAGGGTTAGGGTTAGGGTTAGCATCAGCCCTAGGATAGTGTTAGGGTTAGGGTTAGCATCAGCATTAGGATAGTGTTAGGGTTAGGGTTAGGGTTAGCATCAGCCCTAGGATAGCGTTAGGGTTAGGCATACGGTTATCATCAGGCCTAGGATAGTGTTAGGGTTAGGGTTAGCATCAGCTCTAGGATAGTGTTAGGGTTAGGGTTAGGGTTATCATTAGGCCTAGGATGGTGTTAGTGTTAGGGTTAGCATAAGCCCTAGGATAGTGTCAGGGTTAGGGTTAGGGTTAGCATCAGCCCTAGGTTAGTGTTAGGATTAGGGTTAGCATCAGCCCTAGGAGAGTGTTAGGGTTAGGTTTAGGGTAAGCATCAGCCCTAGTATAGTGTTAGGGTTAGGGTTAGCATCAACCCTAAGATAGTGTTAGGGTTAGGGTTAGCATCAGCCCTAGGATAGTGTTAGGGTTAGGGTTAGCATCAGCCCTAGAATAGTGTTAGTGTTAGGGTTAGGGTTAGCTTGAGCCCTAGGATAGTGTTAGGGTTAGGGTTAGCCTCAGCCCTAGGAGAGTGTTAGGGTTAGGGATAGTGTTAGCATCAGCCCTAGGATAGTGTTAGGGTTAGGGTTAGCATCAGCCCTAGGATAGTGTTAGGGATAGTGTTAGGGTTAGGGTTAGCATCAGCCCTAGGATAGTGTTAGGGTTAGGGTTAGGGTTAACATCAGCCCTAGGATAGTGTTAGGGTTAGGGCTAGGGTTAGCATCAACCCAAGGATAGTGTTATTGTTAGGGTTAACATCAGCCCTAGGATAGTGTTAGGGTTAGGGTTAGGGTTAGCATCAGCCCTAGGATAGTGTTAGGGTTAGGGTTAGCATAAGCCCTAGGATAGTGTTAGGGTTAGGGTTAGGTTTAGCATAAGCCTAGGATAGTGTTAGGGTTAGGGTTAGCATCAGCCCTAGGACAGTGTTAGGGTTAGGGTTATGGTTATGGTTAGCATCAGCCCTAGGATACTGT
Organism: Lemur catta; assembly: GCF_020740605.2. Lineage (NCBI taxonomy): Eukaryota > Metazoa > Chordata > Mammalia > Primates > Lemuridae > Lemur > Lemur catta. Next base: position 39,365,746 of record NC_059129.1, on the reverse strand, counting down.
TAGGGTTAGGGTTAGGGTTAGCAACAGCCCTAGGATAGTGTTAGGGTTAGGGTTAGCATCAGCCCTAGGATAGTGTTAGTGTTAGGGTTAGGGTTATCATCAGGCCTAGGATAGTGTTAGTGTTACGTTTAGCATCAGCCCTAGGATAGTGTTAGGGTTAGGGTTAACATCAGCCCTAGGATAGTGTTAGGGTTAGGGCTAGGGTTAGCATCAGCCCAAGGATAGTGTTATGGTTAGGGTTAACATCAGCCCTAGGATAGTGTTAGGGTTAGGGTTAGGGTTAGCATCAGCCCTAGGATAGTGTTATGGTTAGGGTTAGCATAAGCCCTAGGATAGTGTTAGGGTTAAGGTTAGGTTTAGCATCAGGCCTAGGATAGTGTTAGGGTTAGCGTTAACATCAGCCCTAGGATAGTGTTAGGGTTAGGGCTAGGGTTAGCATCAGCCCAAGGATAGTGTTAGGGTTAGGGTTAACATCAGCCCTAGGATAGTGTTAGGGTTAGGGTTAGGGTTAGCATCAGCCCTAGGATAGTGTTAGGGTTAGGGTTAGCATCTGCCTTAGGATAGTGTTAGGGTTAGGGTTAGGGTTTGCTTGAGCCCTAGGATAGAGTTAGGGTTAGGGTTAGCCTCAGCACTAGGAGAGTGTTAGGGTTAGGGATAGTGTTAGCATCAGCCCTAGGATAATGTTAGGGTTAGGGTTAGCATCAGCCCTAGGATAGTGTTAGGGATAGTGTTAGGGTTAGGGTTAGCATCAGTCCTAGGATAGTGTTAGGGTTAGGGTTAGGGTTAGCAACAGCCCTAGGATAGTGTTAGGGTTAGGGTTAGGGTTAGCATCAGCCCTAGGATAGTGTTAGGGTTAGGGTTAGGGTTAGCATCAGCCCTAGGATAGTGTTAGGGTTAGGGTTAGGGTTAGCATCAGCCCTAGGATAGCGTTAGGGTTAGGCATACGGTTATCATCAGTCCTAGGATAGTGTTAGGGTTAGGGTTAGCATCAGCCCTAGGATAGTGTTAGGGATAGGGTTAGGGTTATCATCAGGCCTAGGATGGTTTTAGTGTTAGGGTTAGCATAAGCCCTAGGATAGTGTCAGGGTTAGGGTTATGGTTAGCATCAGCCCTAGGTTAGTGTTATGATTAGGGTTAGCATCAGCCCTAGGATAGTGTTAGTGTTAGGGTTAGGGTTAGCATCAGCCCTAGGATAGTGTTAGGGTTAGGGTTCACCTCAGCCCTAGGAGAGTGTTAGGGTTAGGGTTAGGGTTAGCATCAGCCCTAGGATAGTGTTAGGGTTAGGTTTAGTGTTAGAATCAGCCCTAGGATAGTGTTAGCGTTAAGGTTAGGGTTAGAATCAGCCCTAGGATAGTATTAGGGTTAGGGTTAGGGTTAGGGTTAGCATCAGCCCTAGGATAGTATTAGGGTTAGGGTTAGCATCAGCCCTAGGATCGTGTTAGGGTTAGGGTCAGCATCAGCTCTAATATAGTGTTTGAGTTAGGGTTAGGGTTAGCATCAGGCCTAGGATAGTGTTAGGGTTAGGGTTAGCATCAGCCATAGGATAGTGTTAGGGTTAGGGTTAGGGTTAGCATCAGCCCTAGGATAGTGTTAGGGTAGGGTTAGCATCAGCCCTAGGATAGTGTTAGCGTTAGGGTTAGGGTTAGCTTCAGCCCTAGGATAGTGTTAAGGTTAGGGTTAGCCTCAGCCCTACGATAGTGTTAGAGTTAGGATTAGGGTTAGCATCAGCCCTAGGATAGTGGTAGGGTTAGGGTTAGGGTTATGGTTAGCATCAGCACTAGGATAGTGTTAGGGTTAGGGTTAGGGATAGCATCAGCCCTAGGATAGGGTTAGGATTAGGGTTAGCATCAGCCCTAGGATAGTGTTAGGGTTAGGGTTAGTGTTAGCATCAGCCCTAGGATAGTGTTAGGGTTAAGGTTAGCATCAGCCCTAGGATAGTGTTAGGGTTAGGGTTAGGGTTAGCATCAGCCCTAGGATAGTGTTAGGGTTAGGGTTAGGGTTAGCAACAGCCCTAGGATAGTGTTAGGGTTAGGGTTAGCATCAGCCCTAGGATAGTGTTAGGGTTAGGGTTAGCATCAGCCATAGGATAGTGTTAGGGTTAGGGTTAACATCAGCCCTAGGATAGTGTTAGGGTTAGAGTTAGGTTTAGCATCAGCCCTAGGATAGTGTTAGGTTTAGGGTTCACCTCAGCCCTAGGATAGTGTTAGTGTTAGGGTTAGGGTTAGCATCAGCCCTAGGATAGTGTTAGGGTTAGGGTTAGGGTTAGCATCAGCCCTAGGATAGTGTTAGGATTAGGGTTAGGGTTAGCATCAGCCCTAGGATATTGTTAGGGTTAGGGTTAGGGTTAGGGTTAGCATCAGCCCTAGGATAGTGTTAGGGTTAGGGTTAGCATCAGCATTAGGATAGTGTTAGGGTTAGGGTTAGGGTTAGCATCAGCCCTAGGATAGCGTTAGGGTTAGGCATACGGTTATCATCAGGCCTAGGATAGTGTTAGGGTTAGGGTTAGCATCAGCTCTAGGATAGTGTTAGGGTTAGGGTTAGGGTTATCATTAGGCCTAGGATGGTGTTAGTGTTAGGGTTAGCATAAGCCCTAGGATAGTGTCAGGGTTAGGGTTAGGGTTAGCATCAGCCCTAGGTTAGTGTTAGGATTAGGGTTAGCATCAGCCCTAGGAGAGTGTTAGGGTTAGGTTTAGGGTAAGCATCAGCCCTAGTATAGTGTTAGGGTTAGGGTTAGCATCAACCCTAGGATAGTGTTAGGGTTAGGGTTAGCATCAGCCCTAGGATAGTGTTAGGGTTAGGGTTAGCATCAGCCCTAGAATAGTGTTAGTGTTAGGGTTAGGGTTAGCTTGAGCCCTAGGATAGTGTTAGGGTTAGGGTTAGCCTCAGCCCTAGGAGAGTGTTAGGGTTAGGGATAGTGTTAGCATCAGCCCTAGGATAGTGTTAGGGTTAGGGTTAGCATCAGCCCTAGGATAGTGTTAGGGATAGTGTTAGGGTTAGGGTTAGCATCAGCCCTAGGATAGTGTTAGGGTTAGGGTTAGGGTTAACATCAGCCCTAGGATAGTGTTAGGGTTAGGGCTAGGGTTAGCATCAGCCCAAGGATAGTGTTATTGTTAGGGTTAACATCAGCCCTAGGATAGTGTTAGGGTTAGGGTTAGGGTTAGCATCAGCCCTAGGATAGTGTTAGGGTTAGGGTTAGCATAAGCCCTAGGATAGTGTTAGGGTTAGGGTTAGGTTTAGCATCAGCCTAGGATAGTGTTAGGGTTAGGGTTAACATCATCCCTAGGATAGTGTTAGGGTTAAGGCTAGGGTTAGCATCAGCCCAAGGATAGTGTTAGGGTTAGGGTTAACATCAGCCCTAGGATAGTGTTAGTGTTAGGGTTAGGGTTATCATCAGGCCTAGGATAGTGTTAGTGTTAGGTTTAGCATCACCCCTAGGATAGTGTTAGGGTTAGGGTTAACATCAGCCCTAGGATAGTGTTAGGGTTAGGGCTAGGGTTAGCATCAGCCCAAGGATAGTGTTATGGTTAGGGTTAACATCAGCCCGAGGATAGTGTTAGGGTTGGGGTTAGGGTTAGCATCAGCCCTAGGATAGTGTTATGGTTAGGGTTAGCATAAGCCCTAGGATAGTGTTAGGGTTAAGGTTAGGTTTAGCATCAGGCCTAGGATAGTGTTAGGGTTAGCGTTAACATCAGCCCTAGGATAGTGTTAGGGTTAGGGCTAGGGTTAGCATCAGCCCAAGGATAGTGTTAGGGTTAGGGTTAACATCAGCCCTAGGATAGTGTTAGGGTTAGGGTTAGGGTTAGCATCAGCCCTAGGATAGTGTTAGGGTTAGGGTTAGCATCTGCCTTAGGATAGTGTTAGGGTTAGGGTTAGGGTTTGCTTGAGCCCTAGGATAGAGTTAGGGTTAGGGTTAGCCTCAGCACTAGGAGAGTGTTAGGGTTAGGGATAGTGTTAGCATCAGCCCTAGGATAATGTTAGGGTTAGGGTTAGCATCAGCCCTAGGATAGTGTTAGGGATAGTGTTAGGGTTAGGGTTAGCATCAGTCCTAGGATAGTGTTAGGGTTACTGTTAGGGTTAGCAACAGCCCTAGGATAGTGTTAGGGTTAGGGTTAGGGTTAGCATCAGCCCTAGGATAGTGTTAGGGTTAGGGTTAGGGTTAGCATCAGCCCTAGGATAGTGTTAGGGTTAGGGTTAGGGTTAGCATCAGCCCTAGGATAGCGTTAGGTTTAGGCATACGGTTATCATCAGTCCTAGGATAGTGTTAGGGTTAGGGTTAGCATCAGCCCTAGGATAGTGTTAGGGATAGGGTTAGGGTTATCATCAGGCCTAGGATGGTTTTAGTGTTAGGGTTAGCATAAGCCCTAGGATAGTGTCAGGGTTAGGGTTATGGTTAGCATCAGCCCTAGGTTAGTGTTATGATTAGGGTTAGCATCAGCCCTAGGATAGTGTTAGTGTTAGGGTTAGGGTTAGCATCAGCCCTAGGATAGTGTTAGGGTTAGGGTTCACCTCAGCCCTAGGAGAGTGTTAGGGTTAGGGTTAGGGTTAGCATCAGCCCTAGGATAGTGTTAGGGTTAGGTTTAGTGTTAGAATCAGCCCTAGGATAGTGTTAGCGTTAAGGTTAGGGTTAGCATCAGCCCTAGGATAGTATTAGGGTTAGGGTTAGGGTTAGGGTTAGCATCAGCCCTAGGATAGTATTAGGGTTAGGGTTAGCATCAGCCCTAGGATCGTGTTAGGGTTAGGGTCAGCATCAGCTCTAATATAGTGTTTGAGTTAGGGTTAGGGTTAGCATCAGGCCTAGGATAGTGTTAGGGTTAGGGTTAGCATCAGCCATAGGATAGTGTTATGGTTAGGGTTAGGGTTAGCATCAGCCCTAGGATAGTGTTAGGGTAGGGTTAGCATCAGCCCTAGGATAGTGTTAGCGTTAGGGTTAGGGTTAGCTTCAGCCCTAGGATAGTGTTAAGGTTAGGGTTAGCCTCAGCCCTACGATAGTGTTAGAGTTAGGATTAGGGTTAGCATCAGCCCTAGGATAGTGGTAGGGTTAGGGTTAGGGTTATGGTTAGCATCAGCACTAGGATAGTGTTAGGGTTAGGGTTAGGGATAGCATCAGCCCTAGGATAGGGTTAGGATTAGGGTTAGCATCAGCCCTAGGATAGTGTTAGGGTTAGGGTTAGTGTTAGCATCAGCCCTAGGATAGTGTTAGGGTTAAGGTTAGCATCAGCCCTAGGATAGTGTTAGGGTTAGGGTTAGGGTTAGCATCAGCCCTAGGATAGTGTTAGGGTTAGGGTTAGGGTTAGCAACAGCCCTAGGATAGTGTTAGGGTTAGGGTTAGCATCAGCCCTAGGATAGTGTTAGGGTTAGGGTTAGGGTAAGCATCAGCCCTAGGATAGTGTTAGGGTTAGGGTTAGCATCAGCCCTAGGATAGTGTTAGGGTTAGGGTTAGGGTTAGCATCAGCCCTAGGATAGTGTTAGGGTTAGGGTTAGGGTTAGCATCAGCCCTAGGATAGTGTTAGGGTTAGGGTTAGCATCAGCCCTAGGATAGTTTTAGCGTTAGGGTAGGGTTATCATCAGGCCTAGGACAGTGTTAGGGTTAGGGTTAGCATCAGCCCTAGGATAGTGTTAGGGTTAGGGTTAGGGTTAGCATCAGGCCAAGTATAGTGTTAGGGTTAGGGTTAGCATCAGCCCTAAAATAGTGTTATGGTTAGGGTTAGGGTTAAAATGAGCCCTAGGATAGTGTTAGGTTTAGGGTTAACATCAGCCCTAGGATAGTGTTAGGGTTAGCGTTAGGGTTAGCATCAGCCCTCGGATAGTGTTAGGGTTAGGGTTAGCCTCAGCCCTAGGGTAGTGTTAGGGTTAGGGTTAGGGTTAGCATCAGCCCTAGGATAGTGTTAGGGTTATGGTTAGCCTCAACCCTAGGATAGACTTAGGGTTAGGGTTAGGGTTAGCATCAGCCCTAGGATACTGTTACAGTTAGGGTTAGGGTTAGCATCAGCCCTAGGATAGTGTTAGGGTTAGGGTTAGGGTTAGCAACAGCCCTCGGATAGTGTTAGGGTTAGGGTTAGCATCAGCCCTAGGATAGTGTTAGGGTTAGGGTTAGGGTTAGCATCAGTCCTAGGATAGTGTTAGGGTTAGGGTTAGCATCAGCCCTAGGATAGTTTTAGCGTTAGGGTTAGGGTTATCATCAGGCCTAGGACAGTGTTAGGGTTAGGGTTAGCATCAGCTCTAGGATAGTGTTAGGGTTAGGGTTAAGGTTAGCCTCAGCCCTAGGATAGTGTTAGGGTTAGGGTTAGGGTTATCATCAGTAATAGGATAGTGTGAGGGCTATGGTTAGCATCAGACCTAGGGTAGTGTTAGGGTGAGCGTTAGGGTTAGCATCAGCCCTAGGATAGTGTTAGGGTTAGGGTTAGCATCAACCCTATTATAGTGTTAGGTTTAGTGTTAGGGTTAGCATCAGCCCTAGGATAGTGTTAGCGTTAGGGTTACGGTTAGCATCAGCCCTAGTATAGTATTAGGGTTAGCGTAAGGGTTAGGGTTAGCATCAGCTCTAGGATATTGTTACGGTTAGGGTTAGAGTTAGCATCAGCCCTAGGATATTGTTAGGGTTAGGTTTAGGGTTAGCATCCGCCCTAGGATAGTGTTACTGTTAGGGTTAGCATCAGCCCTAGGATAGTGTTATGGTTAGGGTTATGGTTAGAATCAGCCCTAGGATACTGTTAGGGTTAGGGTTAGCATCAGCCCTAGGATAGTGTTAGGCTTAGGGTTAGAGTTAGCATCAGGCCTAGTATACTGTTAGGGTTAGGGTTAGCATCAGCCCTAGGATAGTGTTAGGGTTAGGGTTAGCATCAGACCTAGGATAGTGTTAGGCTTAGGGTTAGGGTTAGCATCAGCCCTAGGATAGTGTTAGGGTTAGGGTTAGGGTTAGCATCAGCCCTAGGATAGTGTTAGGGTTAGGGTTGGGGTTAGCATCAGCCCTAGGATAGTGTTAGGGTTAGGGTTAGGGTTAGCATCAGCCCTAGGATAGTGTAATGTTAGGGATAGGGTTAGCATCAGGCCTAGGATTGTGTTAGGGTTAGGGTTACGGTTAGCATCAACCCTAGGTTAGTGTTAGGGTTAGGGTCAGCATCAGCCCTAGGATAGTGTTAGTGTTAGGGTTAGGGTTATCATCAGGCCTAGGATAGTGTTAGAGTTAGGGTTAGCATCAGCCCTAGGATAGTGTTAGGATTAGGGTTAGGGTTAGCATCAGCCCTAGGATAGTGTTAGGGTTAGGGTTAGGGTTAGCATAAGCCCTAGGATAGTGTTAGGGTTAGGGTTAGGGTTAGCATCAGCCCTAGGATAGTGTTAGGGTTAGGGTTAGGGTTAGCATCAGCTCTAGGATAGTGTTAGGGTTAGGTTTAGGGTTAGCATCAGCCCTAGGATAGTGTTAGCGTTAAGGTTACGGTTATCATCAGCCCTAGGATAGTATTAGGGTTAGGGTTAGGGTTAGGGTTAGCATCAGCCCTAGGATAGTGTTAGGATTAGGGTTAGCATCAGCCCTAGGATCGTGTTAGGGTTAGGGTCAGCATCAGCCCTAATATAGTGTTTGAGATAGGGTTAGGGTTAGCATCAGGCCTAGGATAGTGTTAGGGTTAGGGTTAACATCAGCCCTAGGATACTGTTAGGGTTAGCGTTAGGGTTAGCATCAGCCCTAGGATAGTGTTTGGGTTAGGGTTAGCATCAGCCCTAGGATAGTGTTAGGGTTAGGATTACGGTTAGCATCAGCCCCAGGATAGTGTTAGGATTAGGGTTAACATCAGCCCTAGGATAGTGTCAGGGTTAGGGTTTGGGTTAGCGTCACCCCTGGGATAGTGTTAGGGTTAGGGTTAACATCAGCCCTAGGATAGTGTTAGGGTTAGGTTTAGGGTTATCATCAGGCCTAGGGTAGTGTTAGTGTTAGGTTTAGCATCAGCCCTAGGATAGTGTTAGTGTTAGGGTTAACATCAGCCCTAGGATAGTGTTAGGGTTAGGGCTAGGGTTAGCATCAGCCCAAGGATAGTGTTATGGTTAGGGTTAACATCAGCCCTAGGATAGTGTTAGGGTTAGGGTTAGGGTTAGCATCAGCCCTAGGATAGTGTTAGGGTTAGGGTTAGCATAAGCCCTAGGATAGTGTTAGGGTTAGGGTTAGGTTTAGCATCAGGCCTAGGATAGTGTTAGGGTTAGGGTTAACATCAGCCCTACGATAGTGTTAGGGTTAGGGCTAGGGTTAGCATCAGCCCAAGGATAGTGTTAGGGTTAGGGTTAACATCAGCCCTAGGATAGTGTTAGGGTTAGGGTTAGGGTTAGCATCAGCCCTAGGATAGTGTTAGGGTTAGGGTTAGCATCAGCCTTAGGATAGTGTTAGGGTTAGGGTTAGGGTTAGCTTGAGCCCTAGGATAGTGTTAGGGTTAGGGTTAGCCTCAGCCCTAGGAGAGTGTTAGGGTTAGGGATAGTGTTAGCATCAGCCCTAGGATAATGTTAGGGTTAGGGTTAGCATCAGCCCCAGGATAGTGTTAGGGATAGTGTTAGGGTTAGGGTTAGCATCAGCCCTAGGATAGTGTTACGGTTAGGGTTAGGGTTAGCAACAGCCCTAGGATAGTGTTAGTGTTAGGGTTAGGTTTAGCATCAGCCCTAGGATAGTGTTAGGGTTAGGGTTAGGGTTAGCATCAGCCCTAGGATAGTGTTAGGGTTAGGGTTAGGGTTAGCATCAGCCCTAGGATAGTGTTAGGGTTAGGGTTAGGGTTAGCATCAGCCCTAGGATAGTGTTAGGGTTAGGGTTAGCATCAGCCTTAGGATAGTGTTAGGGTTACGGTTAGGGTTAGCATCAGCCCTAGGATAGCGTTAGGGTTAGGCATACGGTTATCATTAGTCCTAGGATAGTGTTAGGGTTAGGGTTAGCATCAGCCCTAGGATAGTGTTAGGGTTAGGGTTAGGGTTATCATCAGGCCTAGGATGGTGTTAGTGTTAGGGTTAGCATAAGCCCTAGGATAGTGTCAGTGTTAGGATTATGGTTAGCATCAGCCCTAGGTTAGTGTTATGATTAGGGTTAGCATCAGCCCTAGGATAGTGTTAGGGTTAGGTTTAGGGTTAGCATCAGCCGTAAGATAGTGTTAGGGTTAGGTTTAGGGTTAGCATCAGGCCTAGTATAGTGTTAGGGTTAGGGTTAGCATCAGCCCTAGGATAGTGTTAAGGTTAGGGTTAGCCTCAGCCCTAGGATAGTGTTAGAGTTAGGATTAGGGTTAGCATCAGCCCTAGGATAGTGGTAGGGTTAGGGTTAGGGTTATGGTTAGCATCAGCACTAGGATAGTGTTAGGGTTAGGGTTAGGGATAGCATCAGCCCTAGGATAGGGTTAGGGTTAGGGTTAGCATCAGCCCTAGGATAGTGTTTGGGTTATGGTTAGGGTTAGCATCAGCCCTAGGATAGTGTTAGGGTTAAGGTTAGCATCAGCCCTAGGATAGTGTTAGGGTTAGGGTTAGGGTTAGCATCAGCCCTAGGATAGTGTTAGGGTTATGGTTAGGGTTAGCAACAGCCCTAGGATAGTGTTAGGGTTAGGGTTAGCATCAGCCCTGGGATAGTGTTAGGGTTAGGGTTAGGGTTAGCATCAGGCCAAGTATAGTGTTAGGGTTAGGGTTAGCATCAGCCCAAAAATAGTGTTAGGGTTAGGATTAGGGTTAGCATGAGTCCTAGGATAGTGTTAGGGTTAGGGTTAACATCAGCACTAGGATAGTGTTAGGGTTAGCGTTAGGGTTAGCATCAGCCCTAGGATAGTGTTAGGGTTAGGGTTAGCCTCAGCCCTAGGATAGTGTTAAGGTTAGGGTTAGGGTTAGCATCAGCCCTAGGATAGTGTTAGGGTTATGGTTAGCCTCAACCCTAGGAGAGTGTTAGGGTTATGGTTAGGGTTAGCATCAGCCCTAGGATAGTGTTAGGGTTAGGTTTAGCATCAGCCCTAGGATAGAGTTAGGGTTAGGGTTAGGGTTAGCATCAGCCCTAGGATACTGTTAGGGTTAGGGTTAGGGTTAGCATCAGCCCCAGGATAGTGTTAGGGTTAGGGTTAGGGTTAGCAACAGCCCTCGGATAGTGTTAGGGTTAGGGTTAGCATCAGCCCTAGGATAGTGTTAGGGTTAGGGTTAGGGTTAGCATCAGCCCTAGGATAGTGTTAGGGTTAGGGTTAGCATCAGCCCTAGGATAGTATTAGCGTTAGGGTTAGGGTTATCATCAGGCCTAGGACAGTGTTAGGGTGAGGGTTAGCATCAGTTCTAGGATAGTGTTAGTGTTAGGGTTAGGGTTAGCCTCAGCCCTAGGATAGTGTTAGGGTTAGTGTTAGGGTTATCATCAGTAATAGGATAGTGTGAGGGCTATGGTTAGCATCAGACCTAGGATAGTGTTAGGGTGAGCGTTAGGGTTAGCATCAGCCCTAGGATAGTGTTAGGGTTAGGGTTAGCATCAACCCTATTATAGTGTTAGGTTTAGTGTTAGGGTTAGCATCAGCCCTAGGATAGTGTTAGCGTTAGGGTTACGGTTAGCATCAGCCCTAGGATAGTATTAGGGTTAGCGTAAGGGTTAGGGTTAGCATCAGCTCTAGGATATTGTTACGGTTAGGGTTAGAGTTAGCATCAGCCCTAGGATATTGTTAGGGTTAGGTTTAGGGTTAGCATCCGCCCTAGGATAGTGTTACTGTTAGGGTTAGCATCAGCCCTAGGATAGTGTTAGGGTTAGGGTTATGGTTAGAATCAGCCCTAGGATACTGTTGGGTTGGGGTTAGCATCAGCCCTAGGATAGTTTTAGGCTTAGGGTTAGGGTTAGCATCAGGCCTAGTATACTGTTAGGGTTAGGCTTAGCATCAGCCCTAGGATAGTGTTAGGGTTAGGGTTAGCATCAGACCTAGGATAGTGTTAGGGTTAGGGTTAGGGTTAGCATCAGCCCTAGGATAGTGCTAGGGTTAGGTTTAGGGTTAGCATCAGCCCTAGGATAGTGTTAGGGTTAGGGTTAGGGTTAGCATCAGCCCTAGGATAGTGTTAGGGTTAGGGTTAGGGTTAGCATCAGCCCTAGGATAGTGTTAGGGTTAGGGATAGGGTTAGCATCAGGCCTAGGATTGTGTTAGGGTTAGGGTTACGGTTAGCATCAATCCTAGGTTAGTGTTAGGGTTAGTGTCAGCATCAGCCCTAGGATACTGTTAGGGTTAGGGTTAGGGTTATCATCAGGCCTAGGATAGTGTTAGAGTTAGGGTTAGCATCAGCCCTAGGATAGTGTTAGGGTTAGGGTTAGGGTTAGCATCAGCCCTAGGATGGTGTTAGGGTTAGGGTTAGGGTTAGCATCAGCCCTAGGATAGTGTTAGGGTTAGGGTTAGGGTTAGCATCAGCCCTAGGATAGTGTTAGGGTTAGGGTTAGGGTTAGCATCAGGGCTAGAATTGTGTTAGGGTTAGGGTTACGGTTAGCATCAACCCTAGGTTAGTGTTAGGGTTAGGGTCAGCATCAGCCCTAGGATAGTGTTAGGGTTAGGGTTAGGGTTAGCATCAGTCCTAGGATAGTATTAGGGTTAGGGTTAGGGTTAGCATCAGCCCTAGGATAGTGTTAGGGTTAGGGTTAGGGTTAGCATCAGCCCTAGGATAGTGTTAGGTTTAGGGTTAGAATCAGCCGTAGAATAGTGTTAGGGTTAGAGTTAGCATCAGCCCTAAGATAGTGTTAGGGTTAGGGTTAGGGTTAGCATCAGGCCTAGGATAGTGTTAGGGTTAGGGTTAGCATCAGCCTTAGGATAGTGTTAGGGTTAGGGTTAGTGTTAGCATCAGCCCTAGGATAGTGTTAGTGTTAGGGTTAGCATCAGCCCTAGGATAGTGTTAGGGTTAGGGTTAGCCTCAGCAATCGGATAGTGTTAGAGTTAGGGTTAGAGTTAGGGTTTGGTTTCGGGTTAGGGTTAGGGTTAGGGTTAGCATCAGCCCCAGGATACTGTTATGGTTAGGGTTAGTGTTAGCATCAGCCCTAGGATAGTGTTAGAGTTAGGGTTGGCATCAGCCCTTGGATAGTGTTAGGGTTAGGGTTATCATCAGTCCTAGGATAGTGTTAGGGTTAGGGTTAGCTTCAGCCCTAGGATAGTGTTAGGGTTAGGGTTAGGTTAACATCAGCCCTAGGATAGTGTTAGGTTTAGGGTTAGCCTCAGCCCTAGGATAGTGTTAGGGTTAGGGTTAGGGTTAGCATCAGCCCTAGTATAGTGTTAGGGTTAGGTTTAGGATTAGCATCAGCCCTAGGATAGTGTTAGCGTTAAGGTTACGGTTAGCATCAGCCCTAGGATAGTGTTAGGTTTAGGGTTAGGGTTAGCATCAGCCCTAGGATAGTGTTAGGGTTAGGGTTAGCATCAGCCCTAGGATCGTGTTAGGGTTAGGGTCAGCATCAGCCCTAATATAGTGTTTGAGTTATGGTTAGGGTTAGCATCAGGCCTAGGATAGTGTTAGGGTTAGGGTTAACATCAGCCCAAGGATACTGTTAGGGTTAGCGTTAGGGTTAGCATCAGCCCTAGGATAGTGTTAGGGTTAGGGTTACCCTCAACCCTAGGAGAGTGTTAGGGTTATGGTTAGGGTTAGCATCAGCCCTAGGATAGTGTTAGGGTTAGGGTTAGGGTTAACATCAGCCCTAGGATAGTGTTAGGGTTAGGGTTAGGGTTAGCATCAGCCCTAGGATAGTGTTAGGTTTAGGGTTAGGGTTAGCATCAGCCCTAGGATAGTGTTAGGGTTAGGGTTAGCATCAGCCTTAGGATAGTGTTAGGGTTAGGGTTACCATAAGCCCTAGGATAGTGTTAGGGTTAGGGTTAGGTTTAGCATCAGGCCTAGGATTGTGTTAGGGTTAGGGTTAACATCAGCCCTACGATAGTGTTAGGGTTAGGGCTAGGGTTAGCATCAGCCCAAGGATAGTGTTAGGGTTAGGGTTAACATCAGCCCTAGGATAGTGTTAGGGTTAGGGTTAGGGTTAGCATCAGCCCTAGGATAGTGTTAGGGTTAGGGTTAGCATCAGCCTTAGGATAGTGTTAGGGTTAGGGTTAGGGTTAGCTTGAGCCCTAGGATAGTGTTACGGTTAGGGTTAGCCTCAGCCCTAGGAGAGTGTTAGGGTTAGGGATAGTGTTAGCATCAGCCCTAGGATAATGTTAGGGTTAGGGTTAGCATCAGCCCCAGGATAGTGTTAGGGATAGTGTTAGGGTTAGGGTTAGCATCAGCCCTAGGATAGTGTTAGGGTTAGGGTTAGGGTTAGCAACAGCCCTAGGATAGTGTTAGTGTTAGGGTTAGGGTTAGCATCAGCCCTAGGATAGTGTTAGGGTTAGGGTTAGGGTTAGCATCAGCCCTAGGATAGTGTTAGTTTTAGGGTTAGGGTTATCATCAGCCCTAGGATAGTGTTAGGGTTAGGGTTAGGGTTAGCATCAGCCCTAGGACAGTGTTAGGGTTGGGGTTAGCATCAGCCTTAGGATAGTGTTAGGGTTAGGGTTAGGGTTAGCATCAGCCCTAGGATAGCGTTAGGGTTATGCATACGGTTATCATCAGTCCTAGGATAGTGTTAGGGTTAGGGTTAGCATCAGCCCTAGGATAGTGTTAGGGTTAGGGTTAGGGTTATCATCAGGCCTAGGATGGTGTTAGTGTTAGGGTTAGCATAAGCCCTAGGATAGTGTCAGTGTTAGGATTATGGTTAGCATCAGCCCTAGGTTAGTGTTATGATTAGGGTTAGCATCAGCCCTAGGATAGTGTTAGGGTTAGGGTTAGGGTTAGCATCAGCCCTAAGATAGTGTTAGGGTTAGGTTTAGGGTTAGCATCAGGCCTAGTATAGTGTTAGGGTTAGGGTTAGCATCAGCCCTAGGATAGTGTTAAGGTTAGGGTTAGCCTCAGCCCTAGGATAGTGTTAGAGTTAGGATTAGGGTTAGCATCAGCCCTAGGATAGTGGTAGGGTTAGGGTTAGGGTTATGGTTAGCATCAGCACTAGGATAGTGTTAGAGTTAGGGTTAGGGATAGCATCAGCCCTAGGATAGGGTTAGGGTTAGGGTTAGCATCAGCCCTAGGATAGTGTTAGGGTTATGGTTAGGGTTAGCATCAGCCCTAGGATAGTGTTAGGGTTAAGGTTAGCATCAGCCCTAGGATAGTGTTAGGGTTAGGGTTAGGGTTAGCATCAGCCCTAGGATAGTGCTAGGGTTAGGGTTAGGGTTAGCAACAGCCCTAGGATTGTGTTAGGGTTAGGGTTAGCATCATTCCTAGGATAGTGTTAGGGTTAGGGTTAGGGTTAGCATCAGGCCAAGTATAGTGTTAGGGTTAGGGTTAGCATCAGCCCAAAAATAGTGTTAGGGTTAGGGTTAGGGTTAGCATGAGCCCTAGGATAGTGTTAGGGTTAGGGTTAACATCAGCCCTAGGATAGTGTTAGGGTTAGCGTTAGGGTTAGCATCAGGCCTAGTATACTGTTAGGGTTAGGGTTAGCATCAGCCCTAGGATAGTGTTAGGGTTAGGGTTAGCATCAGACCTAGGATAGTGTTAGGGTTAGGGTTAGGGTTAGCATCAGCCCTAGGATAGTGCTAGGGTTAGGGTTAGGGTTAGCATCAGCCCTAGGATAGTGTTAGGGTTAGGGTTAGGGTTAGCATGAGCCCTAGGATAGTGTTAGGGTTAGGGTTAGGGTTAGCATCAGCCCTAGGATAGTGTTAGGGTTAGGGATAGGGTTAGCATCAGGCCTAGGATTTTGTTAGGGTTAGGGTTACGGTTAGCATCAATCCTAGGTTAGTGTTAGGGTTAGGGTCAGCATCAGACCTAGGATAGTGTTAGGGTTAGGGTTAGGGTTATCTTCAGGCCTAGGATAGTGTTAGAGTTAGGGTTAGCATCAGCCCTAGGATAATGTTAGGGTTAGGGTTAGGGTTAGCATCAGCGCTAGGATAGTGTTAGGGTTAGGGTTAGGGTTAGCATCAGCCCTAGGATAGTGTTAGGGTTAGGGTTAGGGTTAGCATCAGCCCTAGGATAGTGTTAGGGTTAGGGTTAGGGTTAGCATCAGGGCTAGAATTGTGTTAGGGTTAGGGTTACGGTTAGCATCAACCCTAGGTTAGTGTTAGGGTTAGGGTCAGCATCAGCCCTAGGATAGTGTTAGGATTAGGGTTAGAATCAGCCGTAGAATAGTGTTAGGGTTAGGGTTAGCATCAGCCCTAAGATAGTGTTAGGGTTAGGGTTAGGGTTAGCATCAGGCCTAGGATAGTGTTAGGGTTAGGGTTAGCATCAGCCTTAGGATAGTGTTAGGGTTAGGGTTAGTGTTAGCATCAGCCCTAGGATAGTGTTAGTGTTAGGGTTAGCATCAGCCCTAGGATAGTGTTAGGGTTAGGGTTAGCCTCAGCAATCGGATAGTGTTAGAGTTAGGGTTAGAGTTAGGGTTTGGTTTAGGGTTAGGGTTAGGGTTAGGGTTAGCATCAGCTCCATGATACTGTTATGGTTAGGGTTAGTGTTAGCATCAGCCCTAGGATAGTGTTAGGGTTAGGGTTGGCATCAGCCCTTGGATAGTGTTAGGGTTAGGGTTATCATCAGGCCTAGGATAGTGTTAGGGTTAGGGTTAGCTTCAGCCCTAGGATAGTGTTAGGGTTAGGGTTAACATCAGCCATAGGATAGTGTTAGGGTTAGGGTTAGGTTAACATCAGCCCTAGGATAGTGTTAGGTTTAGGGTTTGCCTCAGCCCTAGGATAGTGTTAGGGTTAGGGTTAGGGTTAGCATCAGCCCTAGTATAGTGTTAGGGTTAGGTTTAGGGTTAGCATCAGCCCTAGGATAGTGTTAGCGTTAAGGTTACGGTTAGCATCAGCCCTAGGATAGTATTAGGGTTAGGGTTAGGGTTAGGGTTAGCATCAGCCCTAGGATAGTGTTAGGGTTAGGGTTAGCATCAGCCCTAGGATCGTGTTAGGGTTAGGGTCAGCATGAGCCCTAATATAGTGTTTGAGTTAGGGTTAGGGTTAGCATCAGGCCTAGGATAGTGTTAGGGGTAGGGTTAACATCAGCCCTAGGATACTGTTAGGGTTAGCGTTAGGGTTAGCATCAGCCCTAGGATAGTGTTAGGGTTAGGGTTAGCATCAGCCCTAGGATAGTGTTAGGGTTAGGGTTAGGGTTAACATCAGCCCTAGGATAGTGTTAGGGTTAGGGTTAGGGTTAGCATCAGCCCTAGGATACTGTTAGGGTTAGGGTTAGCATCAGCCTTAGGATAGTGTTAGGGTTAGGGTTAGGATTAGCATCAGCCCTAGGATAGCGTTAGGGTTAGGCATACGGTTATCATCAGTCCTAGGATAGTGTTAGGGTTAGGGTTAGCATCAGCCCTAGGATAGTGTCAGGCTTAGGGTTATGGTTAGCATCAGCCCTAGGTTAGTGTTATGATTAGGGTTAGCATCAGCCCTAGGATAGTGTTAGGCTTAGGGTTAGGGTTAGCATCAGCCCTAGGATAGTGTTAGGGTTAGGTTTAGGGTTAGCATCAGGCCTAGTATAGTGTTAGGGTTAGGGTTAGCATCAGCCATAGGATAGTGTTAGGGTTAGGGTTAACATCAGCCCTAGGATAGTGTTAGCGTTAGGGTTAGGTTTAGCATCAGCCCTAGGATAGTGTTAGGTTTAGGGTTAGCCTCAGCCCTAGGATAGTGTTAGGGTTAGGGTTAGGGTTAGCATCAGCCCTAGGATAGTTTTAGGGTTAGGTTTAGGGTTAGCATCAGCCCTAGGATAGTGTTATCGTTAAGGTTACGGTTAGCATCAGCCCTAGGATAGTATTAGGGTTAGGGTTAGGGTTAGGGTTAGCATCAGCCCTAGGATAGTTTTAGGGTTAGGGTTAGCGACAGCCCTAGGATCGTGTTAGGGTTAGGGTCAGCATCAGCTCTAATATAGTGTTTGAGTTAGTGTTAGGGTTAGCATCAGGCCTAGGATAGTGTTAGGGTTAGGGTTAGCATTAGCCTTAGGATAGTGTTAGGGTTAGGGTTAGGGTTAGCATCAGCCCTAGGATAGTGTTAGGGTAGGGTTAGCATCAGTCCTAGGATAGTGTTAGGGTTAGGGTTAGGGTTAGCATCAGCCCTAGGATAGTGTTAAGGTTAGGGTTAGCCTCAGCCCTAGGATAGTGTTAGAGTTAGGATTAGGGTTAGCATCAGCCCTAGGATAGTGGTAGGGTTAGGGTTAGGGTTATGGTTAGCATCAGCACTAGGATAGTGTTAGGGTTAGGGTTAGGGATAGCATCAGCCCTAGGATAGGGTTAGGGTTAGGGTTAGGGTTAGCATCAGTCCTAGGATAGTGTTAGGGTTAAGGTTAGCATCAGCCCTAGGATAGTGTTAGGGTTAGGGTTAGGGTTAGCATCAGCCCTAGGATAGTGTTAGGGTTAGGGTTAGGGTTAGCATCAGCCCTAGGATAGTGTTAGGGTTAGGGTTAGGGTTAGCATCAGCCCTAGGATAGTGTTAGGGTTAGGGATAGGGTTAGCATCAGGCGTAGGATTGTGTTAGGGTTAGTGTTAGGGTTAGGGTTACGGTTAGCATCAATCCTAGGTTAGTGTTAGGGTTAGGGTCAGCATCAGCCCTAGGATAGTGTTAGGGTTAGGGTTAGGGTTATCATCAGGCCTAGGATAGTGTTAGAGTTAGGGTTAGCATCAGCCCTAGGATAGTGTTAGGGTTAGGGTTAGAGTTAGCATCAGCGCTAGGATAGTGTTAGGGTTAGGGTTAGGGTTAGCATCAGCCCTAGGATAGTGTTAGGGTTAGGGTTAGGGTTAGCATCAGCCCTAGGATAGTGTTAGGGTTAGGGTTAGGGTTAGCATCAGGGCTAGAATTGTGTTAGGGTTAGGGTTGCGGTTAGCATCAACCCTAGGTTAGTGTTAGGGTTAGGGTCAGCATCAGCCCTAGGATAGTGTTAGGGTTAGGGTTAGGGTTAGCATCAGTCCTAGGATAGTATTAGGGTTAGGGTTAGGGTTAGCATCAGCCCTAGGATAGTGTTAGGGTTAGGGTTAGGGTTAGCATCAGCCCTAGGATAGTGTTAGGGTTAGGGTTAGGGTTAGCGTCAGGCCTAGGATAGTGTTAGGGTTA
Organism: Lemur catta; assembly: GCF_020740605.2. NCBI lineage: Eukaryota > Metazoa > Chordata > Mammalia > Primates > Lemuridae > Lemur > Lemur catta. The sequence continues at coordinate 39,347,711 of NC_059129.1, read as the reverse complement.
GGGTTAGCATCAGCCTTAGGATAGTGTTAGGGTTAGGGTTAGTGTTAGCATCAGCCCTAGGATAGTGTTAGTGTTAGGGTTAGCATCAGCCCTAGGATAGTGTGAGGGTTAGGGTTAGCCTCAGCAATCGGATAGTGTTAGAGTTAGGGTTAGAGTTAGGGTTTGGTTTAGGGTTAGGGTTAGGGTTAGGGTTAGCATCAGCCCCAGGATACTGTTATGGTTAGGGTTAGTGTTAGCATCAGCCATAGGATAGTGTTAGGGTTAGGGTTGGCATCAGCCCTTGGATAGTGTTAGGGTTAGGGTTATCATCAGGCCTAGGATAGTGTTAGGGTTAGGGTTAGCTTCAGCCGTAGGATAGTGTTAGGGTTAGGGTTAGCCTCAACCCTAGGAGAGTGTTAGGGTTATGGTTAGGGTTAGCATCAGCCCTAGGATAGTGTTAGGGTTAGGGTTAGGGTTAACATCAGCCCTAGGATAGTGTTAGGGTTAGGGTTAGGGTTAGCATCAGCCCTAGGATAGTGTTAGGGTTAGGGTTAGCATCAGCCTTAGGATAGTGTTAGGGTTAGGGTTAGGGTTAGCATCATCCCTAGGATAGCGTTAGGGTTAGGCATACGGTTATCATCAGTCCTAGGATAGTGTTAGGGTTAGGGTTAGCATCAGCCCTAGGATAGTGTCAGGCTTAGGGTTATGGTTAGCATCAGCCCTAGGTTAGTGTTATGATTAGGGTTAGCATCAGCCCTAGGATAGTGTTAGGCTTAGGGTTAGGGTTAGCATCAGCCCTAGGATAGTGTTAGGGTTAGGTTTAGGGTTAGCATCAGGCCTAGTATAGTGTTAGGGTTAGGGTTAGCATCAGCCATAGGATAGTGTTAGGGTTAGGGTTAACATCAGCCCTAGGATAGTGTTAGCGTTAGGGTTAGGTTTAGCATCAGCCCTAGGATAGTGTTAGGTTTAGTGTTAGCCTCAGCCCTAGGATAGTGTTAGGGTTAGGGTTAGGGTTAGCATCAGCCCTAGGATAGTTTTAGGGTTAGGTTTAGGGTTAGCATCAGCCCTAGGATAGTGTTATCGTTAAGGTTACAGTTAGCATCAGCCCTAGGATAGTATTAGGGTTACGGTAGGGTTAGGGTTAGCATCAGCCCTAGGATAGTTTTAGGGTTAGGGTTAGCATCAGCCCTAGGATCGTGTTAGGGTTAGGGTCAGCATCAGCTCTAATATAGTGTTTGAGTTAGTGTTAGGGTTAGCATCAGGCCTAGGATAGTGTTAGGGTTAGGGTTAGCATTAGCCTTAGGATAGTGTAAGGGTTAGGGTTAGGGTTAGCATCAGCCCTAGGATAGTGTTAGCGTAGGGTTAGCATCAGCCCTAGGATAGTGTTAAGGTTAGGGTTAGCCTCAGCCCTAGGATAGTGTTAGAGTTAGGATTAGGGTTAGCATCAGCCCTAGGATAGTGGTAGGGTTAGGGTTAGGGTTATGGTTAGCATCAGCACTAGGATAGTGTTAGGGTTAGGGTTAGGGATAGCATCAGCCCTAGGATAGGGTTAGGGTTAGGGTTAGGGTTAGCATCAGTCCAAGGATAGTGTTAGGGTTAAGGTTAGCATCAGCCCTAGGATAGTGTTAGGCTTAGGGTTAGGGTTAGCATCAGCCCTAGGATAGTGTTAGGGTTAGGGTTAGGGTTAGCAACAGCCCTAGGATAGTGTTAGGGTTAGGGTTAGCATCAGCCCTAAAATAGTGTTAGGGTTAGGGTTAGGGTTAGCATCAGCCCTAGGATAGTGTTAGGGTTACGTTTAGGGTTAGCATCAGCCCTAGGATAGTGTTAGCGTTAAGGTTACGGTTAGCATCAGCCCTAGGATAGTATTAGGGTTAGGGTTATGGTTAGGGTTAGCATCAGCCCTAGGATAGTGTTAGTGTTAGGGTTAGCATCAGCCCTAGGATCGTGTTAGGGTTAGGGTCAGCATCAGCCCTAATATAGTGTTTGAGTGAGGGTTAGGGTTAGCATCAGGCCTAGGATAGTGTTAGGGTTAGGGTTAACATCAGCCCTAGGATACTGTTAGGGTTAGCGTTAGGGTTAGCATCAGCCCTAGGATAGTGTTAGGGTTAGGGTTAGCCTCAACCCTAGGATAGTGTTAGGGTTAGGGTTAGGGTTAGCATCAGCCCTAGGATAGTGTCATGGTTATTGTTAGCCTCAACCCTAGGAGAGTGTTAGGATTACGGTTATGGTTAGCATCAGCCCTAGGATAGTGTTAGGGTTAGGGTTAGCATAAGCCCTCGGATAGTGTTAGGGTTAGGGTTAGGTTTAGCATCAGGCCTAGGATAGTGTTAGGGTTAGGGTTAACATCAGCCCTAGGATAGTGTTAGGGTTAGGGCTAGGGTTAGCATCAGCCCAAGGATAGTGTTATGGTTAGGGTTAACATCAGCCCTAGGATAGTGTTAGGGTTAGGGTTAGGGTTACCATCAGCCCTAGGATAGTGTTAGGGTTAGGGTTAGCATCAGCCTTAGGATAGTGTTAGGGTTAGGGTTAGGGTTAGCTTGAGCCATAGGATAGTGTTAGGGTTAGGGTTAGCCTCAGCCCTAGGAGAGTGTTAGGGTTAGGGATAGTGTTAGCATCAGCCCTAGGATTATGTTAATGTTAGGGTTAGCATCAGCCCTAGGATAGTGTAAGGGATAGTGTTAGTGTTAGGGTTAGCATAAGCCCCATGATACTGTCAGGGTTAGGGTTAGGGTTAGCATCAGCCCTAGGTTAGTGTTATGATTAGGGTTAGCATCAGCCCTAGGAGACTGTTAGGGTTAGGTTTCAGGTAAGCATCAGCCCTAGGATAGTGTTAGGGTTCGTGTTTGCAGCAGCCCTAGGATAGTGTTAGGTTTAGGGTTAGGGTTAGCATCAGCCCTATGATAGTGTTAGGGTTAGGTTTAGCATCGGCCCTAGGATAGTGTTAGGGTTAGGATTAGGGTTAGTATCAGCCCTAGGATAGTTTTAGGGTTAGGGTTAGTGTCAGCATCAGCCCTAGGATAGTGTTAGGTTTAGGGTTAGGGTTAGCATCAGAACTAGGATAGTGTTAGGGTTAGGGTTAGGGTTAGCATCAGCCCTACGACAGTGTTAGGGTTAGGGTTAGCATCAGCCCTAGGATAGTGTTAGGGTTAGGGTTAGCATCAGCATTAGGATAGTGTTAGGGTTAGGGTTAGGGTTAGCATCAGCCCTAGGATAGCGTTAGGGTTACGCATACGGTTATCATCAGGCCTAGGATAGTGTTAGGGTTAGGGTTAGCATCAGCTCTAGGATAGTGTTAGGGTTAGGGTTAGGGTTATCATTAGGCCTGGGATGGTGTTAGTGTTAGGGTTAGCATAAGCCCTAGGATAGTGTCAGGGTTAGGGTTAGGGTTAGCATCAGCCCTAGGAGAGTGTTAGGGTTAGGTTTAGGGTAAGCATCAGCCCTAGTATAGTGTTAGGGTTAGGGTTAGCATCAACCCTAGGATAGTGTTAGGGTTAGGGTTAGCATCAGCCCTAGGATAGTGTTAGGGTTAGGGTTAGCATCAGCCCTAGAATAGTGTTAGTGTTAGGGTTAGGGTTAGCTTGAGCCCTAGGATAGTGTTAGGGTTAGGGTTAGCCTCAGCCCTAGGAGAGTGTTAGGGATAGTGTTAGGGTTAGGGTTAGCATCAGCCCTAGGATAGTGTTAGGGTTAGGGTTAGGGTTAACATCAGCCCTAGAATAGTGTTAGGGTTAGGGCTAGGGTTAGCATCAGCCCAAGGATAGTGTAATGGTTAGGGTTAACATCAGCCCCAGGATAGTGTTAGGGTTAGGGTTAGGGTTAGGGTTAGCATCAGCCCTAGGATAGTGTTAGGGTTAGGGTTAGGGTTAGCATCAGCCCTAGGATAGTGTTAGGATTAGGGTTAGGGTTAGCATCAGCCCTAGGATAGTGTTAGGGTTAGGGTTAGGGTTAGGGTTAGCATCAGCCCTAGGATAGTGTTAGGGTTAGGGTTAGCATCAGCATTAGGATAGTGTTAGGGTTAGGGTTAGGGTTAGCATCAGCCCTAGGATAGCGTTAGGGTTAGGCATACGGTTATCATCAGGCCTAGGATAGTGTTAGGGTTAGGGTTAGCATCAGCTCTAGGATAGTGTTAGGGTTAGGGTTAGGGTTATCATTAGGCCTAGGATGGTGTTAGTGTTAGGGTTAGCATAAGCCCTAGGATAGTGTCAGGGTTGGGTTAGGGTTAGCATCAGCCCTAGGTTAGTGTTAGGATTAGGGTTAGCATCAGCCCTAGGAGAGTGTTAGGGTTAGGTTTAGGGTAAGCATCAGCCCTAGTATAGTGTTAGGGTTAGGGTTAGCATCAACCCTAGGATAGTGTTAGGGTTAGGGTTAGCATCAGCCCTAGGATAGTGTTAGGGTTAGGGTTAGCATCAGCCCTAGAATAGTGTTAGTGTTAGGGTTAGGGTTAGCTTGAGCCCTAGGATAGTGTTAGGGTTAGGGTTAGCCTCAGCCCTAGGAGAGTGTTAGGGTTAGGGATAGTGTTAGCATCAGCCCTAGGATAGTGTTAGGGTTAGGGTTAGCATCAGCCCTAGGATAGTGTTAGGGATAGTGTTAGGGTTAGGGTTAGCATCAGCCCTAGGATAGTGTTAGGGTTAGGGTTAGGGTTAACATCAGCCCTAGGATAGTGTTAGGGCTAGGGCTAGGGTTAGCATCAGCCCAAGGATAGTGTTATGGTTAGGGTTAACATCAGTCCTAGGATAGTGTTAGGGTTAGGGTTAGGGTTAGCATCAGCCCTAGGATAGTGTTAGGGTTAGGGTTAGCATAAGCCCTAGGATAGTGTTAGGGTTAGGGTTAGGTTTAGCATCAGCCTAGGATAGTGTTAGGGTTAGGGTTAACATCATCCCTAGGATAGTGTTAGGGTTAAGGCTAGGGTTAGCATCAGCCCAAGGATAGTGTTAGGGTTAGGGTTAACATTAGCCCTAGGATAGTGTTAGTGTTAGGGTTAGGGTTATCATCAGGCCTAGGATAGTGTTAGTGTTAGGTTTAGCATCAGCCCTAGGATAGTGTTAGGGTTAGGGTTAACATCAGCCCTAGGATAGTGTTAGGGTTAGGGCTAGGGTTAGCATCAGCCCAAGGATAGTGTTATGGTTAGGGTTAACATCAGCCCTAGGATAGTGTTAGGGTTAGGGTTAGGGTTAGCATCAGCCCTAGGATAGTGTTAGGGTTAGGGTTAGCATAAGCCCTAGGATAGTGTTAGGGTTAAGGTTAGGTTTAGCATCAGGCCTAGGATAGTGTTAGGGTTAGGGTTAACATCAGCCCTAGGATAGTGTTAGGGTTAGGGCTAGGGTTAGCATCAGCCCAAGGATAGTGTTAGGGTTAGGGTTAACATCAGCCCTAGGATAGTGTTAGGGTTAGGGTTAGGGTTAGCATCAGCCCTAGGATAGTGTTAGGGTTAGGGTTAGCATCAGCCTTAGGATAGTGTTAGGGTTAGGGTTAGGGTTAGCTTGAGCCCTAGGATAGTGTTAGGGTTAGGGTTAGCCTCAGCCCTAGGAGAGTGTTAGGGTTAGGGATAGTGTTAGCATCAGCCCTAGGATAATGTTAGGGTTAGGGTTAGCATCAGCCCTAGGATAGTGTTAGGGATAGTGTTAGGGTTAGGGTTAGCATCAGTCCTAGGATAGTGTTAGGGTTAGGGTTAGGGTTAGCAACAGCCCTAGGATAGTGTTAGGGTTAGGGTTAGGGTTAGCATCAGCCCTAGGATAGTGTTAGGGTTAGGGTTAGGGTTAGCATCAGCCCTAGGATAGTGTTAGGGTTAGGGTTAGGGTTAGCATCAGCCCTAGGATAGTGTTAGGGTTAGGGTTAGCATCAGCCTTAGGATAGTGTTAGGGTTAGGGTTAGGGTTAGCATCAGCCCTAGGATAGCGTTAGGGTTAGGCATACGGTTATCATCAGTCCTAGGATAGTGTTAGGGTTAGGGTTAGCATCAGCCCTAGGATAGTGTTAGGGATAGGGTTAGGGTTATCATCAGGCCTAGGATGGTTTTAGTGTTAGGGTTAGCATAAGCCCTAGGATAGTGTCAGGGTTAGGGTTATGGTTAGCATCAGCCCTAGGTTAGTGTTATGATTAGGGTTAGCATCAGCCCTAGGATAGTGTTAGGGTTAGGGTTAGGGTTAGCATCAGCCCTAGGATAGTGTTAGGGTTAGGTTTAGGGTTAGCATCAGGCCTAGTATAGTGTTAGGGTTAGGGTTAGCATCAGCCATAGGATAGTGTTAGGGTTAGGGTTAACATCAGCCCTAGGATAGTGTTAGGGTTAGAGTTACGTTTAGCATCAGCCCTAGGATAGTGTTAGGTTTAGGGTTCACCTCAGCCCTAGGAGAGTGTTAGGGTTAGGGTTAGGGTTAGCATCAGCCCTAGGATAGTGTTAGGGTTAGGTTTAGGGTTAGCATCAGCCCTAGGATAGTGTTAGCGTTAAGGTTAGGGTTAGCATCAGCCCTAGGATAGTATTAGTGTTAGGGTTAGGGTTAGGGTTAGCATCAGCCCTAGGATAGTATTAGGGTTAGGGTTAGCATCAGCCCTAGGATCGTGTTAGGGTTAGGGTCAGCATCAGCTCTAATATAGTGTTTGAGTTAGGGTTAGGGTTAGCATCAGGCCTAGGATAGTGTTAGGGTTAGGGTTAGCATCAGCCATAGGATAGTGTTAGGGTTAGGGTTAGGGTTAGCATCAGCCCTAGGATAGTGTTAGGGTAGGGTTAGCATCAGCCCTAGGATAGTGTTAGCGTTAGGGTTAGGGTTAGCTTCAGCCCTAGGATAGTGTTAAGGTTAGGGTTAGCCTCAGCCCTGCGATAGTGTTAGAGTTAGGATTAGGGTTAGCATCAGCCCTAGGATAGTGGTAGGGTTAGGGTTAGGGTTATGGTTAGCATCAGCACTAGGATAGTGTTAGGGTTAGGGTTAGGGATAGCATCAGCCCTAGGATAGGGTTAGGGTTAGGGTTAGCATCAGCCCTAGGATAGTGTTAGGGTTAGGTTTAGTGTTAGCATCAGCCCTAGGATAGTGTTAGGGTTAAGGTTAGCGTCAGCCCTAGGATAGTGTTAGGGTTAGGGTTAGGGTTAGCATCAGCCCTAGGATAGTGTTAGGGTTATGGTTAGCCTCAACCCTAGGATAGACTTAGGGTTAGGGTTAGGGTTAGCATCAGCCCTAGGATACTGTTAGGGTTAGGGTTAGGGTTAGCATCAGCCCTAGGATAGTGTTAGGGTTAGGGTTAGGGTTAGCAACAGCCCTCGGATAGTGTTAGGGTTAGGGTTAGCATCAGCCCTAGGATAGTGTTAGGGTTAGGGTTAGGATTAGCATCAGCCCTAGGATAGTGTTAGGGTTAGGGTTAGCATCAGCCCTAGGATAGTTTTAGCGTTAGGGTTAGGGTTACCATCAGGCCTAGGACAGTGTTAGGGTTAGGGTTAGCATCAGCTCTAGGATAGTGTTAGGGTTAGGGTTAGGGTTAGCCTCAGCCCTAGGATAGTGTTAGGTTTAGGGTTAGGGTTATCATCAGTAATAGGATAGTGTGAGGGCTATGGTTAGCATCAGACCTAGGGTAGTGTTAGGGTGAGCGTTAGTGTTAGCATCAGCCCTAGGATAGTGTTAGGGTTAGGGTTAGCATCAACCCTATTATAGTGTTAGGTTTAGTGTTAGGGTTAGCATCAGCCCTAGGATAGTGTTAGCGTTAGGGTTACGGTTAGCATCAGCCCTAGGATAGTATTAGGGTTAGCGTAAGGGTTAGGGTTAGCATCAGCTCTAGGATATTGTTACAGTTAGGGTTAGAGTTAGCATCAGCCCTAGGATATTGTTAGGGTTAGGTTTAGGGTTAGCATCCGCCCTAGGATAGTGTTACTGTTAGGGTTAGCATCAGCCCTAGGATAGTGTTATGGTTAGGGTTATGGTTAGAATCAGCCCTAGGATACTGTTAGGGTTAGGGTTAGCATCAGCCCTAGGATAGTGTTAGGCTTAGGGTTAGGGTTAGCATCAGGCCTAGTATACTGTTAGGGTTAGGGTTAGCATCAGCCCTAGGATAGTGTTAGGGTTAGGGTTAGCATCAGACTTAGGATAGTGTTAGGCTTAGGGTTAGGGTTAGCATCAGACCTAGGATAGTGTTAGGGTTAGGGTTAGGGTTAGCATCAGCCCTAGGATAGTGTTAGGGTTAGGGTTGGGGTTAGCATCAGCCCTAGGATAGTGTTAGGGTTAGGGTTAGGGTTAGCATCAGCCCTAGGATATTGTAATGTTAGGGATAGGGTTAGCATCAGGCCTAGGATTGTGTTAGGGTTAGGGTTACGGTTAGCATCAACCCTAGGTTAGTGTTAGGGTTAGGGTCAGCATCAGCCCTAGGATAGTGTTAGTGTTAGGGTTAGGGTTATCATCAGGCCTAGGATAGTGTTAGAGTTAGGGTTAGCATCAGCCCTAGGATAGTGTTAGGATTAGGGTTAGGGTTAGCATCAGCCCTAGGATAGTGTTAGGGTTAGGGTTAGGGTTAGCATCAGCCCTAGGATAGTGTTACGGTTAGGGTTAGGGTTAGCATCAGCCCTAGGATAGTGTTAGGGTTAGGGTTAGGGTTAACATCAGCCCTAGGATAGTGTTAGGGTTAGGGTTAGGGTTAGCATCAGCCCTAGGATAGTGTTAGGGTTAGGTTTAGGGTTAGCATCAGCCCTAGGATAGTGTTAGCGTTAAGGTTACGGTTATCATCAGCCCTAGGATAGTATTAGGGTTAGGGTTAGGGTTAGGGTTAGGGTTAGCATCAGCCCTAGGATAGTGTTAGGGTTAGGGTTACCATCAGCCCTAGGATCGTGTTAGGGTTAGGGTCAGCATCAGCCCTAATATAGTGTTTGAGATAGGGTTAGGGTTAGCATCAGGCCTAGGATAGTGTTAGGGTTAGGGTTAACATCAGCCCTAGGATACTGTTAGGGTTAGCGTTAGGGTTAGCATCAGCCCTAGGATAGTGTTAGGGTTAGGGTTAGCATCAGCCCTAGGATAGTGTTAGGGTTAGGGTTAGGGTTAGCATCAGCCCCAGGATAGTGTTAGGATTAGGGTTAACATCAGCCCTAGGATAGTGTCAGGGTTAGGGTTTGGGTTAGCGTCACCCCTGGGATAGTGTTAGGGTTAGGGTTAGCATCAGCCCTAGGATAGTGTTAGGGTTAGGGTTAGGGTTAGCATCAGGGCTAGAATTGTGTTAGGGTTAGGGTTACGGTTAGCATCAACCCTAGGTTAGTGTTAGGGTTAGGGTCAGCATCAGCCCTAGGATAGTGTTAGGGTTAGGGTTAGGGTTAGCATCAGTCCTAGGATAGTATTAGGGTTAGGGTTAGGGTTAGCATCAGCCCTAGGATAGTGTTAGGGTTAGGGTTAGGGTTAGCATCAGCCCTAGGATAGTGTTAGGTTTAGGGTTAGAATCAGCCGTAGAATAGTGTTAGGGTTAGGGTTAGCATCAGCCCTAAGATAGTGTTACCGTTAGGGTTAGGGTTAGCATCAGGCCTAGGATAGTGTTAGGGTTAGGGTTAGCATCAGCCTTAGGATAGTGTTAGGGTTAGGGTTAGTGTTAGCATCAGCCCTAGGATAGTGTTAGTGTTAGGGTTAGCATCAGCCCTAGGATAGTGTTAGGGTTAGGGTTAGCCTCAGCAATCGGATAGTGTTAGAGTTAGGGTTAGAGTTAGGGTTTGGTTTAGGGTTAGGGTTAGCGTTAGGGTTAGCATCAGCCCCAGGATACTGTTATGGTTAGGGTTAGTGTTAGCATCAGCCCTAGGATAGTGTTAGGGTTAGGGTTGGCATCAGCCCTTGGATAGTGTTAGGGTTAGGGTTATCATCAGGCCTAGGATAGTGTTAGGGTTAGGGTTAGCTTCAGCCCTAGGATAGTGTTAGGGTTAGGGTTAACATCAGCCATAGGATAGTGTTAGGGTTAGGGTTAGGTTAACATCAGCCCTAGGATAGTGTTAGGTTTAGGGTTAGCCTCAGCCCTAGGATAGTGTTAGGGTTAGGGTTAGGGTTAGCATCAGCCCTAGTATAGTGTTAGAGTTAGGTTTAGGGTTAGCATCAGCCCTAGGATAGTGTTAGCGTTAAGGTTACGGTTAGCATCAGCCCTAGGATAGTATTAGGGTTAGGGTTAGGGTTAGGGTTAGCATCAGCCCTAGGATAGTGTTAGGGTTAGGGTTAGCATCAGCCCTAGGATCGTGTTAGGGTTAGGGTCAGCATCAGCCCTAATATAGTGCTTGAGTTAGGGTTAGGGTTAGCATCAGGCCTAGGATAGTGTTAGGGTTAGGGTTAACATCAGCCCTAGGATACTGTTAGGGTTAGCGTTAGGGTTAGCATCAGCCCTAGGATAGTGTTAGGGTTAGGGTTAGCCTCAACCCTAGGAGAGTGTTAGGGTTATGGTTAGGGTTAGCATCAGCCCTAGGATAGTTTTAGGGTTAGGGTTAGGGTTAACATCACCCTTGGATAGTGTTAGGGTTAGGGTTAGGGTTAGCATCAGCCCTAGGATAGTGTTAGGGTTAGGGTTAGCATCAGCCTTAGGATAGTGTTAGGGTTAGGGTTAGGGTTAGCATCAGCCCTAGGATAGCGTTAGGGTTAGGCATACGGTTATCATCAGTCCTAGGATAGTGTTAGGGTTAGGGTTAGCATCAGCCCTAGGATAGTGTCAGGCTTAGGGTTATGGTTAGAATCAGCCCTAGGTTAGTGTTATGATTAGGGTTAGCATCAGCCCTAGGATAGTGTTAGGCTTAGGGTTAGGGTTAGCATCAGCCCTAGGATAGTGTTAGGGTTAGGTTTAGGGTTAGCATCAGGCCTAGTATAGTGTTAGGGTTAGGGTTAGCATCAGCCATAGGATAGTGTTAGGGTTAGGGTTAACATCAGCCCTAGGATAGTGTTAGCGTTAGGGTTAGGTTTAGCATCAGTCCTAGGATAGTGTTAGGTTTAGGGTTAGCCTCAGCCCTAGGATAGTGTTAGGGTTAGGGTTAGGTTTAGCATCAGCCCTAGGATAGTTTTAGGGTTAGGTTTAGGGTTAGCATCAGCCCTAGGATAGTGTTATCGTTAAGGTTACGGTTAGCATCAGCCCTAGGATAGTATTAGGGTTAGGGTTAGGGTTAGGGTTAGCATCAGCCCTAGGATAGTTTTAGGGTTAGGGTTAGCATCAGCCCTAGGATCGTGTTAGGGTTAGGGTCAGCATCAGCTCTAATATAGTGTTTGAGTTAGTGTTAGGGTTAGCATCAGGCCTAGGATAGTGTTAGGGTTAGGGTTAGGGTTAGCATCAGCCCTAAGATAGTGTTAGGGTTAGGTTTAGGGTTAGCATCAGGCCTAGTATAGTGTTAGGGTTAGGGTTAGCATCAGCCCTAGGATAGTGTTAAGGTTAGGGTTAGCCTCAGCCCTAGGATAGTGTTAGAGTTAGGATTAGGGTTAGCATAAGCCCTAGGATAGTGGTAGGGTTAGGGTTAGGGTTATGGTTAGCATCAGCACTAGGATAGTGTTAGGGTTAGGGTTAGGGATAGCATCAGCCCTAGGATAGGGTTAGGGTTAGGGTTAGCATCAGCCCTAGGATAGTGTTAGGGTTATGGTTAATGTTAGCATCAGCCCTAGGATAGTGTTAGGGTTAAGGTTAGCATCAGCCCTAGGATAGTGTTAGGGTTAGGGTTAGGGTTAGCATCAGCCCTAGGATAGTGTTAGGGTTAGGGTTAGGGTTAACAACAGCCCTAGGATAGTGTTAGGGTTAGGGTTAGCATCAGCCCTAGGATAGTGTTAAGGTTAGGGTTAGGGTTAGCATCAGGCCAAGTATAGTGTTAGGGTTAGGGTTAGCATCAGCCCAAAAATAGTGTTATGGTTAGGGTTAGGGTTAGCATGAGCCCTAGGATAGTGTTAGGGTTAGGGTTAACATCAGCCCTAGGATAGTGTTAGGGTTAGCGTTAGGGTTAGCATCAGCCCTAGGATAGTGTTAGGGTTAGGGTTAGGGTTAGCATCAGCCCTAAGATAGTGTTAGGGTTAGGTTTAGGGTTAGCATCAGGCCTAGTATAGTGTTAGGGTTAGGGTTAGCATCAGCCCTAGGATAGTGTTAAGTTTAGGGTTAGCCTCAGCCCTAGGATAGTGTTAGAGTTAGGATTAGGGTTAGCATAAGCCCTAGGATAGTGGTAGGGTTAGGGTTAGGGTTATGGTTAGCATCAGCACTAGGATAGTGTTAGGGTTAGGGTTAGGGATAGCATCAGCCCTAGGATAGGGTTAGGGTTAGGGTTAGCATCAGCCCTAGGATAGTGTTAGGGTTATGGTTAGGGTTAGCATCAGCCCTAGGATAGTGTTAGGGTTAAGGTTAGCATCAGCCCTAGGATAGTGTTAGGGTTAGGGTTAGGGTTAGCATCAGCCCTAGGATAGTGTTAGGGTTAGGGTTAGGGTTAGCAACAGCCCTAGGATAGTGTTAGGGTTAGGGTTAGCATCAGCCCTAGGATAGTGTTAAGGTTAGGGTTAGGGTTAGCATCAGGCCAAGTATAGTGTTAGGGTTAGGGTTAGCATCAGCCCAAAAATAGTGTTAGGGTTAGGGTTAGGGTTAGCATGAGCCCTAGGATAGTGTTAGGGTTAGGGTTAACATCAGCCCTAGGATAGTGTTAGGGTTAGCGTTTGGGTTAGCATCAGCCCTAGGATAGTGTTAGGGTTAGGGTTAGCCTCAGCCCTAGGATAGTGTTAGGGTTAGGGTTAGGGTTAGCATCAGCCCTAGGATACTGTTAGGGTTAGGGTTAGGGTTAGCATCAGCCCTAGGATAGTGTTAGGGTTAGGGTTAGGGTTAGCAACAGCCCTCGGATAGTGTTAGGGTTAGGGTTAGCATCAGCCCTAGGATAGTGTTAGGGTTAGGGTTAGGGTTAGCATCAGCCCTAGGATAGTGTTAGGGTTAGGGTTAGCATCAGCCCTAGGATAGTTTTAGCGTTAGCGTTAGGGTTTTCATCAGGCCTAGGACAGTGTTAGGGTGAGGGTTAGCATCAGTTCTAGGATAGTGTTAGGGTTAGGGTTAGGGTTAGCCTCAGCCCTAGGATAGTGTTAGGGTTAGTGTTAGGGGTATCATCAGTAATACGATAGTGTGAGGGCTATGGTTAGCATCAGACCTAGGATAGTGTTAGGGTGAGCGTTAGGGTTAGCATCAGCCCTAGGATAGTGTTAGGGTTAGGGTTAGCATCAACCCTATTATAGTGTTAGGTTTAGTGTTAGGGTTAGCATCAGCCCTAGGATAGTGTTAGCGTTAGGGTTACGGTTAGCATCAGCCCTAGGATAGTATTAGGGTTAGCGTAAGGGTTAGGGTTAGCATCAGCTCTAGGATATTGTTACGGTTAGGGTTAGAGTTAGCATCAGCCCTAGGATATTGTTAGGGTTAGGTTTAGGGTTAGCATCCGCCCTAGGATAGTGTTACTGTTAGGGTTAGCATCAGCCCTAGGATAGTGTTATGGTTAGGGTTATGGTTAGAATCAGCCCTAGGATACTGTTAAGTTTGGGGTTAGCATCAGCCCTAGGATAGTTTTAGGCTTAGGGTTAGGGTTAGCATCAGGCCTAGTATACTGTTAGGGTTAGGCTTAGCATCAGCACTAGGATAGTGTTAGGGTTAGGGTTAGCATCATACCTAGGATAGTGTTAGGGTTAGGGTTAGGGTTAGCATCAGCCCTAGGATAGTGCTAGGGTTAGGGTTAGGGTTAGCATCAGCCCTAGGATAGTGTTAGGGATAGGGTTATGGTTAGCATCAGCCCTAGGATAGTGTTAGGGTTAGAGTTAGGGTTAGCATCAGCCCTAGGATAGTGTTAGGGTTAGGGATAGGGTTAGCATCAGGCCTAGGATTGTGTTACGGTTAGGGTTACGGTTAGCATCAATCCTAGGTTAGTGTTAGGGTTAGGGTCAGCATCAGCCCTAGGATAGTGTTAGGGTTAGGGTTAGGGTTATCATCAGGCCTAGGATAGTGTTAGAGTTAGGGTTAGCATCAGCCCTAGGATAGTGTTAGGGTTAGGGTTAGGGTTAGCATCAGCGCTAGGATAGTGTTAGGGTTAGGGTTAGGCTTAGCATCAGCCCTAGGATAGTGTTAGGGTTAGGGTTAGGGTTAGCATCAGCCCTAGGATAGTGTTAGGGTTAGGGTTAGGGTTAGCATCAGGGCTAGAATTGTGTTAGGGTTAGGGTTACGGTTAGCATCAACCCTAGGTTAGTGTTAGGGTTAGGGTCAGCATCAGCCCTAGGATAGTGTTAGGGTTAGGGTTAGGGTTAGCATCAGTCCTAGGATAGTATTAGGGTTAGGGTTAGGGTTAGCATCAGCCCTAGGATAGTGTTAGGGTTAGGGTTAGGGTTAGCATCAGCCCTAGGATAGTGTTAGGTTTAGGGTTAGAATCAGCCGTAGAATAGTGTTAGGGTTAGGGTTAGCATCAGCCCTAAGATAGTGTTACCGTTAGGGTTAGGGTTAGCATCAGGCCTAGGATAGTGTTAGGGTTAGGGTTAGCATCAGCCTTAGGATAGTGTTAGGGTTAGGGTTAGTGTTAGCATCAGCCCTAGGATAGTGTTAGTGTTAGGGTTAGCATCAGCCCTAGGATAGTGTTAGGGTTAGGGTTAGCCTCAGCAATCGGATAGTGTTAGAGTTAGGGTTAGAGTTAGGGTTTGGTTTAGGGTTAGGGTTAGCGTTAGGGTTAGCATCAGCCCCAGGATACTGTTATGGTTAGGGTTAGTGTTAGCATCAGCCCTAGGATAGTGTTAGGGTTAGGGTTGGCATCAGCCCTTGGATAGTGTTAGGGTTAGGGTTATCATCAGGCCTAGGATAGTGTTAGGGTTAGGGTTAGCTTCAGCCCTAGGATAGTGTTAGGGTTAGGGTTAACATCAGCCATAGGATAGTGTTAGGGTTAGGGTTAGGTTAACATCAGCCCTAGGATAGTGTTAGGTTTAGGGTTAGCCTCAGCCCTAGGATAGTGTTAGGGTTAAGGTTAGGGTTAGCATCAGCCCTAGTATAGTGTTAGAGTTAGGTTTAGGGTTAGCATCAGCCCTAGGATAGTGTTAGCGTTAAGGTTACGGTTAGCATCAGCCCTAGGATAGTATTAGGGTTAGGGTTAGGGTTAGGGTTAGCATCAGCCCTAGGATAGTGTTAGGGTTAGGGTTAGCATCAGCCCTAGGATCGTGTTAGGGTTAGGGTCAGCATCAGCCCTAATATAGTGTTTGAGTTAGGGTTAGGGTTAGCATCAGGCCTAGGATAGTGTTAGGGTTAGGGTTAACATCAGCCCTAGGATACTGTTAGGGTTAGCGTTAGGGTTAGCATCAGCCCTAGGATAGTGTTAGGGTTAGGGTTAGCCTCAACCCTAGGAGAGTGTTAGGGTTATGGTTAGGGTTAGCATCAGCCCTAGGATAGTTTTAGGGTTAGGGTTAGGGTTAACATCACCCTTGGATAGTGTTAGGGTTAGGGTTAGGGTTAGCATCAGCCCTAGGATAGTGTTAGGGTTAGGGTTAGCATCAGCCTTAGGATAGTGTTAGGGTTAGGGTTAGGGTTAGCATCAGCCCTAGGATAGCGTTAGGGTTAGGCATACGGTTATCATCAGTCCTAGGATAGTGTTAGGGTTAGGGTTAGCATCAGCCCTAGGATAGTGTCAGGCTTAGGGTTATGGTTAGAATCAGCCCTAGGTTAGTGTTATGATTAGGGTTAGCATCAGCCCTAGGATAGTGTTAGGCTTAGGGTTAGGGTTAGCATCAGCCCTAGGATAGTGTTAGGGTTAGGTTTAGGGTTAGCATCAGGCCTAGTATAGTGTTAGGGTTAGGGTTAGCATCAGCCATAGGATAGTGTTAGGGTTAGGGTTAACATCAGCCCTAGGATAGTGTTAGCGTTAGGGTTAGGTTTAGCATCAGTCCTAGGATAGTGTTAGGTTTAGGGTTAGCCTCAGCCCTAGGATAGTGTTAGGGTTAGGGTTAGGTTTAGCATCAGCCCTAGGATAGTTTTAGGGTTAGGTTTAGGGTTAGCATCAGCCCTAGGATAGTGTTATTGTTAAGGTTACGGTTAGCATCAGCCCTAGGATAGTATTAGGGTTAGGGTTAGGGTTAGGGTTAGCATCAGCCCTAGGATAGTTTTAGGGTTAGGGTTAGCATCAGCCCTAGGATCGTGTTAGGGTTAGGGTCAGCATCAGCTCTAATATAGTGTTTGAGTTAGTGTTAGGGTTAGCATCAGGCCTAGGATAGTGTTAGGGTTAGGGTTAGGGTTAGCATCAGCCCTAAGATAGTGTTAGGGTTAGGTTTAGGGTTAGCATCAGGCCTAGTATAGTGTTAGGGTTAGGGTTAGCATCAGTCCTAGGATAGTGTTAACGTTAGGGTTAGCCTCAGCCCTAGGATAGTGTTAGAGTTAGGATTAGGGTTAGCATAAGCCCTAGGATAGTGGTAGGGTTAGGGTTAGGGTTATGGTTAGCATCAGCACTAGGATAGTGTTAGGGTTAGGGTTAGGGATAGCATCAGCCCTAGGATAGGGTTAGGGTTAGGGTTAGCATCAGCCCTAGGATAGTGTTAGGGTTATGGTTAATGTTAGCATCAGCCCTAGGATAGTGTTAGGGTTAAGGTTAGCATCAGCCCTAGGATAGTGTTAGGGTTAGGGTTAGGGTTAGCATCAGCCCTAGGATAGTGTTAGGGTTAGGGTTAGGGTTAGCAACAGCCCTAGGATAGTGTTAGGGTTAGGGTTAGCATCAGCCCTAGGATAGTGTTAAGGTTAGGGTTAGGGTTAGCATCAGGCCAAGTATAGTGTTAGGGTTAGGGTTAGCATCAGCCCAAAAATAGTGTTATGGTTAGGGTTAGGGTTAGCATGAGCCCTAGGATAGTGTTAGGGTTAGGGTTAACATCAGCCCTAGGATAGTGTTAGGGTTAGCGTTAGGGTTAGCATCAGCCCTAGGATAGTGTTAGGGTTAGGGTTAGCCTCAGCCCTAGGATAGTGTTAGGGTTAGGGTTAGGGTTAGCATCAGCCCTAGGATACTGTTAGGGTTAGGGTTAGGGTTAGCATCAGCCCTAGGATAGTGTTAGGGTTAGGGTTAGGGTTAGCAACAGCCCTCGGATAGTGTTAGGGTTAGGGTTAGCATCAGCCCTAGGATAGTGTTAGGGTTAGGGTTAGGGTTAGCATCAGCCCTAGGATAGTGTTAGGGTTAGGGTTAGCATCAGCCCTAGGATAGTTTTAGCGTTAGCGTTAGGGTTTTCATCAGGCCTAGGACAGTGTTAGGGTGAGGGTTAGCATCAGTTCTAGGATAGTGTTAGGGTTAGGGTTAGGGTTAGCCTCAGCCCTAGGATACTGTTAGGGTTAGTGTTAGGGGTATCATCAGTAATACGATAGTGTGAGGGCTATGGTTAGCATCAGACCTAGGATAGTGTTAGGGTGAGCGTTAGGGTTAGCATCAGCCCTAGGATAGTGTTAGGGTTAGGGTTAGCATCAACCCTATTATAGTGTTAGGTTTAGTGTTAGGGTTAGCATCAGCCCTAGGATAGTGTTAGCGTTAGGGTTACGGTTAGCATCAGCCCTAGGATAGTATTAGGGTTAGCGTAAGGGTTAGGGTTAGCATCAGCTCTAGGATATTGTTACGGTTAGGGTTAGAGTTAGCATCAGCCCTAGGATATTGTTAGGGTTAGGTTTAGGGTTAGCATCCGCCCTAGGATAGTGTTACTGTTAGGGTTAGCATCAGCCCTAGGA
The DNA here is from genome assembly GCF_020740605.2 of Lemur catta. Classification (NCBI taxonomy): domain Eukaryota; kingdom Metazoa; phylum Chordata; class Mammalia; order Primates; family Lemuridae; genus Lemur; species Lemur catta. Next base: position 39,330,096 of record NC_059129.1, on the reverse strand, counting down.
TAGTGTTATGGTTAGGGTTATGGTTAGAATCAGCCCTAGGATACTGTTAAGTTTGGGGTTAGCATCAGCCCTAGGATAGTTTTAGGCTTAGGGTTAGGGTTAGCATCAGGCCTAGTATACTGTTAGGGTTAGGGTTAGCATCAGCCCTAGGATAGTGTTAGGGTTAGGGTTAGCATCAGACCTAGGATAGTGTTAGGGTTAGGGTTAGGGTTAGCATCAGCCCTAGGATAGTGCTAGGGTTAGGGTTAGGGTTAGCATCAGCCCTAGGATAGTGTTAGGGATAGGGTTAGGGTTAGCATCAGCCCTAGGATAGTGTTAGGGTTAGAGTTAGGGTTAGCATCAGCCCTAGGATAGTGTTAGGGTTAGGGATAGGGTTAGCATCAGGCCTAGGATTGTGTTACGGTTAGGGTTACGGTTAGCATCAATCCTAGGTTAGTGTTAGGGTTAGGGTCAGCATCAGCCCTAGGATAGTGTTAGGGTTAGGGTTAGGGTTATCATCAGGCCTAGGATAGTGTTAGGGTTAGGGTTAGGGTTAGCATCAGGGCTAGAATTGTGTTAGGGTTAGGGTTAGGCTTAGCATCAGCCCTAGGATAGTGTTAGGGTTAGGTTTAGGGTTAGCATCAGCCCTAGGATAGTGTTAGGGTTAGGGTTAGGGTTAGCATCAGGGCTAGAATTGTGTTAGGGTTAGGGTTACGGTTAGCATCAACCCTAGGTTAGTGTTAGGGTTAGGGTCAGCATCAGCCCTAGGATAGTGTTAGGGTTAGGGTTAGGGTTAGCATCAGTCCTAGGATAGTATTAGGGTTAGGGTTAGGGTTAGCATCAGCCCTAGGATAGTGTTAGGGTTAGGGTTAGGGTTAGCATCAGCCCTAGGATAGTGTTAGGTTTAGGGTTAGAATCAGCCGTAGAATAGTGTTAGGGTTAGGGTTAGCATCAGCCCTAAGATAGTGTTACGGTTAGGGTTAGGGTTAGCATCAGGCCTAGGATAGTGTTAGGGTTAGGGTTAGCATCAGCCTTAGGATAGTGTTAGGGTTAGGGTTAGTGTTAGCATCAGCCCTAGGATAGTGTTAGTGTTAGGGTTAGCATCAGCCCTAGGATAGTGTTAGGGTTAGGGTTAGCCTCAGCAATCGGATAGTGTTAGAGTTAGGGTTAGAGTTAGGGTTTGGTTTAGGGTTAGGGTTAGCGTTAGGGTTAGCATCAGCCCCAGGATACTGTTATGGTTAGGGTTAGTGTTAGCATCAGCCCTAGGATAGTGTTAGGGTTAGGGTTGGCATCAGCCCTTGGATAGTGTTAGGGTTAGGGTTATCATCAGGCCTAGGATAGTGTTAGGGTTAGGGTTAGCTTCAGCCCTAGGATAGTGTTAGGGTTAGGGTTAACATCAGCCATAGGATAGTGTTAGGGTTAGGGTTAGGTTAACATCAGCCCTAGGATAGTGTTAGGTTTAGGGTTAGCCTCAGCCCTAGGATAGTGTTAGGGTTAGGGTTAGGGTTAGCATCAGCCCTAGTATAGTGTTAGAGTTAGGTTTAGGGTTAGCATCAGCCCTAGGATAGTGTTAGCGTTAAGGTTACGGTTAGCATCAGCCCTAGGATAGTATTAGGGTTAGGGTTAGGGTTAGGGTTAGCATCAGCCCTAGGATAGTGTTAGGGTTAGGGTTAGCATCAGCCCTAGGATCGTGTTAGGGTTAGGGTCAGCATCAGCCCTAATATAGTGTTTGAGTTAGGGTTAGGGTTAGCATCAGGCCTAGGATAGTGTTAGGGTTAGGGTTAACATCAGCCCTAGGATACTGTTAGGGTTAGCGTTAGGGTTAGCATCAGCCCTAGGATAGTGTTAGGGTTAGGGTTAGCCTCAACCCTAGGAGAGTGTTAGGGTTATGGTTAGGGTTAGCATCAGCCCTAGGATAGTTTTAGGGTTAGGGTTAGGGTTAACATCAGCCCTAGGATAGTGTTAGGGTTAGGGTTAGGGTTAGCATCAGCCCTAGGATAGTGTTAGGGTTAGGGTTAGCATCAGCCTTAGGATAGTGTTAGGGTTAGGGTTAGGGTTAGCATCAGCCCTAGGATAGCGTTAGGGTTAGGCATACGGTTATCATCAGTCCTAGGATAGTGTTAGGGTTAGGGTTAGCATCAGCCCTAGGATAGTGTCAGGCTTAGGGTTATGGTTAGAATCAGCCCTAGGTTAGTGTTATGATTAGGGTTAGCATCAGCCCTAGGATAGTGTTAGGCTTAGGGTTAGGGTTAGCATCAGCCCTAGGATAGTGTTAGGGTTAGGTTTAGGGTTAGCATCAGGCCTAGTATAGTGTTAGGGTTAGGGTTAGCATCAGCCATAGGATAGTGTTAGGGTTAGGGTTAACATCAGCCCTAGGATAGTGTTAGCGTTAGGGTTAGGTTTAGCATCAGTCCTAGGATAGTGTTAGGTTTAGGGTTAGCCTCAGCCCTAGGATAGTGTTAGGGTTAGGGTTAGGGTTAGCATCAGCCCTAGGATAGCTTTAGGGTTAGGTTTAGGGTTAGCATCAGCCCTAGGATAGTGTTATCGTTAAGGTTACGGTTAGCATCAGCCCTAGGATAGTATTAGGGTTAGGGTTAGGGTTAGGGTTAGCATCAGCCCTAGGATAGTTTTAGGGTTAGGGTTAGCATCAGCCCTAGGATCGTGTTAGGGTTAGGGTCAGCATCAGCTCTAATATAGTGTTTGAGTTAGTGTTAGGGTTAGCATCAGGCCTAGGATAGTGTTAGGGTTAGGGTTAGGGTTAGCAACAGCCCTAGGATAGTGTTAGGGTTAGAGTTAGCATCAGCCCTAGGATAGTGTTAGGGTTAGAGTTAGGGTTAGCATCAGGCCAAGTATAGTGTTAGGGTTAGGGTTAGCATCAGCCCTAAAATAGTGTTAGGGTTAGGGTTAGGGTTAGCATCAGCCCTAGGATAGTGTTATGGTTATGGTTAGCCTCAACCCTAGGAGAGTGTTAGGATTATGGTTAGGGTTAGCATCAGCCCTAGGATAGTGTTAGGGTTAGGGTTAGGGTTAGCATCAGCCCTAGGATAGTGTTAGGGTTAGGGTTAGGGTTAGCATCTGCCCAAGAATAGTGTTAGGTTTAGGGTTAGGGTTAGCATCAGCCCTAGGATAGTGTTAGGGTTAGGGTTAGCATCAGCCTTAGGATAGTGTCAGGGTTAGGGTTAGGGTTAGCATCAGCCCTAGGATAGCGTTAGGGTTAGGCATACGGTTATCATCAGTCCTAGGATAGTGTTAGGGTTAGGGTTAGCATCAGCCCTAGGATAGTGTTAGGGTTAGGGTTAGGGTTATCATCAGGCCTAGGATGGTGTTAGTGTTAGGGTTAGCATAAGCCCTACGATAGTGTCAGGGTTAGGGTTATGGTTAGCATCAGCCCTAGGTTAGTGTTATGATTAGGGATAGCATCAGCCCTAGGATAGTGTTGGGGTTAGCGTTAGGGTTAGCATCAGCCCTAGGATAGTGTTAGGGTTAGCTTTAGGGTTAGCATCAGGCCTAGTATAGTGTTAGGGTTAGGGTTAGCATCAGCCATAGGATAGTGTTAGGGTTAGGGTTAACATCAGCCCTAGGATAGTGTTAGGGTTAGGGTTAGGTTTAGCATCAGCCCTAGGATAGTGTTAGGTTTAGGGTTAGCCTCAGCCCTAGGATAGTGTTAGGGTTAGGGTTAGGGTTAGCATCAGCCCTAGGATAGTTTTAGGGTTAGGTTTAGGGTTAGCATCAGCCCTAGGATAGTGTTAGCGTTAAGGTTACGGTAAGCATTAGCCCTAGGTTAGTATTAGGGTTAGGGTTAGTGTTAGGGTTAGCATCAGCCCTAGGATAGTGTTAGGGTTAGGGTTAGCATCAGCCCTAAGATAGTGTTAGGGTTAGGTTTAGGGTTAGCATCAGGCCTACTATAGTGTTAGGGTTAGGGTTAGCATCAGCCCTAGGATAGTGTTAAGGTTAGGGTTAGGGTTAGCATCAGTCCTAGGATAGTATTAGGGTTAGGGTTAGGGTTAGCATCAGCCCTAGGATAGTGTTAGGGTTAGGGTTAGGGTTAGCATCAGCCCTAGGATAGTGTTAGGTTTAGGGTTAGAATCAGCCGTAGAATAGTGTTAGGGTTAGGGTTAGTATCAGCCCTAAGATAGTGTTACGGTTAGGGTTAGGTTTAGCATCAGGCCTAGGATAGCGTTAGGGTTAGGGTTAGCATCAGCCTTAGGATAGTGTTAGGGTTAGGGTTAGTGTTAGCATCAGCCCTAGGATAGTGTTAGTGTTAGGGTTAGCATCAGCCCTAGGATAGTGTTAGGGTTAGGGTTAGCCTCAGCAATCGGATAGTGTTAGAGTTAGGGTTAGAGTTAGGGTTTGGTTTAGGGTTAGGGTTAGCGTTAGGGTTAGCATCAGCCCCAGGATACTGTTATGGTTAGGGTTAGTGTTAGCATCAGCCCTAGGATAGTGTTAGGGTTAGGGTTGGCATCAGCCCTTGGATAGTGTTAGGGTTAGGGTTATCATCAGGCCTAGGATAGTGTTAGGGTTAGGGTTAGCTTCAGCCCTAGGATAGTGTTAGGGTTAGGGTTAACATCAGCCATAGGATAGTGTTAGGGTTAGGGTTAGGTTAACATCAGCCCTAGGATAGTGTTAGGTTTAGGGTTAGCCTCAGCCCTAGGATAGTGTTAGGGTTAGGGTTAGGGTTAGCATCAGCCCTAGTATAGTGTTAGAGTTAGGTTTAGGGTTAGCATCAGCCCTAGGATAGTGTTAGCGTTAAGGTTACGGTTAGCATCAGCCCTAGGATAGTATTAGGGTTAGGGTTAGGGTTAGGGTTAGCATCAGCCCTAGGATAGTGTTAGGGTTAGGGTTAGCATCAGCCCTAGGATCGTGTTAGGGTTAGGGTCAGCATCAGCCCTAATATAGTGTTTGAGTTAGGGTTAGGGTTAGCATCAGGCCTAGGATAGTGTTAGGGTTAGGGTTAACATCAGCCCTAGGATACTGTTAGGGTTAGCGTTAGGGTTAGCATCAGCCCTAGGATAGTGTTAGGGTTAGGGTTAGCCTCAACCCTAGGAGAGTGTTAGGGTTATGGTTAGGGTTAGCATCAGCCCTAGGATAGTTTTAGGGTTAGGGTTAGGGTTAACATCAGCCCTAGGATAGTGTTAGGGTTAGGGTTAGGGTTAGCATCAGCCCTAGGATAGTGTTAGGGTTAGGGTTAGCATCAGCCTTAGGATAGTGTTAGGGTTAGGGTTAGGGTTAGCATCAGCCCTAGGATAGCGTTAGGGTTAGGCATACGGTTATCATCAGTCCTAGGATAGTGTTAGGGTTAGGGTTAGCATCAGCCCTAGGATAGTGTCAGGCTTAGGGTTATGGTTAGAATCAGCCCTAGGTTAGTGTTATGATTAGGGTTAGCATCAGCCCTAGGATAGTGTTAGGCTTAGGGATAGGGTTAGCATCAGCACTAGGATAGTGTTAGGTTTAGGGTTAGCCTCAGCCCTAGGATAGTGTTAGGGTTAGGGTTAGGGTTAGCATCAGCCCTAGGATAGTTTTAGGGTTAGGTTTAGGGTTAGCATCAGCCCTAGGGTAGTGTTATCGTTAAGGTTACGGTTAGCATCAGCCCTAGGATAGTATTAGGGTTAGGGTTAGGGTTAGGGTTAGCATCAGCCCTAGGATAGTTTTAGGGTTAGGGTTAGCATCAGCCCTAGGATCGTGTTAGGGTTAGGGTCAGCATCAGCTCTAATATAGTGTTTGAGTTAGTGTTAGGGTTAGCATCAGGCCTAGGATAGTGTTAGGGTTAGGGTTAGGGTTAGCAACAGCCCTAGGATAGTGTTAGGGTTAGAGATAGCATCAGCCCTAGGATAGTGTTAGGGTTAGAATTGGGTTAGCATCAGGCCAAGTATAGTGTTAGGGTTAGGGTTAGCATCAGCCCTAAAATAGTGTTAGGGTTAGGGTTAGGGTTAGCATCAGCCCTAGGATAGTGTTATGGTTATGGTTAGCCTCAACCCTAGGAGAGTGTTAGGATTATGGTTAGGGTTAGCATCAGCCCTAGGATAGTGTTAGGGTTAGGGTTAGGGTTAGCATCAGCCCTAGGATAGTGTTAGGGTTAGGGTTAGGGTTAGCATCTGCCCTAGAATAGTGTTAGGTTTAGGGTTAGGGTTAGCATCAGCCCTAGGATAGTGTTAGGGTTAGGGTTAGCATCAGCCTTAGGATAGTGTCAGGGTTAGGGTTAGGGTTAGCATCAGCCCTAGGATAGCGTTAGGGTTAGGCATACGGTTATCATCAGTCCTAGGATAGTGTTAGGGTTAGGGTTAGCATCAGCCCTAGGATAGTGTTAGGGTTAGGGTTAGGGTTATCATCAGGCCTAGGATGGTGTTAGTGTTAGGGTTAGCATAAGCCCTAGGATAGTGTCAGGGTTAGGGTTATGGTTAGCATCAGCCCTAGGTTAGTGTTATGATTAGGGATAGCATCAGCCCTAGGATAGTGTTGGGGTTAGCGTTAGGGTTAGCATCAGCCCTAGGATAGTGTTAGGGTTAGCTTTAGGGTTAGCATCAGGCCTAGTATAGTGTTAGGGTTAGGGTTAGCATCAGCCATAGGATAGTGTTAGGGTTAGGGTTAACATCAGCCCTAGGATAGTGTTAGGGTTAGGGTTAGGTTTAGCATCAGCCCTAGGATAGTGTTAGGTTTAGGGTTAGCCTCAGCCCTAGGATAGTGTTAGGGTTAGGGTTAGGGTTAGCATCAGCCCTAGGATAGTTTTAGGGTTAGGTTTAGGGTTAGCATCAGCCCTAGGATAGTGTTAGCGTTAAGGTTACGGTAAGCATTAGCCCTAGGTTAGTATTAGGGTTAGGGTTAGTGTTAGGGTTAGCATCAGCCCTAGGATAGTGTTAGGGTTAGGGTTAGCATCAGCCCTAAGATAGTGTTAGGGTTAGGTTTAGGGTTAGCATCAGGCCTAGTATAGTGTTAGGGTTAGGGTTAGCATCAGCCCTAGGATAGTGTTAAGGTTAGGGTTAGGGTTAGCATCAGTCCTAGGATAGTATTAGGGTTAGGGTTAGGGTTAGCATCAGCCCTAGGATAGTGTTAGGGTTAGGGTTAGGGTTAGGGTTAGCATCAGCCCTAGGATAGTTTTAGGGTTAGGGTTAGCATCAGCCCTAGGATCGTGTTAGGGTTAGGGTCAGCATCAGCTCTAATATAGTGTTTGAGTTAGTGTTAGGGTTAGCATCAGGCCTAGGATAGTGTTAGGGTTAGGGTTAGGGTTAGCAACAGCCCTAGGATAGTGTTAGGGTTAGAGTTAGCATCAGCCCTAGGATAGTGTTAGGGTTAGAGTTAGGGTTAGCATCAGGCCAAGTATAGTGTTAGGGTTAGGGTTAGCATCAGCCCTAAAATAGTGTTAGGGTTAGGGTTAGGGTTAGCATCAGCCCTAGGATAGTGTTATGGTTATGGTTAGCCTCAACCCTAGGAGAGTGTTAGGATTATGGTTAGGGTTAGCATCAGCCCTAGGATAGTGTTAGGGTTAGGGTTAGGGTTAGCATCAGCCCTAGGATAGTGTTAGGGTTAGGGTTAGGGTTAGCATCTGCCCAAGAATAGTGTTAGGTTTAGGGTTAGGGTTAGCATCAGCCCTAGGATAGTGTTAGGTTTAGGGTTAGCATCAGCCTTAGGATAGTGTCAGGGTTAGGGTTAGGGTTAGCATCAGCCCTAGGATAGCGTTAGGGTTAGGCATACGGTTATCATCAGTCCTAGGATAGTGTTAGGGTTAGGGTTAGCATCAGCCCTAGGATAGTGTTAGGGTTAGGGTTAGGGTTATCATCAGGCCTAGGATGGTGTTAGTGTTAGGGTTAGCATAAGCCCTAGGATAGTGTCAGGGTTAGGGTTATGGTTAGCATCAGCCCTAGGTTAGTGTTATGATTAGGGATAGCATCAGCCCTAGGATAGTGTTAGGGTTAGCGTTAGGGTTAGCATCAGCCCTAGGATAGTGTTAGGGTTAGCTTTAGGGTTAGCATCAGGCCTAGTATAGTGTTAGGGTTAGGGTTAGCATCAGCCATAGGATAGTGTTAGGGTTAGGGTTAACATCAGCCCTAGGATAGTGTTAGGGTTAGGGTTAGGTTTAGCATCAGCCCTAGGATAGTGTTAGGTTTAGGGTTAGCCTCAGCCCTAGGATAGTGTTAGGGTTAGGGTTAGGGTTAGCATCAGCCCTAGGATAGTTTTAGGGTTAGGTTTAGGGTTAGCATCAGCCCTAGGATAGTGTTAGCGTTAAGGTTACGGTAAGCATTAGCCCTAGGTTAGTATTAGGGTTAGGGTTAGTGTTAGGGTTAGCATCAGCCCTAGGATAGTGTTAGGGTTAGGGTTAGCATCAGCCGTAAGATAGTGTTAGGGTTAGGTTTAGGGTTAGCATCAGGCCTAGTATAGTGTTAGGGTTAGGGTTAGCATCAGCCCTGGGATAGTGTTAAGGTTAGGGTTAGGGTTAGCATCAGTCCTAGGATAGTATTAGGGTTAGGGTTAGGGTTAGCATCAGCCCTAGGATAGTGTTAGGGTTAGGGTTAGGGTTAGCATCAGCCCTAGGATAGTGTTAGGTTTAGGGTTAGAATCAGCCGTAGAATAGTGTTAGGGTTAGGGTTAGTATCAGCCCTAAGATAGTGTTACGGTTAGGGTTAGGGTTAGCATCAGGCCTAGGATAGTGTTAGGGTTAGGGTTAGCATCAGCCTTAGGATAGTGTTAGGGTTAGGGTTAGTGTTAGCATCAGCCCTAGGATAGTGTTAGTGTTAGGGTTAGCATCAGCCCTAGGATAGTGTTAGGGTTAGGGTTAGCCTCAGCAATCGGATAGTGTTAGAGTTAGGGTTAGAGTTAGGGTTTGGTTTAGGGTTAGGGTTAGCGTTAGGGTTAGCATCAGCCCCAGGATACTGTTATGGTTAGGGTTAGTGTTAGCATCAGCCCTAGGATAGTGTTAGGGTTAGGGTTGGCATCAGCCCTTGGATAGTGTTAGGGTTAGGGTTATCATCAGGCCTAGGATAGTGTTAGGGTTAGGGTTAGCTTCAGCCCTAGGATAGTGTTAGGGTTAGGGTTAACATCAGCCATAGGATAGTGTTAGGGTTAGGGTTAGGTTAACATCAGCCCTAGGATAGTGTTAGGTTTAGGGTTAGCCTCAGCCCTAGGATAGTGTTAGGGTTAGGGTTAGGGTTAGCATCAGCCCTAGTATAGTGTTAGAGTTAGGTTTAGGGTTAGCATCAGCCCTAGGATAGTGTTAGCGTTAAGGTTACGGTTAGCATCAGCCCTAGGATAGTATTAGGGTTAGGGTTAGGGTTAGGGTTAGCATCAGCCCTAGGATAGTGTTAGCGTTAGGTTTAGCATCAGCCCTAGGATCGTGTTAGGGTTAGGGTCAGCATCAGCCCTAATATAGTGTTTGAGTTAGGGTTAGGTTTAGCATCAGGCCTAGGATAGTGTTAGGGTTAGGGTTAACATCAGCCCTAGGATACTGTTAGGGTTAGCGTTAGGGTTAGCATCAGCCCTAGGATAGTGTTAGGGTTAGGGTTAGCCTCAACCCTAGGAGAGTGTTAGGGTTATGGTTAGGGTTAGCATCAGCCCTAGGATAGTTTTAGGGTTAGGGTTAGGGTTAACATCAGCCCTAGGATAGTGTTAGGGTTAGGGTTAGGGTTAGCATCAGCCCTAGGATAGTGTTAGGGTTAGGGTTAGCATCAGCCTTAGGATAGTGTTAGGGTTAGGGTTAGGGTTAGCATCAGCCCTAGGATAGCGTTAGGGTTAGGCATACGGTTATCATCAGTCCTAGGATAGTGTTAGGGTTAGGGTTAGCATCAGCCCTAGGATAGTGTCAGGCTTAGGGTTATGGTTAGAATCAGCCCTAGGTTAGTGTTATGATTAGGGTTAGCATCAGCCCTAGGATAGTGTTAGGCTTAGGGTTAGGGTTAGCATCAGCCCTAAGATAGTGTTAGGGTTAGGTTTAGGGTTAGGATCAGGCCTAGTATAGTGTTAGGGTTAGGGTTAGCATCAGCCATAGGATAGTGTTAGGGTTAGGGTTAACATCAGCCCTAGGATAGTGTTAGCGTTAGGGTTAGGTTTAGCATCAGTCCTAGGATAGTGTTAGGTTTAGGGTTAGCCTCAGCCCTAGGATAGTGTTAAGGTTAGGGTTAGGGTTAGCATCAGCCCTAGGATAGTTTTAGGGTTAGGTTTAGGGTTAGCATCAGCCCTAGGATAGTGTTATCGTTAAGGTTACGGTTAGCATCAGCCCTAGGATAGTATTAGGGTTAGGGTTAGGGTTAGGGTTAGCATCAGCCCTAGGATAGTTTTAGGGTTAGGGTTAGCATCAGCCCTAGGATCGTGTTAGGGTTAGGGTCAGCATCAGCTCTAATATAGTGTTTGAGTTAGTGTTAGGGTTAGCATCAGGCCTAGGATAGTGTTAGGGTTAGGGTTAGGGTTAGCAACAGCCCTAGGATAGTGTTAGGGTTAGAGATAGCATCAGCCCTAGGATAGTGTTAGGGTTAGAGTTAGGGTTAGCATCAGGCCAAGTATAGTGTTAGGGTTAGGGTTAGCATCAGCCCTAAAATAGTGTTAGGGTTAGGGTTAGGGTTAGCATCAGCCCTAGGATAGTGTTATGGTTATGGTTAGCCTCAACCCTAGGAGAGTGTTAGGATTATGGTTAGGGTTAGCATCAGCCCTAGGATAGTGTTAGGGTTAGGGTTAGGGTTAGCATCAGCCCTAGGATAGTGTTAGGGTTAGGGTTAGGGTTAGCATCTGCCCTAGAATAGTGTTAGGTTTAGGGTTAGGGTTAGCATCAGCCCTAGGATAGTGTTAGGGTTAGGGTTAGCATCAGCCTTAGGATAGTGTCAGGGTTAGGGTTAGGGTTAGCATCAGCCCTAGGATAGCGTTAGGGTTAGGCATACGGTTATCATCAGTCCTAGGATAGTGTTAGGGTTAGGGTTAGCATCAGCCCTAGGATAGTGTTAGGGTTAGGGTTAGGGTTATCATCAGGCCTAGGATGGTGTTAGTGTTAGGGTTAGCATAAGCCCTAGGATAGTGTCAGGGTTAGGGTTATGGTTAGCATCAGCCCTAGGTTAGTGTTATGATTAGGGATAGCATCAGCCCTAGGATAGTGTTAGGGTTAGCGTTAGGGTTAGCATCAGCCCTAGGATAGTGTTAGGGTTAGCTTTAGGGTTAGCATCAGGCCTAGTATAGTGTTAGGGTTAGGGTTAGCATCAGCCATAGGATAGTGTTAGGGTTAGGGTTAACATCAGCCCTAGGATAGTGTTAGGGTTAGGGTTAGGTTTAGCATCAGCCCTAGGATAGTGTTAGGTTTAGGGTTAGCCTCAGCCCTAGGATAGTGTTAGGGTTAGGGTTAGGGTTAGCATCAGCCCTAGGATAGTTTTAGGGTTAGGTTTAGGGTTAGCATCAGCCCTAGGATAGTGTTAGCGTTAAGGTTACGGTAAGCATCAGCCCTAGGTTAGTATTAGGGTTAGGGTTAGTGTTAGGGATAGCATCAGCCCTAGGATAGTGTTAGGGTTAGGGTTAGCATCAGCCCTAAGATAGTGTTAGGGTTAGGTTTAGGGTTAGCATCAGGCCTAGTATAGTGTTAGGGTTAGGGTTAGCATCAGCCCTAGGATAGTGTTAAGGTTAGGGTTAGCCTCAGCCCTAGGATAGTGTTAGAGTTAGGATTAGGGTTAGCATCAGCCCTAGGATAGTGGTAGGGTTAGGGATAGGGTTAGCATCAGGCCTAGGATTGTGTTAGGGTTAGGGTTACGGTTAGCATCAATCCTAGGTTAGTGTTAGGGTTAGGGTCAGCATCAGCCCTAGGATAGTGTTAGGGTTAGGGTTAGGGTTATCATCAGGCCTAGGATAGTGTTAGAGTTAGGGTTAGCATCAGCCCTAGGATAGTGTTAGGGTTAGGGTTAGGGTTAGCATCAGCCCTAGGATAGTGTTAGGGTTAGGGTTAGGGTTAGCATCAGCCCTAGGATAGTGTTAGGGTTAGGGTTAGGGTTAGCATCAGCCCTAGGATAGTGTTAGGGTTAGGGTTAGGGTGAGCATCAGGGCTAGAATTGTGTTAGGGTTAGGGTTACGGTTAGCATCAACCCTAGGTTAGTGTTAGGGTTAGGGTCAGCATCAGCCCTAGGATAGTGTTAGGGTTAGGGTTAGGGTTAGCATCAGTCCTAGGATAGTATTAGGGTTAGGGTTAGGGTTAGCATCAGCCCTAGGATAGTGTTAGGGTTAGGGTTATGGTTAGCAACAGCCCTAGGATAGTGTTAGGTTTAGGGTTAGAATCAGCCGTAGAATATTGTTAGGGTTAGGGTTAGCATCATCCCTAGGATAGTGTTAGGGTTAGGGTTAGGGTTAGCATCAGGCCAAGTATAGTGTTAGGGTTAGGGTTAGCATCAGCCCAAAAATAGTGTTAGGGTTAGGGTTAGGGTTAGCATGAGCCCTAGGATAGTGTTAGGGTTAGGGTAAACATCAGCCCTAGGATAGTGTTAGGGTTAGCGTTAGCGTTAGCATCAGCCCTAGGATAGTGTTAGGGTTAGGGTTAGCCTCAGCCCTAGGATAGTGTTAGGGTTAGGGTTAGGGTTAGCATCAGCCCTAGGATAGTGTTAGGGTTATGGTTAGCCTCAACCCTAGGAGAGTGTTAGGGTTATGGTTAGGGTTAGCATCAGCCCTAGGATAGTGTTAGGGTTAGGTTTAGCATCAGCCCTAGGATAGAGTTAGGGTTAGGGTTAGGGTTAGCATCAGCCCTAGGATACTGTTAGGGTTAGGGTTAGGGTTAGCATCAGCCCTAGGATAGTGTTAGGGTTAGGGGTAGGGTTAGCAACAGCCCTCAGATAGTGTTAGGGTTAGGGTTAGCATCAGCCCTAGGATAGTGTTAGGGTTAGGGTTAGGGTTAGCATCAGCCCTAGGATAGTGTTAGTGTTAGGGTTAGCATCAGGCCTAGGATAGTTTTAGCGTTAGGGTTAGGGTTATCATCAGGCCTAGGACAGTGTTAGGGTGAGGGTTAGCATCAGTTCTAGGATAGTGTTAGGGTTAGGGTTAGGGTTAGCCTCAGCTCTAGGATAGTGTTAGGGTTAGTGTTAGGGTTATCATCAGTAATAGGATAGTGTGAGGGCTATGGTTAGCATCAGACCTAGGATAGTGTTAGGGTGAGCGTTAGGGTTAGCATCTGCCCTAGGATAGTGTTAGGGTTAGGGTTAGCATCAACCCTATTATAGTGTTAGGTTTAGTGTTAGGGTTAGCATCAGCCCTAGGATAGTGTTAGCGTTAGGGTTACGGTTAGCATCAGCCCTAGGATAGTATTAGGGTTAGCGTAAGGGTTAGGGTTAGCATCAGCTCTAGGATATTGTTACGGTTAGGGTTAGAGTTAGCATCAGCCCTAGGATATTGTTAGGGTTAGGTTTAGGGTTAGCATCCGCCCTAGGATAGTGTTACTGTTAGGGTTAGCATCAGCCCTAGGATAGTGTTATGCTTAGGGTTATGGTTAGAATCAGCCGTAGGATACTGTTAGGGTTGGGGTTAGCATCAGCCCTAGGATAGTTTTAGGCTTAGGGTTAGGGTTAGCATCAGGCCTAGTATACTGTTAGGGTTAGGGTTAGCATCAGCCCTAGGATAGTGTTAGGGTTAGGGTTAGCATCAGACCTAGGATAGTGTTAGGGTTAGGGTTAGGGTTAGCATCAGCCCTAGGATAGTGCTAGGGTTAGGGTTAGGGTTAGCATCAGCCCTAGGATAGTGTTAGGGTTAGGGTTAGGGTTAGCATCAGCCCTAGGATAGTGTTAGGGTTAGGGTTAGGGTTAGCATCAGCCCTAGGATAGTGTTAGGGTTAGGGATAGGGTTAGCATCAGGCCTAGGATTGTGTTAGGGTTAGGGTTACGGTTAGCATCAATCCTAGGTTACTGTTAGGGTTAGGGTCAGCATCAGCCCTAGGATAGTGTTAGGGTTAGGGTTAGGGTTATCATCAGGCCTAGGATAGTGTTAGAGTTAGGGTTAGCATCAGCCCTAGGATAGTGTTAGGGTTAGGGTTAGGGTTAGCATCAGCCCTAGGATAGTGTTAGGGTTAGGGTTATGGTTAGCATCAGCCCTAGGATAGTGTTAGGGTTAGGGTTAGGGTTAGCATCAGCCCTAGGATAGTGTTAGGGTTAGGGTTAGGGTGAGCATCAGGGCTAGAATTGTGTTAGGGTTAGGGTTACGGTTAGCATCAACCCTAGGTTAGTGTTAGGGTTAGGGTCAGCATCAGCCCTAGGATAGTGTTAGGGTTAGGGTTAGGGTTAGCATCAGTCCTAGGATAGTATTAGGGTTAGGGTTAGGGTTAGCATCAGCCCTAGGATAGTGTTAGGGTTAGGGTTATGGTTAGCATCAGCCCTAGGATAGTGTTAGGTTTAGGGTTAGAATCAGCCGTAGAATAGTGTTAGGGTTAGGGTTAGCATCAGCCCTAAGATAGTGTTAGGGTTAGGGTTAGGGTTAGCATCAGGCCTAGGATAGTGTTAGGGTTAGGGTTAGCATCAGCCTTAGGATAGTGTTAGGGTTAGGGTTAGTGTTAGCATCAGCCCTAGGATAGTGTTAGTGTTAGGGTTAGCATCAGCCCTAGGACAGTGTTAGGGTTAGGGTTAGCCTCAGCAATCGGATAGTGTTAGAGTTAGGGTTAGAGTTAGGGTTTGGTTTAGGGTTAGGGTTAGGGTTAGGGTTAGCATCAGCCCCAGGATACTGTTATGGTTAGGGTTAGTGTTAGCATCAGCCCTAGGATAGTGTTAGGGTTAGGGTTGGCATCAGCCCTTGGATAGTGTTAGGGTTAGGGTTATCATCAGGCCTAGGATAGTGTTAGGGTTAGGGTTAGCTTCAGCCCTAGGATAGTGTTAGGGTTAGGGTTAACATCAGCCATAGGATAGTGTTAGGGTTAGGGTTAGGTTAACATCAGCCCTAGGATAGTGTTAGGTTTAGGGTTAGCCTCAGCCCTAGGATAGTGTTAGGGTTAGGGTTAGGGTTAGCATCAGCCCTAGTATAGTGTTAGGGTTAGGTTTAGGGTTAGCATCAGCCCTAGGATAGTGTTAGCGTTAAGGTTACGGTTAGCATCAGCCCTAGGATAGTATTAGGGTTAGGGTTATGGTTAGGGTTAGCATCAGCCCTAGGATAGTGTTAGGGTTAGGGTTAGCATCAGCCCTAGGATCGTGTTAGGGTTAGGGTCAGCATCAGCCCTAATATAGTGTTTGAGTTAGGGTTAGGGTTAGCATCAGGCCTAGGAAAGTGTTAGGGTTAGGGTTAACATCAGCCCTAGGATACTGTTAGGGTTAGCGTTTGGGTTAGCATCAGCCCTAGGATAGTGTTAGGGTTAGGGTTAGCCTCAACCCTAGGAGAGTGTTAGGGTTATGGTTAGGGTTAGCATCAGCCCTAGGATAGTGTTAGGGTTAGGGTTAGGGTTAACATCAGCCCTAGGATAGTGTTAGGGTTAGGGTTAGGGTTAGCATCAGCCCTAGGATAGTGTTAGGTTTAGGGTTAGGGTTAGCATCAGCCCTAGGATAGTGTTAGGGTTAGGGTTAGCATCAGCCTTAGGATAGTGTCAGGGTTAGGGTTAGGGTTAGCATCAGCCCTAGGATAGCGTTAGGGTTAGGCATACGGTTATCATCAGTCCTAGGATAGTGTTAGGGTTAGGGTTAGCATCAGCCCTAGGATAGTGTTAGGGTTAGGGTTAGGGTTATCATCAGGCCTAGGATGGTGTTAATGTTAGGGTTAGCATAAGCCCTAGGATAGTGTCAGGCTTAGGGTTATGGTTAGCATCAGCCCTAGGTTAGTGTTATGATTAGGGTTAGCATCAGCCCTAGGATAGTGTTAGGCTTAGGGTTAGGGTTAGCATCAGCCCTAGGATAGTGTTAGGGTTAGGTTTAGGGTTAGCATCAGGCCTAGTATAGTGTTAGGGTTAGGGTTAACATCAGCCCTAGGATAGTGTTAGCGTTAGGGTTACGTTTAGCATCAGCCCTAGGATAGTGTTAGGTTTAGGGTTAGCCTCAGCCATAGGATAGTGTTAGGGTTAGGGTTAGGGTTAGCATCAGCCCTAGGATAGTGTTAGGGTTAGGTTTAGGGTTAGCATCAGCCCTAGGCTAGTGTTATCGTTAAGGTTACGGTTAGCATCAGCCCTAGGATAGTATTAGGGTTAGGGTTAGGGTTAGGGTTAGCATCAACCCTAGGATAGTTTTAGGGTTAGGGTTAGCATCAGCCCTAGGATCGTGTTAGGGTTAGGGTCAGCATCAGCTCTAATATAGTGTTTGAGTTAATGTTAGGGTTAGCATCAGGCCTAGGATAGTGTTAGGGTTAGGGTTAGCATTAGCCTTAGGATAGTGTTAGGGTTAGGGTTAGGGTTAGCATCAGCCCTAGGATAGTGTTAGGGTTAGGGTTAGGGTTAGCATCAGCCCTAGGATAGTGTTAAGGTTAGGGTTAGCCTCAGCCCTAGGATAGTGTTAGAGTTAGGATTAGGGTTAGCATCAGCCCTAGGATAGTGGTAGGGTTAGGGTTAGGGTTATGGTTAGCCTCAGCACTAGGATAGTGTTAGGGTTAGGGTTAGGGATAGCATCAGCCCTAGGATAGGGTTAGGGTTAGGGTTAGGGTTAGCATCAGTCCTAGGATAGTGTTAGGGTTAAGGTTAGCATCAGCCCTAGGATAGTGTTAGGCTTACGGTTAGGGTTAGCATCAGCCCTAGGATAGTGTTAGGGTTAGGGTTAGGGTTAGCAACAGCCCTAGGATAGTGTTAGGGTTAGGGTTAGCATCAGCCCTAGGATAGTGTTAGGGTTAGAGTTAGGGTTAGCATCAGGCCAAGTATAGTGTTAGGGTTAGGGTTAGCATCAGCCCTAAAATAGTGTTAGGGTTAGGGTTACGGTTAGCATCAGCCCTAGGATAGTGTTAGGGTTAGGTTTAGGGTTAGCATCAGCCCTAGGATAGTGTTAGCGTTAAGGTTACGGTTAGCATCAGCCCTAGGATAGTATTAGGGTTACGGTTAGGGTTAGGGTTAGCATCAGCCCTAGGATAGTGTTAGTGTTAGGGTTAGCATCAGCCCTAGGATCGTGTTAGGGTTAGGGTCAGCATCAGCCCTAATATAGTGTTTGAGTGAGGGTTAGGGTTAGCATCAGGCCTAGGATAGTGTTAGGGTTAGGGTTAACATCAGCCCTAGGATACTGTTAGGGTTAGCGTTAGGGTTAGCATCAGCCCTAGGATAGTGTTATGGTTATGGTTAGCCTCAACCGTAGGAGAGTGTTAGGGTTATGGTTAGGGTTAGCATCAGCCCTAGGATAGTGTTAGGGTTAGGGTTAGCGTTAGCATCAGCCCTAGGATAGTGTTAGGGTTAGGGTTAGGGTTAGCATCAGCCCTAGAATAGTGTTAGGTTTAGGGTTAGGGTTAGCATCAGCCCTAGGATAGTGTTAGGGTTAGGGTTAGCATCAGCCTTAGGATAGTGTCAGGGTTAGGGTTAGGGTTAGCATCAGCCCTAGGATAGCGTTAGGGTTAGGCATACGGTTATCATCAGTCCTAGGATAGTGTTAGGGTTAGGGTTAGCATCAGCCCTAGGATAGTGTTAGGGTTAGGGTTAGGGTTATCATCAGGCCTAGGATGGTGTTAGTGTTAGGGTTAGCATAAGCCCTAGGATAGTGTCAGGGTTAGGGTTATGGTTAGCATCAGCCCTAGGTTAGTGTTATGATTAGGGATAGCATCAGCCCTAGGATAGTGTTAGGGTTAGGGTTAGGGTTAGCATCAGCCCTAGGATAGTGTTAGGGTTAGCTTTAGGGTTAGCATCAGGCCTAGTATAGTGTTAGGTTTAGGGTTAGCATCAGCCATAGGATAGTGTTAGGGTTAGGGTTAACATCAGCCCTAGGATAGTGTTAGGGTTAGGGTTAGGTTTAGCATCAGCCCTAGGATAGTGTTAGGTTTAGGGTTAGCCTCAGCCCTAGGATAGTGTTAGGGTTAGGGTTAGGATTAGCATCAGCCCTAGGATAGTTTTAGGGTTAGGTTTAGGGTTAGCATCAGCCCTAGGATAGTGTTAGCGTTAAGGTTACGGTAAGCATCAGCCCTAGGTTAGTATTAGGGTTAGGGTTAGGGTTAGGGTTAGCATCAGCCCTAGGATAGTGTTAGGGTTAGGGTTAGCATCAGCCCTAAGATAGTGTTAGGGTTAGGTTTAGGGTTAGCATCAGGCCTAGTATAGTGTTAGGGTTAGGGTTAGCATCAGCCCTAGGATAGTGTTAAGGTTAGGGTTAGCCTCAGCCCTAGGGTAGTGTTAGAGTTAGGATTAGGGTTAGCATCAGCCCTAGGATAGTGGTAGGGTTAGGGTTAGGGTTATGGTTAGCATCAGCACTAGGATAGTGTTAGGGTTAGGGTTAGGGATAGCATCAGCCCTAGGATAGGGTTAGGGTTAGGGTTAGCATCAGCCCTAGGATAGTGTTAGGGTTATGGTTAGGGTTAGCATCAGCCCTAGGATAGTGTTAGGGTTAAGGTTTGCATCAGCCCTAGGATAGTGTTAGTGTTAGGGTTAGGGTTAGCATCAGCCCTAGGATAGTGTTAGGGTTAGGGTTAGGGTTAGCCCTAGGATAGTGTTAGGGTTAGGGTTAGCATCAGCCCTAGGATAGTGTTAGGGTTAGGGTTAGGGTTAGCATCAGGCCAAGTATAGTGTTAGGGTTAGGGTTAGCATCAGCCCAAAAATAGTGTTAGGGTTAGGGTTAGGGTTAGCATGAGCCCTAGGTTAGTGTTAGGGTTAGGGTTAACATCAGCCCTGGGATAGTGTTAGGGTTAGCGTTAGGGTTAGCATCAGCCCTAGGATAGTGTTAGGGTTATGGTTAGCCTCAACCCTAGGAGAGTGTTAGGGTTATGGTTAAGGTTAGCATCAGCCCTAGGATAGTGTTAGGGTTAGGTTTAGCATCAGCCCTAGGATAGAGTTAGGGTTAGGGTTAGGGTTAGCATCAGCCCTAGGATACTGTTAGGGTTAGGGTTAGGGTTAGCATCATCCCTAGGATAGTGTTAGGGTTAGGGGTAGGGTTAGCAACAGCCCTCGGATAGTGTTAGGGTTAGGGTTAGCATCAGCCCTAGGATAGTGTTAGGATTAGGGTTAGGGTTAGCATCAGCCCTAGGATAGTGTTAGGGTTAGGGTTAGCATCAGCCCTAGGATAGTTTTAGCGTTAGGGTTAGGGTTATCATCAGGCCTAGGACAGTGTTAGGGTTAGGGTTAGCATCAGTTCTAGGATAGTGTTAGGGTTAGGGTTAGGGTTAGCCTCAGCCCTAGGATAGTGTTAGGGTTAGTGTTAGGGTTATCATCAGTAATAGGATAGTGTGAGGGCTATGGTTAGCATCAGACCTAGGATAGTGTTAGGGTGAGCGTTAGGGTTAGCATCAGCCCTAGGATAGTGTTAGGGTTAGGGTTAGCATCAACCCTATTATAGTGTTAGGTTTAGTGTTAGGGTTAGCATCAGCCCTAGGATAGTGTTAGCGTTAGGGTTACGGTTAGCATCAGCCCTAGGATAGTATTAGGGTTAGCGTAAGGGTTAGGGTTAGCATCAGCTCTAGGATATTGTTACGGTTAGGGTTAGAGTTAGCATCAGCCCTAAGATATTGTTAGGGTTAGGTTTAGGGTTAGCATCCGCCCTAGGATAGTGTTACTGTTAGGGTTAGCATCAGCCCTAGGATAGTGTTATGGTTAGGGTTATGGTTAGAATCAGCCCTAGGATACTGTTAGGGTTGGGGTTAGCATCAGCCCTAGGATAGTTTTAGGCTTAGGGTTAGGGTTAGCATCAGGCCTAGTATACTGTTAGGGTTAGCATCAGCCCTAGGATAGTGTTAGGGTTAGGGTTAGCATCAGACCTAGGATAGTGTTAGGGTTAGGGTTAGGGTTAGCATCAGCCCTAGGATAGTGCTAGGGTTAGGGTTAGGGTTAGCATCAGCCCTAGGATAGTGTTAGGGTTAGGGTTAGGGTTAGCATCAGCCCTAGGATAGTGTTAGGGTTAGGGATAGGGTTAGCATCAGGCCTAGGATTGTGTTAGGGTTAGGGTTACGGTTAGCATCAATCCTAGGTTAGTGTTAGGGTTAGGGTCAGCATCAGCCCAAGGATAGTGTTAGGGTTAGGGTTAGGGTTATCATCAGGCCTAGGATAGTGTTAGAGTTAGGGTTAGCATCAGCCCTAGGATAGTGTTAGGGTTAGGGTTAGGGTTAGCATCAGCCCTAGGATAGTGTTAGGGTTAGGGTTAGGGTTAGCATCAGCCCTAGGATAGTGTTAGGGTTAGGGTTAGGGTTAGCATCAGCCCTAGGATAGTGTTAGGGTTAGGGTTAGGGTTAGCATCAGGGCTAGAATTGTGTTAGGGTTAGGGTTACGGTTAGCATCAACCCTAGGTTAGTGTTAGGGTTAGGGTCAGCATCAGCCCTAGGATAGTGTTAGGGTTAGGGTTAGGGTTAGCATCAGTCCTAGGATAGTATTAGGGTTAGGGTTAGGGTTAGCATCAGCCCTAGGATAGTGTTAGGGTTAGGGTTAGGGTTAGCATCAGCCCTAGGATAGTGTTAGGTTTAGGGTTAGAATCAGCCGTAGAATAGTGTTAGCGTTAGGGTTAGCATCAGCCCTAAGATAGTGTTAGGGTTAGGGTTAGGGTTAGCATCAGGCCTAGGATAGTGTTAGGGTTAGGGTTAGCATCAGCCTTAGGATAGTGTTAGGGTTAGGGTTAGTGTTAGCATCAGCCTTAGGATAGTGTTAGTGTTAGGGTTAGCATCAGCCCTAGGATAGTGTTAGGGTTAGGGTTAGCCTCAGCAATCGGATAGTGTTAGAGTTAGGGTTAGAGTTAGGGTTTGGTTTAGGGTTAGGGTTAGGGTTAGGGTTAGCATCAGCCCCAGGATACTGTTATGCTTAGGGTTAGTGTTAGCATCAGCCGTAGGCTAGTGTTAGGGTTAGGGTTGGCATCAGCCCTTGGATAGTGTTAGGGTTAGGGTTATCATCAGGACTAGGATAGTGTTAGGGTTAGGGTTAGCTTCAGCCGTAGGATAGTGTTAGCGTTAGGGTTAACATCAGCCATAGGATAGTGTTAGGGTTAGGGTTAGGTTAACATCAGCCCTAGGATAGTGTTAGGTTTAGGGTTAGCCTCAGCCCTAGGTTAGTGTTAGGGTTAGGGTTAGGGTTAGCATCAGCCCTAGGATAGTGTTAGGGTTAGGTTTAGGGTTAGCATCAGCCCTAGGATAGTGTTATCGTTAAGGTTACGGTTAGCATCAGCCCTAGGATAGTATTAGGGTTAGGGTTAGGGTTAGGGTTAGCATCAGCCCTAGGATAGTGTTAGGGTTAGGGTTAGCATCAGCCCTAGGATCGTGTTAGGGTTAGGGTCAGCATCAGCCCTAATATAGTGTTTGAGTTAGGGTTAGGGTTAGCATCAGGCCTAGGATAGTGTTAGGGTTAGGGTTAACATCAGCCCTAGGATACTGTTAGGGTTAGCGTTAGGGTTAGCATCAGCCCTAGGATAGTGTTAGGGTTAGGGTTAGCCTCAACCCTAGGAGAGTGTTAGGGTTATGGTTAGGGTTAGCATCAGACCTAGGATAGTGTTAGGGTTAGGGTTAGGGTTAACATCAGCCCTAGGATAGTGTTAGGGTTAGGGTTAGGGTTAGCATCAGCCCTACGATAGTGTTAGGTTTAGGGTTAGGTTTAGCATCAGCCCTAGGATAGTGTTAGGGTTAGGGTTAGCATCAGCCTTAGGATAGTGTTAGGGTTAGGGTTAGGGTTAGCATCAGCCCTAGGATAGCGTTAGGGTTAGGCATACGGTTATCATCAGTCCTAGGATAGTGTTAGGGTTAGGGTTAGCATCAGCCCTAGGATAGTGTTAGGGTTAGGGTTAGGGTTATCATCAGGCCTAGGATGGTGTTAGTGTTAGGGTTAGCATAAGCCCTAGGATAGTGTCAGGCTTAGGGTTATGGTTAGCATCAGCCCTAGGTTAGTGTTATGATTAGGGTTAGCATCAGCCCTAGGATAGTGTTAGGCTTAGGGTTAGGGTTAGCATCAGCCCTAGGATAGTGTTAGGGTTAGGTTTAGGGTTAGCATCAGGCCTAGTATAGTGTTAGGGTTAGGGTTAGCATCAGCCATAGGATAGTGTTAGGGTTAGGGTTAACATCAGCCCTAGGATAGTGTTAGCGTTAGGGTTAGGTTTAGCATCAGCCCTAGGATAGTGTTAGGTTTAGGGTTAGCCTCAGCCCTAGGATAGTGTTAGTGTTAGGGTTAGGGTTAGCATCAGACCTAGGATAGTGTTAGGGTTAGGTTTAGCGTTAGCATCAGCCCTAGGATAGTGTTATCGTTAAGGTTACGGTTAGCATCAGCCCTAGGATAGTATTAGGGTTAGGGTTAGGGTTAGGGTTAGCATCAGCCCTAGGATAGTGTTAGGGTTAGGGTTAGCATCAGCCCTAGGATCGTGTTAGGGTTAGGGTCAGCATCACCTCTAATATAGTGTTTGAGTTAGTGTTAGGGTTAGCATCAGGCCTAGGATATTGTTAGGGTTAGGGTTAGCATTAGCCTTAGGATAGTGTTAGGGTTAGGGTTAGGGTTAGCATCAGCCCTAGGATAGTGTTATGGTAGGGTTAGCATGAGCCCTAGGATAGTGTTAGGGTTAGGGTTAGGGTTAGCATCAGCCCTAGGATAGTGTTAAGGTTAGGGTTAGCCTCAGCCCTAGGATAGTGTTAGAGTTAGGATTAGGGTTAGCATCAGCCCTAGGATAGGGTTAGGGTTAGGGTTAGGGTTACCATCAGTCCTAGGATACTGTTAGGGTTAAGGTTAGCATCAGCCCTAGGATAGTGTTAGGCTTAGGGTTAGGGTTAGCATCAGCCCTAGGATAGTGTTAGGGTTAGGGTTAGGGTTAGCAACAGCCCTAGGATAGTGTTAGGGTTAGGGTTAGCATCATCCCTAGGATAGTGTTAGGGTTAGAGTTAGGGTTAGCATCAGGCCAAGTATAGTGTTAGGGTTCGGGTTAGCATCAGCCCTAAAATAGTGTTAGGGTTAGCGTTAGGGTTAGCATCAGCCCTAGGATAGGGTTAGGGTTAGGTTTAGGGTTAGCATCAGCCCTAGGATAGTGTTAGCGTTAAGGTTACGGTTAGCATCAGCCCTAGGATAGTATTAGGGTTAGGGTTAGGGTTAGGGTTAGCATCAACCCTAGGATAGTGTTAGTGTTAGGGTTAGCATCAGCCCTAGGATCGTGTTAGGGTTAGGGTCAGCATCAGCCCTAATATAGTGTTTGAGTGAGGGTTAGGGTTAGCATCAGGCCTAGGATAGTGTTAGGGTTACCGTTAACATCAGCCCTAGGATACTGTTAGGGTTAGCGTTAGGGTTAGCATCAGCCCTAGGATAGTGTTAGGGTTAGGGTTAGCCTCAACCCTAGGATAGTGTTAGGGTTAGGGTTAGGGTTAGCATCAGCCCTAGGATAGTGTTATGGTTATGGTTAGCCTCAACCCTAGGAGAGTGTTAGGGTTATGGTTAGGGTTAGCATCAGCCCTAGGATAGTGTTAGGGTTAGGGTTAGGGTTAGCATCAGCCCTAGGATAGTGTTAGGGTTAGGGTTAGGGTTAGCATCAGCCCTAGGATAGTGTTAGGGTTAGGGTTAGCATCAGCCTTAGGATAGTGTCAGGGTTAGGGTTAGGGTTAGCATCAGCCCTAGGATAGCGTTAGGGTTAGGCATACGGTTATCATCAGTCCTAGGATAGTGTTAGGGTTAGGGTTAGCATCAGCCCTAGGATAGTGTTAGGGTTAGGGTTAGGGTTACCATCAGGCCTAGGATGGTGTTAGTGTTAGGGTTAGCATAAGCCCTAGGATAGTGTCAGGGTTAGGGTTATGGTTAGCATCAGCCCTAGGTTAGTGTTATGATTAGGGATAGCACCAGCCCTTGGATAGTGTTAGGGTTAGGGTTAGGGTTAGCATCAGCCCTAGGATAGTGTTAGGGTTAGCTTTAGGGTTAGCATCAGGCCTAGTATAGTGTTAGGGTTAGGGTTAGCATCAGCCATAGGATAGTGTTAGGGTTAGGGTTAACATCAGCCCTAGGATAGTGTTAGGGTTAGGGTTAGGTTTAGCATCAGCCCTAGGATAGTGTTAGGTTTAGGATTAGCCTCAGCCCTAGGATAGTGTTAGGGTTAGGGTTAGGGTTAGCATCAACCCTAGGATAGTTTTAGGGTTAGGTTTAGGGTTAGCATCAGCCCTAGGATAGTGTTAGCGTTAAGGTTAAGGTAAGCATCAGCCCTAGGATAGTATTAGGATTAGGGTTAGGGTTAGGGTTAGCATCAGCCCTAGGATAGTGTTAGGGTTAGGGTTAGCATCAGCCCTAGGACAGTGTTAGGGTTAGGGTTAGGGTTAGCATCAGCCCTAGGATAGTGTTAAGGTTAGGGTTAGCCTCAGCCCTAGGATAGTGTTAGAGTTAGGATTAGGGTTAGCATCAGCCCTAGGATAGTGGTAGGGTTAGGGTTAGGGTTATGGTTAGCATCAGCTCTAGGATAGTGTTAGGGTTAGGGTTAGGGATAGCATCAGCCCTAGGATAGGGTTAGGGTTAGGGTTAGCATCAGCCCTAGGATAGTGTTAGGGTTAGGGTTAGGGTTAGCATCAGCCCTAGGATAGTGTTAGGGTTAAGGTTAGCATCAGCCCTAGGATAGTGTTAGGGTTAGGGTTAGGGTTAGCATCAGCCCTAGGATAGTGTTAGGGTTAGGGTTAGGGTTAGCAACAGCCCTAGGATAGTGTTAGGGTTAGGGTTAGCATCAGCCCTAGGATAGTGTTAGGGTTAGGGTTAGGGTTAGCATCAGGCCAAGTATAGTGTTAGGGTTAGGGTTAGCATCAGCCCTAAAATAGTGTTAGGGTTAGGGTTAGGGTTAGCATGAGCCCTAGGATAGTGTTAGGGTTAGGGTTAACATCAGCCCTAGGATAGTGTTAGGGTTAGCGTTAGGGTTAGCATCAGCCCTAGGATAGTGTTAGGGTTAGGGTTAGCCTCAGCCCTAGGATAGTGTTAGGGTTAGGGTTAGGGTTAGCATCAGCCCTAGGATAGTGTTAGGGTTATGGTTAGCCTCAACCCTAGGAGAGTGTTAGGGTTATGGTTAGGGTTAGCATCAGCCCTAGGATAGTGTTAGGGTTAGGTTTAGCATCAGCCCTAGGATAGAGTTAGGGTTAGTGATAGGGATAGCATCAGCCCTAGGATAGTGTTAGGGTTAGGGTTAGGGTTAGCATCAGCCCTAGGATAGTGTTAGGGTTAGGGTTAGGGTTAGCAACAGCCCTCGGATAGTGTCAGGGTTAGGGTTAGCATCAGCCCTAGGATAGTGTTAGGGTTAGGGTTAGGGTTAGCATCAGCCCTAGGATAGTGTTAGGGTTAGGGTTAGCATCAGTCCTAGGATAGTTTTAGCGTTAGGGTTAGGGTTATCATCAGGCCTAGGACAGTGTTAGGGTTAGGGTTAGCATCAGCTCTAGGATAGTGTTAGGGTTAGGGTTAGGGTTAGCCTCAGCCCTAGGATAGTGTTAGGGTTAGGGTTAGGGTTATCATCAGTAACAGGATAGTGTGAGGGCTATGGTTAGCATCAGACCTAGGATAGTGTTGGGGTGAGCGTTAGGGTTAGCATCAGCCCTACGATAGTGTTAGGGTTAGGGTTAGCATCAACCCTATTATAGTGTTAGGTTTAGTGTTAGGGTTAGCATCAGCCCTAGATAGTCTTAGCGTTAGGGTTACGGTTAGCATCAGCCCTAGGATAGTATTAGGGTTAGCGTAAGGGTTAGGGTTAGCATCAGCTCTAGGATATTGTTACGGTTAGGGTTAGAGTTAGCATCAGCCCTAGGATATTGTTAGGGTTAGGGTTAGGGTTAGCATCCGCCCTAGGATAGTGTTACTGTTAGGGTTAGCATCAGCCCTAGGATAGTGTTATGGTTAGGGTTATGGTTAGAATCAGCCCTAGGATACTGTTAGGGTTAGGGTTAGCATCAGCCCTAGGATAGTGTTAGGCTTAGGGTTAGGGTTAGCATCAGGCCTAGTATACTGTTAGGGTTAGGGTTAGCATCAGCCCTAGGATAGTGTTAGGGTTAGGGTTAGCATCAGCCCTAGGATAGTGTTAGGGTTAGGGTTAGGGTTAGCATCAGCCCTAGGATAGTGTTAGGGTTAGGGTTAGGGTTAGCGTCAGCCCTAGGATAGTGTTAGGGTTAGGGTTAGGGTTAGCATCAGCCCTAGGATAGTGTTAGGGTTAGGGTTAGGGTTAGCATCAGCCCTAGGATAGTGTTAGGGTTAGGGATAGGGTTAGCATCAGGCCTAGGATTGTGTTAGGGTTAGGGTTACGGTTAGCATCAACCCTAGGTTAGTGTTAGTGTTAGGGTCAGCATCAGCCCTAGGATAGTGTTAGGGTTAGGGTTAGGGTTATCATCAGGCCTAGGATAGTGTTAGATTTAGGGTTAGCATCAGCCCTAGGATAGTGTTAGGTTTAGGGTTAGGGTTAGCATCAGCCCTAGGATACTGTTAGGGTTAGGGTTAGGGTTAGCATCAGCCCTAGGATAGTGTTAGGGTTAGGGTTAGGGTTAGCATCAGCCCTAGGATAGTGTTAGGGTTAGGGTTAGGGTTAGCATCAGGACTAGAATTGTGTTAGGGTTAGGGTTACGGTTAGCATCAACCCTAGGTTAGTGTTAGGGTTAGGGTCAGCATCAGCCCTAGGATAGTGTTAAGGTTAGGGTTAGGGTTAGCATCAGGCCTAGGATAGTGTTAGATTTAGGGTTAGCCTCAGCCCTAGGATAGTGTTAGGTTTAGGGTTAGGGTTAGCATCAATCCTAGGATAGTGTTAGGGTTAGGGTTAGGGTTAGCATCAGCCCTAGGATAGTGTTAGGGTTAGGGTTAGGGTTAGCATCAGCCCTAGGATAGTGTTAGGGTTAGGGTTAGGGTTAGCATCAGGACTAGAATTGTGTTAGGGTTAGGGTTACGGTTATCATCAACCCTAGGGTAGTGTTAGGGTTAGGGTCAGCATCAGCCCTAGGATAGTGTTAGGGTTAGGGTTAGGGTTAGCATCAGTCCTAGGATAGTATTAGGGTTAGGGTTAGGGTTAGCATCAGCCCTAGGATAGTGTTAGGGTTAGGGTTAGGGTTAGCATCAGCCCTAGGATAGTGTTAGGTTTACGGTTAGAATCAGCCGTAGAATAGTGTTAGGGTTAGGGTTAGCATCAGCCCTAAGATGGTGTTAGGGTTAGGGTTAGGGTTAGCATCAGGCCTAGGATAGTGTTAGTGTTAGGGTTAGCATCAGCCTTAGGATAGTGTTAGGGTTAGAGTTACTGTTAGCCTGAGCCCTAGGATAGTGTTAGGGTTAGGGTTAGCATCACCCCTAGGATAGTGTTAGGGTTAGGGTTAGCCTCAGCAATCGGATAGTGTTAGAGTTAGGGTTAGAGCTAGGGTTTGGTTTAGGGTTAGCGTTAGGGTTAGGGTTAGCATCAGCCCCAGGATACTGTTATGGTTAGGGTTAGTGTTAGCATCAGCCCTAGGATAGTGTTAGGGTTAGGGTTGGCATCAGCCCTTGGATAGTGTTAGGGTTAGGGTTATCATCAGGCCTAGGATAGTGTTAGGGTTAGGGTTAGCTTCAGCCCTAGGATAGTGTTAGAGTTAGGGTTAACATCAGCCATAGGATAGTGTTAGGGTTAGGGATAGGTTAACATCAGCCCTAGGATAGTGTTAGGTTTAGGGTTAGCCTCAGCCCTAGGATAGTGTTAGGGTTAGGGTTAGGGTTAGCATCAGCCCTAGGATAGTGTTAGGGTTAAGGTTAGCCTCAGCCCTAGGATAGTGTTAGGGTTAGGGTTAGGGTTACCATCAGCCCTAGGATAGTGTTAGGGTTATCGTTAGCCTCAACCCTAGGAGAGTGTTAGGATTATGGTTAGGGTTAGCATCAGCCCTAGGATAGTGTTAGGGTTAGGGTTAGGGTTAGTATCAGCCCTAGGATAGTGTTAGGGTTAGGGTTAGGGTTAGCATCAGCCCTAGGATAGTGTTAGGTTTAGGGTTAGGGTTAGCATCAGCCCTAGGATAGTGTTAGGGTTAGGGTTAGCATCAGCCTTAGGATAGTGTTAGGGTTAGGGTTAGGGTTAGCATCAGCCCTAGGATAGCGTTAGTGTTAGGCATACGGTTATCATCAGTCCTAGGATAATGTTAGGGTTAGGGTTAGCATCAGCCCTAGGATAGTGTTAGGGTTAGGGTTAGGGTTATCATCAGGCCTAGGATGGTTTTAGTGTTAGGGTTAGCATAAGCCCTAGGATAGTGTCAGGCTTAGGGTTATGGTTAGCATCAGCCCCAGGTTAGTGTTATGATTAGGGTTAGCATCAGCCCTAGGATAGTGTTAGGGTTAGGGTTAGGGTTAGCATCAGCCCTAGGATAGTGTTAAGGTTAGGTTTAGGGTTAGCATCAGGCCTAGTATAGTGTTAGGGTTAGGGTTAGGTTTAGCATTAACCCAAGGATAGTGTTAGGTTTAGGGTTAGCCTCAGCCCTAGGATAGTGTTAGGGTTAGGGTTAGGGTTAGCATCAGCCCTAGGATAGTGTTACGGTTAGGTTTAGGGTTAGCATCAGCCCTAGGATAGTGTTATCGTTAAGGTTACGGTTAGCATCAGCCCTAGGATAGTATTAGGGTTAGGGTTAGGGTTAGGGTTAGGGTTAGCATCAGCCCTAGGATAGTGTTAGGGTTAGGCTTAGCATCAGCCCTAGGATCGTGTTAAGGTTAGGGTCAGCATCATCTCTAATATAGTGTTTGAGTTAGTGTTAGGGTTAGCATCAGGCCTAGAATAGTGTTAGGGTTAGGGTTAGCATTAGCCTTAGGATAGTGTTAGGGTTAAGGTTAGGGTTAGCATCAGCCCTAGGATAGTGTTAGTGTAGGGTTAGCATCAGCCGTAGGATAGTGTTAGGGTTAGAGTTAGGGTTAGCATCAGCCCTAGGATAGTGTTAAGGTTAGGGTTAGCCTCAGCCCTAGGATAGTGTTAGAGTTAGGAGTAGGGTTAGCATCAGCCCTAGGATAGTGGTAGGGTTAGGGTTAGGGTTATGGTTAGCATCAGCACTAGGATAGTGTTAGGGTTAGGGTTAGGGATAGCATCAGCCCTAGGATAGGGTTAGGGTTAGGGTTAGCATCAGCCCTAGGATAGTGTTAGGGTTAGGGTTAGGGTTAGCATCAGTCCTAGGATAGTGTTAGGGTTTAGGTTAGCATCAGCCCTAGGATAGTGTTAGGGTTAGCGTTAGGGTTAGCATCAGCCCTAGGATAGTGTTAGGGTTAGGGTTAGGGTTACAACATCCCTAGGATAGTGTTACGGTTAGGGTTAGCATCAGCACTAGCATAGTGTTAGGGTTAGGATTAGGGTTAGCATCAGGCCAAGTATAGTGTTAGGGTTAGGGTTAGCATCAGCCCTAAAACAGTGTTAGGGTTAGGGTTAGGGTTAGCAGCAGCCCTAGGATAGCGTTAGGGTTAGGTTTAGGGTTAGCATCAGCCCTAGGATAGTGTTAGCGTTAAGGTTACGGTTAGCATCAGCCCTAGGATAGTATTAGGGTTAGGGTTAGGGTTAGGGTTAGCATCAGCCCTAGGATAGTGTTAGGGTTAGGGTTAGCATCAGCCCTAGGATCGTGTTAGGGTTAGGGTCAGTATCAGCCCTAATATAGTGTTTGAGTTAGGGTTAGGGTTAGCATCAGGCCTAGGATAGTGTTAGGGTTAGGGTTAACATCAGCCCTAGGATACTGTTAGGGTTAGCGTTAGGGTTAGCATCAGCCCTAGGATAGTGTTAGGGTTAGGGTTAGCCTCAACCCTAGGAGAGTGTTAGGGTTATGGTTAGGGTTAGCATCAGCTCTAGGATAGTGTTAGGGTTAGGGTTAGGGTTAGCATCAGCACTAGGATAGTGTTAGGGTTAGGGTTAGGGTTAGCATCAGCCCTAGGATAGTGTTAGGTTTAGGGTTAGGGTTAGCATCAGCCCTAGGATAGTGTTAGTGTTAGGGTTAGCATCAGCCTTAGGATAGTGTTAGGGTTAGGGTTAGGGTTAGCATCAGCCCTAGGAGAGCGTAAGGGTTAGGCATACGGTTATCATCAGTCCTAGGATAGTGTTAGGGTTAGGGTTAGCATCAGCCCTAGGATCGTGTTAGGGTTAGGGTTAGGGTTAGGTTTACCATCAGCCCTAGGATAGTGTTAGGTTTAGGGTTAGCCTCAGCCCTAGGATAGTGTTAGGGTTAGGGTTAGGGTTAGCATCAGCCCTAGGATAGTGTTAGGGTTAGGTTTAGGGTTAGCATCAGCCCTAGGATAGTGTTAGCATTAAGGTTACGGTAAGCATCAGCCCTTGGATAGTATTAGGGTTAGGGTTAGGGTTAGGGTTAGCCTCAGCCCTAGGATAGTGTTAGGGTTAGGGTTAGCATCAGCCCTAGGATCGTGTTAGGGTTAGGGTCAGCATCAGCTCTAATATAGTGTTTGAGTTAGGGTTAGGGTTAGCATCAGGCCTAGGATAGTGTTAGGGTTTGGGTTAGGGTTAGCATCAGCCCTAGGATAGTGTTAGGGTTAGGGTTAGGGTTAGCATCAGCCCTAGGATAGTGTTAGGGTTAGGGTTAGGGTTAGCATCAGCCCTAGGATAGTGTTAGGGTTAGGGTTAGGGTTAGCATCAGCCCTAGGATAGTGTTAGGGTAGGGTTAGCATCAGCCCTAGGATAGTGTTAGGGTTAGGGTTAGGGTTAGCATCAGCCCTAGGATAGTGTTAAGGTTAGGGTTAGCCTCAGCCCTAGGATAGTGTTAGAGTTAGGATTTGGGTTAGCATCAGCCCTAGGATAGTGGTAGGGTTAGGGTTAGGGTTATAGTTAGCATCAGCACTAGGATAGTGTTATGGTTAGGGTTAGGGATAGCATCAGACCTAGGATAGGGTTAGGGTTAGGGTTAGCATCAGCCCTAGGATAGTGTTAGGGTTAGGTTTAGCATCAGCCCTAGGATAGAGTTAGGGTTAGGGTTAGGGTTAGCATCAGCCCTAGGATACGGTTAGGGTTAGGGTTAGGGTTAGCATGAGCCCTAGGATAGTGTTAGTGTTAGGGTTAGGGTTAGCAACAGCCCTCGGATAGTGTTAGGGTTAGGGTTAGCATCAGCCCTAGGATAGTGTTAGGGTTAGGGTTAGGTTTAGCATCAGCCCTAGGATAGTGTTAGGGTTAGGGTTAGCATCAGCCCTATTATAGTTTTAGCGTTAGGGTTAGGGTTATCATCAGGCCTAGGACAGTGTTAGGGTTAGGGTTAGCATCAGCTCCAGGATAGTGTTAGGGTTAGGGTTAGGGTTAGCCTCAGCCCTAGGATAGTGTTAGGGTTATAGTAAGGGTTATCATCAGTAATAGGATAGTGTGAGGGCTATGGTTAGCATCAGCCCTAGGATAGTGTTAGGGTTAGGGTTAGCATCAATCCTATTATAGTGTTAGGTTTAGTGTTAGGGTTAGCATCAGCCCTAGGATAGTGTTAGCGTTAGGGTTACGGTTAGCATCAGCCCTAGGATAGTATTAGGGTTAGCGTAAGGGTTAGGGTTAGCATCAGCTCTAGGATATTGTTACGGTTAGGGTTAGAGTTAGCATCAGCCCTAGGATATTCTTAGGGTTAGGTTTAGGGTTAGCATCCGCCCTAGGATAGTGTTACTGTTAGTGTTAGCTCAGCCCTAGGATAGTGTTATGGTTAGGGTTATGGTTAGAATCAGCCCTAGGATACTGTTAGGTTTAGGGTTAGCATCAGCCCTAGGATAGTGTTAGGCTTAGGGTTAGGGTTAGCATCAGCCCTAGGATAGTGGTAGGGTTAGGGTTAGGGTTAGCATCAGCCCTAGGATAGTGTTAGGGTTAGTGTTAGGGTTAGCATCAGCCCTAGGATAGTGTTATGGATAGGGATAGGGTTAGCATCAGGCCTAGGATTGTGTTAGGGTTAGGGTTACGGTTAGCACCAACCCTAGGTTAGTGTTAGGGTCAGGGTCAGCATCAGCCCTAGGATAGTGTTAGGGTTAGGGTTAGGGTTATCATCAGGCCTAGGATAGTGTTAGAGTTAGGGTTAGCATCAGCCCTAGGATAGTGTTAGGGTTAGGGTTAGGGTTAGCATCAGCCCTAGGATAGTGTTAGGGTTAGGGTTAGGGTTAGCATCAGCCCTAGGATAGTGTTAGGGTTAGGGTTAGGGTTAGCATCAGCCCTAGGATAGTGGTAGGGTTAGGGTTAGGGTTAGCATCAGGCCTAGGATTGTGTTAGGGTAAGGGTTACGGTTAGCATCAACCCTAGGTTAGTGTTAGGGTTAGGGTCAGCATCAGCCCTAGGATAGTGTTAGGGTTAGGGTTAGGGTTAGCATCAGTCCTAGGATAGTATTAGGGTTAGGGTTAGGGTTAGCATCAGCCCTAGGATAGTGTTAGGGTTAGGGTTAGGGATAGCATCAGCCCTAGGATAGTGTTAGGTTTAGGGTTAGAATCAGCCGTAGAATAGTGTTAGGGTTAGGGTTAGCATCAGCCCTAAGATAGTGTTAGGGTTAGGGTTAGGGTTAGCATCAGGCCTAGGATAGTGTTAGGGTTAGGGTTAGCATCAGCCTTAGGATAGTGTTAGGGTTAGGGTTAGTGTTAGCATCAGCCCTAGGATAGTGTTAGGGTTAGGGTTAGCATCAGCCCTAGGATAGTGTTAGGGTTAGGGTTAGCCTCAGCAATAGGATAGTGTTAGAGTTAGGGTTAGAGTTAGGGTTTGGTTTAGGCGTAGGGTTAGGGTTAGGGTTAGCATCAGCCCCCGGATAGTGTTATGGTTAGGGTTAGTGTTAGCATCAGCCCTAGGATAGTGTTAGGGTTAGGGTTGGCATCAGCCCTTGGATAGTGTTGGGTTAGGGTTATCATCAAGCCTAGGATAGTGTTAGGTTTAGGGTTAGCTTCAGCCCTAGGATACTGTTAGGGTTCGAGTTAACATCAGCCATAGGATAGTGTTAGGGTTAGGGTTAGGTTAACATCAGCCCTAGGATAGTGTTAGGGTTAGGGTTAGCCTCAGCCCTAGGATAGTGTTAGGGTTAGGGTTAGGGTTAGCATCAGCCCTAGGATAGTGTTAGGGTTAGGTTTAGGGTTAGCATCAGCCCTAGGATAGTGTTAGGGTTAGGGTTAGCCTCAGCCCTAGGATAGTGTTAGGGTTAGGGTTAGGGTTAGCATCAGCCCTAGGATAGTGTTAGGGTTATGGTTAGGGTTAGCATCAGCCCTAGGATAGTGTTAGGGTTAGGTTTAGCATCAGCCCTAGGATAGAGTTAGGGTTAGGGTTAGGGTTAGCATCAGCCCTAGGATACTGTTAGGGTTAGGGTTAGGGTTAGCATCAGCCCTAGGATAGTGTTAGGGTTAGGGTTAGGGTTAGCAACAGCCCTAGGATAGTGTTAGGGTTAGGTTTAGGGTTAGCATCAGCCCTAGGATAGTGTTAGCATTAAGGTTACGGTAAGCATCAGCCCTAGGATAGTATTAGGGTTAGGGTTAGGGTTAGGGTTAGCATCAGCCCTAGGATAGTGTTAGGGTTAGGGTTAGCATCAGCCCTAGGTTCGTGTTAGGGTTAGGGTCAGCATCAGCTCTAATATATTGTTTGAGTTAGGGTTAGGGTTAGCATCAGGCCTAGGATAGTGTTAGGGTTTGGGTTAGCATTAGCCTTAGGATAGTGTTAGGGTTAGGGTTAGGGTTAGCATCAGCCCTAGGATAGTGTTAGGGTAGGGTTAGCATCAGCCCTAGGATAGTGTTAGGGTTAGGGTTAGGGTTAGCATCAGCCCTAGGATAGTGTTAAGGTTAGGGTTAGCCTCAGCCCTAGGATAGTGTTAGAGTTAGGATTAGGGTTAGCATCAGCCCTAGGATAGTGGTAGGGTTAGGGTTAGGGTTATGGTTAGCATCAGCACTAGGATAGTGTTATGGTTAGGGTTAGGGATAGAATCAGCCCTAGGATAGGGTTAGGGTTAGGGTTAGCATCAGCCCTAGGATAGTGTTAGGGTTAGGGTTAGGGTTAGCATCAGCCCTAGGATAGTGTTAGGGTTAAGGTTAGCATCAGCCCTAGGATAGTGTTAGGGTTAGGGTTAGGGTTAGCATCAGCCCTAGGATAGTGTTAGGGTTAGGGTTAGGGTTAGCTACAGCCCTAGGATAGTGTTAGGGTTAGGGTTAGCATCAGCCCTAGGATAGTGTTACGGTTAGGGTTAGGGTTAGCATCAGGCCAAGTATAGTGTTAGGGTTAGGGTTAGCATCAGCCCTAAAATAGTGTTAGGGTTAGGGTTAGGGTTAGCATGAGCCCTAGGATACTGTTAGGGTTAGGGTTAACATCAGCCCTAGGATAGTGTTAGGGTTAGCGTTAGGGTTAGCATCAGCCCTAGGATAGTGTTAGGTTTAGGGTTAGCCTCAGCCCTAGGATAGTGTTAGGGTTAGGGTTAGGGTTAGCATCAGCCCTAGGATAGTGTTAGGGTTATGGTTAGCCTCAACCCTAGGAGAGTGTTAGGGTTATGGTTAGGGTTAGCATCAGCCCTAGGATAGTGTTAGGGTTAGGTTTAGCATCAGCCCTAGGATAGAGTTAGGGTTAGGGTTAGGGTTAGCATCAGCCCTAGGATACTGTTAGGGTTAGGGTTAGGGTTAGCATCAGCCCTAGGATAGTGTTAGGATTAGGGTTAGGGTTAGCAACAGCCCTCGGATAGTGTTAGGGTTAGGGTTAGCATCAGCCCTAGGATAGTGTTAGGGTTAGGGTTAGGTTTAGCATCAGCCCTAGGATAGTGTTAGGGTTAGGGTTAGCATCAGCCCTATTATAGTTTTAGCGTTAGGGTTAGGGTTATCATCAGGCCTAGGACAGTGTTAGGATTAGGGTTAGCATCAGCTCCAGGATAGTGTTAGGGTTAGGGTTAGGGTTAGCCTCAGCCCTAGGATAGTGTTAGGGTTATAGTTAGGGTTATCATCAGTAATAGGATAGTGTGAGGGCTATGGTTAGCATCAGCCCTAGGATAGTGTTAGGGTTAGGGTTAGCATCAACCCTATTATAGTGTTAGGTTTAGTGTTAGGGTTAGCATCAGCCCTAGGATAGTGTTAGCGTTAGGGTTACGGTTAGCATCAGCCCTAGGATAGTATTAGGGTTAGCGTAAGGGTTAGGGTTAGCATCAGCTCTAGGATATTGTTACGGTTAGGGTTAGAGTTAGCATCAGCCCTAGGATATTCTTAGGGTTAGGTTTAGGGTTAGCATCCGCCCTAGGATAGTGTTACTGTTAGGGTTAGCATCAGTCCTAGGATAGTGTTATGGTTAGGGTTATGGTTAGAATCAGCCCTAGGATACTGTTAGGTTTAGGGTTAGCATCAGCCCTAGGATAGTGTTAGGCTTAGGGTTAGGGTTAGCATCAGCCCTAGGATAGTGGTAGGGTTAGGGTTAGGGTTAGAATCAGCCCTAGGATAGTGTTAGGGTTAGTGTTAGGGTTAGCATCAGCCCTAGGATAGTGTTATGGATAGGGATAGGGTTAGCATCAGGCCTAGGATTGTGTTAGGGTTAGGGTTACGGTTAGCACCAACCCTAGGTTAGTGTTAGGGTCAGGGTCAGCATCAGCCCTAGGATAGTGTTAGGGTTAGGGTTAGGGTTATCATCAGGCCTAGGATAGTGTTAGAGTTAGGGTTAGCATCAGCCCTAGGATGGTGTTAGGTTTAGGGTTAGGGTTAGCATCAGCCCTAGGATAGTTTTATTGTTAGGGTTAGGGTTAGCATCAGCCCTAGGATAGTGTTAGGGTTAGGGTTAGGGTTAGCATCAGTCCTAGGATAGTATTAGGGTTAGGGTTAGGGTTAGCATCAGCCCTAGGATAGTGTTAGGGTTAGGGTTAGGGATAGCATCAGCCCTAGGATAGTGTTAGGTTTAGGGTTAGAATCAGCCGTAGAATAGTGTTAGGGTTAGGGTTAGCATCAGCCCTAAGATAGTGTTAGGGTTAGGGTTAGGGTTAGCATCAGGCCTAGGATAGTGTTAGGGTTAGTGTTAGCATCAGCCCTAGGATAGTGTTAGGGTTAGGGTTAGGTTTAGCATCAGCCCTAGGATAGTGTTAGGGTTAGGGTTAGCCTCAGCCCTAGGATAGTGTTAGGGTTAGGGTTAGGGTTAGCATCAGCCCTAGGATAGTGTTAGGGTTAGGGTTAGGGTTAGGGTTAGCAACAGCCCTCGGATAGTGTTAGGGTTAGGGTTAGCATCAGCCCTAGGATAGTGTTAGGGTTAGGGTTAGGTTTAGCATCAGCCCTAGGATAGTGTTAGGGTTAGGGTTAGCATCAGCCCTATTATAGTTTTAGCGTTAGGGTTAGGGTTATCATCAGGCCTAGGACAGTGTTAGGGTTAGGGTTAGCATCAGCTCCAGGATAGTGTTAGGGTTAGGGTTAGGGTTAGCCTCAGCCCTAGGATAGTGTTAGGGTTATAGTAAGGGTTATCATCAGTAATAGGATAGTGTGAGGGCTATGGTTAGCATCAGCCCTAGGATAGTGTTAGGGTTAGGGTTAGCATCAACCCTATTATAGTGTTAGGTTTAGTGTTAGGGTTAGCATCAGCCCTAGGATAGTGTTAGCGTTAGGGTTACGGTTAGCATCAGCCCTAGGATAGTATTAGGGTTAGCGTAAGGGTTAGGGTTAGCATCAGCTCTAGGATATTGTTACGGTTAGTGTTAGAGTTAGCATCAGCCCTAGGATATTCTTAGGGTTAGGTTTAGGGTTAGCATCCGCCCTAGGATAGTGTTACTGTTAGGGTTAGCATCAGCCCTAGGATAGTGTTATGGTTAGGGTTATGGTTAGAATCAGCCCTAGGATACTGTTAGGTTTAGGGTTAGCATCAGCCCTAGGATAGTGTTAGGGTTAGGGATAGGGTTAGCATCAGGCCTAGGATTGTGTTAGGGTTAGGGTTACGGTTAGCACCAACCCTAGGTTAGTGTTAGGGTCAGGGTCAGCATCAGCCCTAGGATAGTGTTAGGGTTAGTGTTAGGGTTAGCATCAGCCCTAGGATAGTGTTATGGATAGGGATAGGGTTAGCATCAGGCCTAGGATTGTGTTAGGGTTAGGGTTACGGTTAGCACCAACCCTAGGTTAGTGTTAGGGTCAGGGTCAGCATCAGCCCTAGGATAGTGTTAGGGTTAGGGTTAGGGTTATCATCAGGCCTAGGATAGTGTTAGAGTTAGGGTTAGCATCAGCCCTAGGATAGTGTTAGGGTTAGGGTTAGGGTTAGCATCAGCCCTAGGATAGTGTTAGGGTTAGGGTTAGGGTTAGCATCAGCCCTAGGATAGTGTTAGGGTTAGGGTTAGGGTTAGCATCAGCCCTAGGATAGTGGTAGGGTTAGGGTTAGGGTTAGCATCAGGCCTAGGATTGTGTTAGGGTAAGGGTTACGGTTAGCATCAACCCTAGGTTAGTGTTAGGGTTAGGGTCAGCATCAGCCCTAGGATAGTGTTAGGGTTAGGGTTAGGGTTAGCATCAGTCCTAGGATAGTATTAGGGTTAGGGTTAGGGTTAGCATCAACCCTAGGATAGTGTTAGGGTTAGGGTTAGGGATAGCATCAGCCCTAGGATAGTGTTAGGTTTAGGGTTAGAATCAGCCGTAGAATAGTGTTAGGGTTAGGGTTAGCATCAGCCCTAAGATAGTGTTAGGGTTAGGGTTAGGGTTAGCATCAGGCCTAGGATAGTGTTAGGGTTAGGGTTAGCATCAGCCTTAGGATAGTGTTAGGGTTAGGGTTAGTGTTAGCATCAGCCCTAGGATAGTGTTAGGGTTAGGGTTAGCATCAGACCTAGGATAGTGTTAGGGTTAGGGTTAGCCTCAGCAATAGGATAGTGTTAGAGTTAGGGTTAGAGTTAGGGTTTGGTTTAGGCGTAGGGTTAGGGTTAGTGTTAGCATCAGCCCCAGGATAGTGTTATGGTTAGGGTTAGTGTTAGCATCAGCCCTAGGATAGTGTTAGGGTTAGGCTTGGCATCAGCCCTTGGATAGTGTTGGGTTAGGGTTATCATCAAGCCTAGGATAGTGTTAGGTTTAGGGTTAGCTTCAGCCCTAGGATACTGTTAGGGTTCGAGTTAACATCAGCCATAGGATAGTGTTAGGGTTAGGGTTAGGTTAACATCAGCCCTAGGATAGTGTTAGGGTTAGGGTTAGCCTCAGCCCTAGGATAGTGTTAGGGTTAGGGTTAGGGTTAGCATCAGCCCTAGGATAGTGTTAGGGTTAGGTTTAGGGTTAGCATCAGCCCTAGGATAGTGTTAGGGTTAGGGTTAGCCTCAGCCCTAGGATAGTGTTAGGGTTAGGGTTAGGGTTAGCATCAGCCCTAGGATAGTGTTAGGGTTATGGTTAGGGTTAGCATCAGCCCTAGGATAGTGTTAGGGTTAGGTTTAGCATCAGCCCTAGGATAGAGTTAGGGTTAGGGTTAGGGTTAGCATCAGCCCTAGGATACTGTTAGGGTTAGGGTTAGGGTTAGCATCAGCCCTAGGATAGTGTTAGGGTTAGGGTTAGGGTTAGCAACAGCCCTAGGATAGTGTTAGGGTTAGGTTTAGGGTTAGCATCAGCCCTAGGATAGTGTTAGCATTAAGGTTACGGTAAGCATCAGCCCTAGGATAGTATTAGGGTTAGGGTTAGGGTTAGGGTTAGCATCAGCCCTAGGATAGTGTTAGGGTTAGGGTTAGCATCAGCCCTAGGATCGTGTTAGGGTTAGGGTCAGCATCAGCTCTAATATAGTGTTTGAGTTAGGGTTAGGGTTAGCATCAGGCCTAGGATAGTGTTAGGGTTTGGGTTAGCATTAGCCTTAGGATAGTGTTAGGGTTAGGGTTAGGGTTAGCATCAGCCCTAGGATAGTGTTAGGGTAGGGTTAGCATCAGCCCTAGGATAGTGATAGGGTTAGGGTTAGGGTTAGCATCAGCCCTAGGATAGTGTTAAGGTTAGGGTTAGCCTCAGCCCTAGGATAGTGTTAGAGTTAGGATTAGGGTTAGCATCAGCCCTAGGATAGTGGTAGGGTTAGGGTTAGGGTTATGGTTAGCATCAGCACTAGGATAGTGTTATGGTTAGGGTTAGGGATAGCATCAGCCCTAGGATAGGGTTAGGGTTAGGGTTAGCATCAGCCCTAGGATAGTGTTAGGGTTAGGGTTAGGGTTAGCATCAGCCCTAGGATAGTGTTAGGGTTAAGGTTAGCATCAGCCCTAGGATAGTGTTAGGGTTAGGGTTAGGGTTAGCATCAGCCCTAGGATAGTGTTAGGGTTAGGGTTAGGGTTAGCAACAGCCCTAGGATAGTGTTAGGGTTAGGGTTAGCATCAGCCCTAGGATAGTGTTACGGTTAGGGTTAGGGTTAGCATCAGGCCAAGTATAGTGTTAGGGTTAGGGTTAGCATCAGCCCTAAAATAGTGTTAGGGTTAGGGTTAGGGTTAGCATGAGCCCTAGGATACTGTTAGGGTTAGGGTTAACATCAGCCCTAGGATAGTGTTAGGGTTAGCGTTAGGGTTAGCATCAGCCCTAGGATAGTGTTAGGTTTAGGGTTAGCCTCAGCCCTAGGATAGTGTTAGGGTTAGGGTTAGGGTTAGCATCAGCCCTAGGATAGTGTTAGGGTTATGGTTAGCCTCAACCCTAGGAGAGTGTTAGGGTTATGGTTAGGGTTAGCATCAGCCCTAGGATAGTGTTAGGGTTAGGTTTAGCATCAGCCCTAGGATAGAGTTAGGGTTAGGGTTAGGGTTAGCATCAGCCCTAGGATACTGTTAGGGTTAGGGTTAGGGTTAGCATCAGCCCTAGGATAGTGTTAGGATTAGGGTTAGGGTTAGCAACAGCCCTCGGATAGTGTTAGGGTTAGGGTTAGCATCAGCCCTAGGATAGTGTTAGGGTTAGGGTTAGGTTTAGCATCAGCCCTAGGATAGTGTTAGGGTTAGGGTTAGCATCAGCCCTATTATAGTTTTAGCGTTAGGGTTAGGGTTATCATCAGGCCTAGGACAGTGTTAGGATTAGGGTTAGCATCAGCTCCAGGATAGTGTTAGGGTTAGGGTTAGGGTTAGCCTCAGCCCTAGGATAG
This sequence comes from Lemur catta, assembly GCF_020740605.2. Taxonomy (NCBI): domain Eukaryota; kingdom Metazoa; phylum Chordata; class Mammalia; order Primates; family Lemuridae; genus Lemur; species Lemur catta. Next base: position 39,290,257 of record NC_059129.1, on the reverse strand, counting down.
TGTTAGGGTTATAGTTAGGGTTATCATCAGTAATAGGATAGTGTGAGGGCTATGGTTAGCATCAGCCCTAGGATAGTGTTAGGGTTAGGGTTAGCATCAACCCTATTATAGTGTTAGGTTTAGTGTTAGGGTTAGCATCAGCACTAGGATAGTGTTAGCGTTAGGGTTACGGTTAGCATCAGCCCTAGGATAGTATTAGGGTTAGCGTAAGGGTTAGGGTTAGCATCAGCTCTAGGATATTGTTACGGTTAGGGTTAGAGTTAGCATCAGCCCTAGGATATTCTTAGGGTTAGGTTTAGGGTTAGCATCCGCCCTAGGATAGTGTTACTGTTAGGGTTAGCATCAGTCCTAGGATAGTGTTATGGTTAGGGTTATGGTTAGAATCAGCCCTAGGATACTGTTAGGTTTAGGGTTAGCATCAGCCCTAGGATAGTGTTAGGCTTAGGGTTAGGGTTAGCATCAGCCCTAGGATAGTGGTAGGGTTAGGGTTAGGGTTAGAATCAGCCCTAGGATAGTGTTAGGGTTAGTGTTAGGGTTAGCATCAGCCCTAGGATAGTGTTATGGATAGGGATAGGGTTAGCATCAGGCCTAGGATTGTGTTAGGGTTAGGGTTACGGTTAGCACCAACCCTAGGTTAGTGTTAGGGTCAGGGTCAGCATCAGCCCTAGGATAGTGTTAGGGTTAGGGTTAGGGTTATCATCAGGCCTAGGATAGTGTTAGAGTTAGGGTTAGCATCAGCCCTAGGATGGTGTTAGGTTTAGGGTTAGGGTTAGCATCAGCCCTAGGATAGTTTTATTGTTAGGGTTAGGGTTAGCATCAGCCCTAGGATAGTGTTAGGGTTAGGGTTAGGGTTAGCATCAGTCCTAGGATAGTATTAGGGTTAGGGTTAGGGTTAGCATCAGCCCTAGGATAGTGTTAGCGTTAGGGTTAGGGATAGCATCAGCCCTAGGATAGTGTTAGGTTTAGCGTTAGAATCAGCCGTAGAATAGTGTTAGGGTTAGGGTTAGCATCAGCCCTAAGATAGTGTTAGGGTTAGGGTTAGGGTTAGCATCAGGCCTAGGATAGTGTTAGGGTTAGGGTTAGCATCAGCCTTAGGATAGTGTTAGGGTTAGGGTTAGTGTTAGCATCAGCCCTAGGATAGTGTTAGGGTTAGGGTTAGCATCAGCCTTAGGATAGTGTTAGGGTTAGGGTTAGCCTCAGCAATAGGATAGTGTTAGAGTTAGGGTTAGAGTTAGGGTTTGGTTTAGGGGTAGGGTTAGGGTTAGGGTTAGCATCAGCCCCAGGATAGTGTTATGGTTATGGTTAGTGTTAGCATCAGCCCTAGGATAGTGTTAGGGTTAGCGTTGGCATCAGCCCTTGGATAGTGTTAGGGTTAGGGTTATCATCAAGCCTAGGATACTGTTAGGTTTAGGGTTAGCTTCAGCCCTAGGATACTGTTAGGGTTCGGGTTAACATCAGCCATAGGATAGTGTTAGGGTTAGGGTTAGGTTAACATCAGCCCTAGGATAGTGTTAGGGTTAGGCTTAGCCTCAGCCCTAGGATAGTGTTAGGGTTAGGGTTAGGGTTAGCATCAGCCCTAGGATAGTGTTAGGGTTAGGTTTAGGGTTAGCATCAGCCCTAAGATAGTGTTAGGGTTAGGGTTAGCCTCAGCCCTAGGATAGTGTTAGGGTTAGGGTTAGGGTTAGCATCAGCCCTAGGATAGTGTTAGGGTTATGGTTAGGGTTAGCATCAGCCCTAGGATAGTGTTAGGGTTAGGTTTAGCATCAGCCCTAGGATAGAGTTAGGGTTAGGGTTAGGGTTAGCATCAGCCCTAGGATACTGTTAGGGTTAGGGTTAAGGTTAGCATCAGCCCTAGGATAGTGTTAGGGTTAGGGTTAGGGTTAGCAACAGCCCTCGGATAGTGTTAGGGTTAGGGTTAGCATCAGCCCTAGGATAGTGTTAGGGTTAGGGTTAGGGTTAGCATCAGCCTTAGGATAGTGTTAGGGTTAGGGTTAGCAAGAGCCCTAGGATAGTTTTAGCGTTAGGGTTAGGGTTATCATCAGGCCTAGGACAGTGATAGGGTTAGGGTTAGCATCAGCTCCAGGATAGTGTTAGGGTTAGGGTTAGGGTTAGCCTCAGCCCTAGGATAGTGTTAGGGTTATAGTTAGGGTTATCATCAGTAATAGGATAGTGGTTAGCATCAGCCCTAGGATAGTGTTAGGGTTAGGGTTAGCATCAACCCTATTATAGTGTTAGGTTTAGTGTTAGGGTTAGCATCAGCCCTAGGATAGTGTTAGCGTTAGGGTTACGGTTAGCATCAGCCCTAGGATAGTATTAGGGTTAGCGTAAGGGTTAGGGTTAGCATCAGCTCTAGGATATTGTTACGGTTAGGGTTAGAGTTAGCATCAGCCCTAGGATATTGTTAGGGTTAAGGTTTAGGGTTAGCATCCGCCCTAGGATAGTGTTACTGTTAGGGTTAGCATCAGCCCTAGGATAGTGTTATGGTTAGGGTTATGGTTAGAATCAGCCCTACGATACTGTTAGGGTTAGGGTTAGCATCAGCCCTAGGATAGTGTTAGGCTTAGGGTTAGGGTTAGCATCAGGCCTAGTATACTGTTAGGGATAGGGTTAGCTTCAGCCCTAGAATAGTGTTAGGGTTAGGGTTAGCATCAGACCTAGGACAGTGTTAGGGTTAGGGTTAGGGTTAGCATCAGCCCTAGGATAGTGTTAGGGTTAGGGTTAGGGTTAGCATCAGCCCTAGGATAGTGGTAGGGTTAGGGTTAGGGTTAGCATCAGCCCTAGGATAGTGTTAGGGTTAGGGTTAGGGTTAGCATCAGCCCTAGGATAGTGTTAGGTTTAGGGATAGGGTTAGCATCAGGCCTAGGATTGTGTTAGGGTTAGGGTTACGGTTAGCATCAACCCTAGGTTAGTGTTAGGGTTAGGGTCAGCATCAGCCCTAGGATAGTGTTAGGGTTAGGTTTAGGGTTATCATCAGGCCTAGGATAGTGTTAGAGTTAGGGTTAGCATCAGCCCTAGGATAGTGTTAGGGTTAGGGTTAGGGTTAGCATCAGCCCTAGGATAGTGTTAGGGTTAGGGTTAGGGTTAGCATCAGCCCTAGGATAGTGTTAGGGTTAGGGTTAGGGTTAGCATCAGCCCTAGGATAGTGGTAGGGTTAGGGTTAGGGTTAGCATCAGGCCTAGGATTGTGTTAGGGTAAGGGTTACGGTTAGCATCAACCCTAGGTTAGTGTTAAGGTTAGGGTCAGCATGAGCCCTAGGATAGTGTTAGGGTTAGGGTTAGGGTTAGCATCAGTCCTAGGATAGTATTAGGGATAGGGTTAGGGTTAGCATCAGCCCTAGGATAGTGTTAGGTTTAGAGTTAGGGTTAGCATCAGCCCTAGGATAGTGTTAGGTTTAGGGTTAGAATCAGCAGTAGAATAGTGTTAGGGTTAGGGTTAGCATCAGCCCTAAGATAGTGTTAGGGTTAGGGTTAGGGTTAGCATCAGGCCTAGGATAGTGTTAGGGTTAGGGTTAGCATCAGCCTTAGGATAGTGTTAGGGTTAGGGTTAGTGTTAGCATCAGCCCTAGGATAGTGTTAGGGTTAGGGTTAACATCAGCCCTAGGATAGTGTTAGGGTTAGGGTTACCCTCAGCAATAGGATAGTGTTAGAGTTAGGGTTAGAGTTATGGTTTGGTTTAGGGGTAGGGTTAGGTTTAGGGTTAGCATCAGCCCCAGGATAGTGTTATGGTTAGGGTTAGTGTTAGCATCAGCCCTAGGATAGTGTTAGGGTTAGGGTTGGCATCAGCCCTTGGATAGTGTTAGGGTTAGGGTTATCATCAGGCCTAGGATAGTGTTAGGGTTAGGGTTAACATCAGCTCTAGGATACTGTTAGGGTTAGCGTTAGGGTTAGCATCAGCCCTAGGATAGTGTTAGGGTTAGGGTTAGCCTCAGCCCTAGGATAGTGTTAGGGTTAGAGTTAGTGTTAGCATCAGCCCTAGGATAGTGTTAGGGTTAGGGTTAGCATCAGCCCTAGGATAGTGTTAGGTTTAGGGTTAGAATCAGCCGTAGAATAGTGTTAGGGTTAGGGTTAGCATCAGCCCTAGGATAGTGTTAGGGTTAGGGTTAGGGTTAGCATCAGCCCTAGGATAGTGTTAGGGTTAGGGTTAGGGTTAGCATCAGCCCTAGGATAGTGTTAGGGTTAGGTTTAGGGTTAGCATTAGCCCTAGGATAGTGTTAGAATTAAGGTTACGGTTAGCATCAGCCCTAGGATAGTATTAGGGTTATTGTTATGGTTAGGGTTAGCATCAGCCTTAGGATAGTGTTAGGGTTAGGGTTAGCATCAGCCCTAGGATCGTGTTAGGGTTAGGGTCAGCATCAGCCCTAATATAGTGTTTGAGTTAGGGTTAGGGTTAGCATCAGGCCTAGGATAGTGTTAGGGTTAGGGTTAACATCAGCTCTAGGATACTGTTAGGGTTAGCGTTAGGGTTAGCATCAGCCCTAGGATAGTGTTAGGGTTAGGGTTAGCCTCAGCCCTAGGATAGTGTTAGGGTTAGAGTTAGGGTTAGCATCAGCCCTAGGATAGTGTTAGGGTTAGGGTTAGCATCAGCCCTAGGATAGTGTTAGGGTTAGTATTAGCATCAGCCCTAGGATAGTGTTAGGGTTAGGGTTAGCATCAGCCCTAGGATAGTGTTAGGGTTAGGGTTAGCATCAGCCCTAGGATAGTGTTAGGGTTATGTTTAGGGTTAGCATCCGCCCTAGGATATTGTTAGGGTTAGGGTTAGCCTCAGCCCTAGGATAGTGTTAGCGTTAGGATTAGGGTTAGCATTAACCCTAGGATAGTGTTAGGGTTAGTGTTAGCATCAGCCCTAGGATAGTGTTAGGGTTAGGGATAAGGTTATCATCAGGCCTAGGATAGTGTTAGGGTTCGGGTTAGCATCAGCCCTAGGACAGTGTTAGGGTTGGGGTTATGGTTATGGTTAGCATCAGCCCTAGGATACTGTTAGGGTTAGGGTTAGCATCAGCCCTAGGATAGAGTTAGGGTTAGGGTTAGGGTTATCATCAGGCCTAGGATAGTGTTAGGGTTGGGGTTAGCATCAGCCCTTGGATAGTGTTAGGGTTAGGGTTATCATCAGGCCTAGGATAGAGTTAGGGTTAGGGTTAGCTTCAGCCCTAGGATAGTGTTAGGGTTAGTGTTAGGGTTAGCATCAGCCCTCGGATAGTGTTAGGGTTAGGGTTAGGGTTAGCATCAGCCCTAGGATAGTGTTAGGATTAGGGTTAGGGTTAGCATAAGCCCTAGGATACTTTTATCGTTATGGTTAGGCTTATCATCAGGCCTAGGATAGTGTTAGGGTTAGGGTTAGCATCAGCTCTAGGATAGTGTTAGGGTTAGGGTTAGGGTTAGCCTCAGCCCTAGGATAGTGTTAGGGTTAGGGTTAGGGTTATCATCAGGCCTAGGATAGTGTTAGGGTTAGTGTTAGCACCAGCCCTAGGATAGTGTGAGGGCTATGGTTAGCATCAGACCTAGGATAGTGTTAGGGTGAGGGTTAGTGTTAGCATCAGCCCTAGGATAGTGTTAGGGATAGGGTTAGCATCAACCCTATTATAGTGTTAGGTTTAGGGTTAGGGTTAGCATCAGCCCTAGGATAGTGTTAGCGTTAGGGTTACGGTTAGTATCAGCCCTAGGATAGTATTAGGGTTAGGTTTAGGGTTAGGGTTAGCATCAGGTCTAGGATATTGTTAGGGTTAGGGTTAGACTTAACATCAGCCCTAGGATATTGTTAGGGTTGGGTTAGGGTTAGCATCAGCTCTAGGATATTGTTAGGGTTAGGTTTAGAGTTAGCATCAGCCCTAGGATAATGTTATGGTTAGGTTAGGGTTAGCATCCGCCCTAGGATTGTGTTAGGGTTAGGGTTAGCATCAGCCCTAGGATAGTGTTATGGTTAGGGTTATGATTAGCATCAGCCCTACGGTAGTGTTAGGGTTAGGGTTAGCATCAGACCTAGGATAGTGTTACTGTTAGGGTTAGGGTTAGCATCAGGCCTAGTATAGTGTTAGGGTTAGGGTTAGCATCAGCCCTAGGATAGGGTTAGTGTTAGGGTTAGGTTTAGCATCAGCCCTAGGATAGTGTTAGGTTTAGGGTTAGCCTCAGCCCTAGGATAGTGTTAGGGTTACGGTTAGGGTTAGCATCAGCCCTGGGATAGTGTTAGGGTTAGGTTTAGGGTTAGCATCAGCCCTAGGATAGTGTTAGCGTTAGGGTTACGGTTAGCATCAGCCCTAGGATTGTATTAGGGTTAGGGTTAGGGTTAGGGTTAGCATCAGCCCTAGGATAGTGTTAGGGTTAGGGTTAGCATCAGCCCTAGGATAGTGTTAGGGTTAGGGTCAGCATCAGCCCTAATATAGTGTTTGAGTTAGGGTCAGGGTTAGCATCAGGCCTAGGATAGTGTTAGGTTTAAGGTCAGCATTAGCCTTAGGATCGTGTTAGGGTTAGGTTTAGGGTTAGCATCAGCCCTAGGATAGTGTTAGGGTAGGGTTAGCATCAGCCCTAGGATAGTGTTAGGGTTAGGGTTAGGGTTAGCATCAGCCCTAGGATAGTGTTAAGGTTAGGGTTAGCCTCAGCCCTAGGATAGTGTTAGAGTTAGGATTAAGGTTAGCATCAGCCCTAGGATAGAGTTAGGGTTAGGGTTAGGGTTATGGTTAGCATCAGCCCTAGGATAGTGTTAGGGTTAGGGTTAGGGATAGCATCAGCCCTGGATAGGGTTAGGGTTAGGGTTAGCATCAGCCCTAGGATAGTGTTAGGGTTAGGGTTAGGGTTAGCATCAGCCCTAGGATAGTGTTAGGGTTAAGGTTAGCATCAGCATTAGGATAGTGTTAGGGTTAGGGTTAGGGTTAGCATCAGCCCCAGGATAGTGTTAGGGTTAGGGTTAGGGATAGCAAGAGCCCTAGGATAGTGTTAGGGTTAGGGTTAGCATCAGCCCTAGGATAGTGTTACGGTTAGGGTTAGGGTTAGCATCAGGCCAAGTATAGTGTTAGGGTTAGGGTTAGCATCAGCCCTAAAATAGTGTTAGGGTTAGGGTTAGGGTTAGCATGAGCCCTAGGATACTGTTAGGGTTAGGGTTAACATCAGCCCTAGGATAGTGTTAGGGTTAGCGTTAGGGTTAGCATCAGCCCTAGGATAGTGTTAGGGTTAGGGTTAGCCTCAGCCCTAGGATAGTGTTAGGGTTAGGGTTAGGGTTAGCATCAGCCCTAGGATAGTGTTAGGGTTAGGGTTAGGGTTAGCATCAGCCCTCGGAGAGTGTTAGGGTTAGGGTTAGCATCAGCCCTAGGATAGTGTTAGGGTTAGGGTTAGGGTTAGCATCAGCCCTAGGATAGTGTTAGGGTTAGGGTTAGCATCAGCCCTAGGATAGTTTTAGCGTTAGGGTTAGGGTTATCATCAGGCCTAGGACAGTGTTCGGGTTAGGGTTAGCATCAGCTCCAGGATAGTGTTAGGGTTAGGGTTAGGGTTAGCCTCAGCCCTAGGATAGTGTTAGGGTTATAGTTAGGGTTATCATCAGTAATAGGATAGTGTGAGGGCTATGGTTAGCATCAGCCCTAGGATAGTGTTAGGGTTAGGGTTAGCATCAACCCTATTATAGTGTTAGGTTTAGTGTTAGGGTAAGCATCAGCCCTAGGATAGTGTTAGCGTTAGGGTTACGGTTAGCATCAGCCCTAGGATAGTATTAGGGTTAGCGTAAGTGTTAGGGTTAGCATCAGCTCTAGGATATTGTTACGGTTAGTGTTAGAGTTAGCATCAGCCCTAGGATATTCTTAGGGTTAGGTTTAGGGTTAGCATCCGCCCTAGGATAGTGTTACTGTTAGGGTTAGCATCAGCCCTAGGATAGTGTTATGGTTAGGGTTATGGTTAGAATCAGCCCTAGGATACTGTTAGGGTTAGGGTTAGCATCCGCCCTAGGATAGTGTTAGGCTTAGGGTTAGGGTTAGCATCAGGCCTAGTATACTGTTAGGGTTAGGGTTAGCTTCAGCCCTAGGATAGTGTTAGGGTTAGGGTTAGCATCAGCCCTAGGATAGTGTTAGGGTTAGGGTTAGTGTTAGCATCAGCCCTAGGATATTGTTAGGGTTAGGGTTGGCATCAGCCCTTGGATAGTGTTAGGGTTAGGGTTATCATCAAGCCTAGGATAGTGTTAGGTTTAGGGTTAGCTTCAGCCCTAGGATACTGTTAGGGTTAGGGTTAACATCAGCCATAGGATAGTGTTAGGGTTAGGGTTAGGTTAACATCAGCCCTAGGATAGTGTTAGGGTTAGGGTTAGCCTCAGCCCTAGGATAGTGTTAGGGTTAGGGTTAGGGTTAGCATCAGCCCTAGGATAGTGTTAGGGTTAGGTTTAGGGTTAGCATCAGCCCTAGGATAGTGTTAGGGTTAGGGTTAGCCTCAGCCCTAGGATAGTGTTAGGGTTAGGGTTAGGGTTAGCATCAGCCCTAGGATAGTGTTAGGGTTATGGTTAGGGTTAGCCTCAGCCGTAGGATAGTGTTAGGGTTAGGGTTAGGGTTAGCAACAGCCCTCGGATAGTGTTAGGGTTAGGGTTAGCATCAGCCCTAGGATAGTGTTAGGGTTAGGGTTAGGGTTAGCATCAGCCTTAGGATAGTGTTAGGGTTAGGGTTAGCATGAGCCCTAGGATAGTTTTAGCGTTAGGGTTAGGGTTATCATCAGCCCTAGGATAGTGTTAGGGTTAGGGTTAACATCAGCCCTAGGATAGTGTTAGGGTTAGGGTTACCCTCAGCAATAGGATAGTGTTAGAGTTAGGGTTAGAGTTATGGTTTGGTTTAGGGGTAGGGTTAGGTTTAGGGTTAGCATCAGCCCCAGGATAGTGTTATGGTTAGGGTTAGTGTTAGCATCAGCCCTAGGATAGTGTTAGGGTTAGGGTTGGCATCAGCCCTTGGATAGTGTTAGGGTTAGGGTTATCATCAGGCCTAGGATAGTGTTAGGGTTAGGGTTAACATCAGCTCTAGGATACTGTTAGGGTTAGCGTTAGGGTTAGCATCAGCCCTAGGATAGTGTTAGGGTTAGGGTTAGCCTCAGCCCTAGGATAGTGTTAGGGTTAGAGTTAGTGTTAGCATCAGCCCTAGGATAGTGTTAGGGTTAGGGTTAGCATCAGCCCTAGGATAGTGTTAGGTTTAGGGTTAGAATCAGCCGTAGAATAGTGTTAGGGTTAGGGTTAGCATCAGCCCTAGGATAGTGTTAGGGTTAGGGTTAGGGTTAGCATCAGCCCTAGGATAGTGTTAGGGTTAGGGTTAGGGTTAGCATCAGCCCTAGGATAGTGTTAGGGTTAGGTTTAGGGTTAGCATTAGCCCTAGGATAGTGTTAGAATTAAGGTTACGGTTAGCATCAGCCCTAGGATAGTATTAGGGTTATTGTTATGGTTAGGGTTAGCATCAGCCTTAGGATAGTGTTAGGGTTAGGGTTAGCATCAGCCCTAGGATCGTGTTAGGGTTAGGGTCAGCATCAGCCCTAATATAGTGTTTGAGTTAGGGTTAGGGTTAGCATCAGGCCTAGGATAGTGTTAGGGTTAGGGTTAACATCAGCTCTAGGATACTGTTAGGGTTAGCGTTAGGGTTAGCATCAGCCCTAGGATAGTGTTAGGGTTAGGGTTAGCCTCAGCCCTAGGATAGTGTTAGGGTTAGAGTTAGGGTTAGCATCAGCCCTAGGATAGTGTTAGGGTTAGGGTTAGCATCAGCCCTAGGATAGTGTTAGGGTTAGTATTAGCATCAGCCCTAGGATAGTGTTAGGGTTAGGGTTAGCATCAGCCCTAGGATAGTGTTAGGGTTAGGGTTAGCATCAGCCCTAGGATAGTGTTAGGGTTATGTTTAGGGTTAGCATCCGCCCTAGGATATTGTTAGGGTTAGGGTTAGCCTCAGCCCTAGGATAGTGTTAGCGTTAGGATTAGGGTTAGCATTAACCCTAGGATAGTGTTAGGGTTAGTGTTAGCATCAGCCCTAGGATAGTGTTAGGGTTAGGGATAAGGTTATCATCAGGCCTAGGATAGTGTTAGGGTTCGGGTTAGCATCAGCCCTAGGACAGTGTTAGGGTTGGGGTTATGGTTATGGTTAGCATCAGCCCTAGGATACTGTTAGGGTTAGGGTTAGCATCAGCCCTAGGATAGAGTTAGGGTTAGGGTTAGGGTTATCATCAGGCCTAGGATAGTGTTAGGGTTGGGGTTAGCATCAGCCCTTGGATAGTGTTAGGGTTAGGGTTATCATCAGGCCTAGGATAGAGTTAGGGTTAGGGTTAGCTTCAGCCCTAGGATAGTGTTAGGGTTAGGGTTAGGGTTAGCATCAGCCCTCGGATAGTGTTAGGGTTAGGGTTAGGGTTAGCATCAGCCCTAGGATAGTGTTAGGATTAGGGTTAGGGTTAGCATAAGCCCTAGGATACTTTTATCGTTATGGTTAGGCTTATCATCAGGCCTAGGATAGTGTTAGGGTTAGGGTTAGCATCAGCTCTAGGATAGTGTTAGGGTTAGGGTTAGGGTTAGCCTCAGCCCTAGGATAGTGTTAGGGTTAGGGTTAGGGTTATCATCAGGCCTAGGATAGTGTTAGGGTTAGTGTTAGCATCAGCCCTAGGATAGTGTGAGGGCTATGGTTAGCATCAGACCTAGGATAGTGTTAGGGTGAGGGTTAGTGTTAGCATCAGCCCTAGGATAGTGTTAGGGATAGGGTTAGCATCAACCCTATTATAGTGTTAGGTTTAGGGTTAGGGTTAGCATCAGCCCTAGGATAGTGTTAGCGTTAGGGTTACGGTTAGTATCAGCCCTAGGATAGTATTAGGGTTAGGTTTAGGGTTAGGGTTAGCATCAGCTCTAGGATATTGTTAGGGTTAGGGTTAGACTTAACATCAGCCCTAGGATATTGTTAGGGTTGGGTTAGGGTTAGCATCAGCTCTAGGATATTGTTAGGGTTAGGTTTAGAGTTAGCATCAGCCCTAGGATAATGTTATGGTTAGGTTAGGGTTAGCATCCGCCCTAGGATTGTGTTAGGGTTAGGGTTAGCATCAGCCCTAGGATAGTGTTATGGTTAGGGTTATGATTAGCATCAGCCCTACGGTAGTGTTAGGGTTAGGGTTAGCATCAGACCTAGGATAGTGTTACTGTTAGGGTTAGGGTTAGCATCAGGCCTAGTATAGTGTTAGGGTTAGGGTTAGCATCAGCCCTAGGATAGGGTTAGTGTTAGGGTTAGGTTTAGCATCAGCCCTAGGATAGTGTTAGGTTTAGGGTTAGCCTCAGCCCTAGGATAGTGTTAGGGTTACGGTTAGGGTTAGCATCAGCCCTGGGATAGTGTTAGGGTTAGGTTTAGGGTTAGCATCAGCCCTAGGATAGTGTTAGCGTTAGGGTTACGGTTAGCATCAGCCCTAGGATTGTATTAGGGTTAGGGTTAGGGTTAGGGTTAGCATCAGCCCTAGGATAGTGTTAGGGTTAGGGTTAGCATCAGCCCTAGGATAGTGTTAGGGTTAGGGTCAGCATCAGCCCTAATATAGTGTTTGAGTTAGGGTCAGGGTTAGCATCAGGCCTAGGATAGTGTTAGGTTTAAGGTTAGCATTAGCCTTAGGATCGTGTTAGGGTTAGGGTTAGGGTTAGCATCAGCCCTAGGATAGTGTTAGGGTAGGGTTAGCATCAGCCCTAGGATAGTGTTAGGGTTAGGGTTAGGGTTAGCATCAGCCCTAGGATAGTGTTAAGGTTAGGGTTAGCCTCAGCCCTAGGATAGTGTTAGAGTTAGGATTAAGGTTAGCATCAGCCCTAGGATAGAGTTAGGGTTAGGGTTAGGGTTATGGTTAGCATCAGCCCTAGGATAGTGTTAGGGTTAGGGTTAGGGATAGCATCAGCCCTGGATAGGGTTAGGGTTAGGGTTAGCATCAGCCCTAGGATAGTGTTAGGGTTAGGGTTAGGGTTAGCATCAGCCCTAGGATAGTGTTAGGGTTAAGGTTAGCATCAGCATTAGGATAGTGTTAGGGTTAGGGTTAGGGTTAGCATCAGCCCCAGGATAGTGTTAGGGTTAGGGTTAGGGATAGCAAGAGCCCTAGGATAGTGTTAGGGTTAGGGTTAGCATCAGCCCTAGGATAGTGTTACGGTTAGGGTTAGGGTTAGCATCAGGCCAAGTATAGTGTTAGGGTTAGGGTTAGCATCAGCCCTAAAATAGTGTTAGGGTTAGGGTTAGGGTTAGCATGAGCCCTAGGATACTGTTAGGGTTAGGGTTAACATCAGCCCTAGGATAGTGTTAGGGTTAGCGTTAGGGTTAGCATCAGCCCTAGGATAGTGTTAGGGTTAGGGTTAGCCTCAGCCCTAGGATAGTGTTAGGGTTAGGGTTAGGGTTAGCATCAGCCCTAGGATAGTGTTAGGGTTAGGGTTAGGGTTAGCATCAGCCCTCGGAGAGTGTTAGGGTTAGGGTTAGCATCAGCCCTAGGATAGTGTTAGGGTTAGGGTTAGGGTTAGCATCAGCCCTAGGATAGTGTTAGGGTTAGGGTTAGCATCAGCCCTAGGATAGTTTTAGCGTTAGGGTTAGGGTTATCATCAGGCCTAGGACAGTGTTCGGGTTAGGGTTAGCATCAGCTCCAGGATAGTGTTAGGGTTAGGGTTAGGGTTAGCCTCAGCCCTAGGATAGTGTTAGGGTTATAGTTAGGGTTATCATCAGTAATAGGATAGTGTGAGGGCTATGGTTAGCATCAGCCCTAGGATAGTGTTAGGGTTAGGGTTAGCATCAACCCTATTATAGTGTTAGGTTTAGTGTTAGGGTTAGCATCAGCCCTAGGATAGTGTTAGCGTTAGGGTTACGGTTAGCATCAGCCCTAGGATAGTATTAGGGTTAGCGTAAGTGTTAGGGTTAGCATCAGCTCTAGGATATTGTTACGGTTAGTGTTAGAGTTAGCATCAGCCCTAGGATATTGTTAGGGTTAGGTTTAGGGTTAGCATCCGCCCTAGGATAGTGTTACTGTTAGGGTTAGCATCAGCCCTAGGATAGTGTTATGGTTAGGGTTATGGTTAGAATCAGCCCTAGGATACTGTTAGGGTTAGGGTTAGCATCCGCCCTAGGATAGTGTTAGGCTTAGGGTTAGGGTTAGCATCAGGCCTAGTATACTGTTAGGGTTAGGGTTAGCTTCAGCCCTAGGATAGTGTTAGGGTTAGGGTTAGCATCAGCCCTAGGATAGTGTTAGGGTTAGGGTTAGTGTTAGCATCAGCCCTAGGATATTGTTAGGGTTAGGGTTGGCATCAGCCCTTGGATAGTGTTAGGGTTAGGGTTATCATCAAGCCTAGGATAGTGTTAGGTTTAGGGTTAGCTTCAGCCCTAGGATACTGTTAGGGTTAGGGTTAACATCAGCCATAGGATAGTGTTAGGGTTAGGGTTAGGTTAACATCAGCCCTAGGATAGTGTTAGGGTTAGGGTTAGCCTCAGCCCTAGGATAGTGTTAGGGTTAGGGTTAGGGTTAGCATCAGCCCTAGGATAGTGTTAGGGTTAGGTTTAGGGTTAGCATCAGCCCTAGGATAGTGTTAGGGTTAGGGTTAGCCTCAGCCCTAGGATAGTGTTAGGGTTAGGGTTAGGGTTAGCATCAGCCCTAGGATAGTGTTAGGGTTATGGTTAGGGTTAGCCTCAGCCGTAGGATAGTGTTAGGGTTAGGGTTAGGGTTAGCAACAGCCCTCGGATAGTGTTAGGGTTAGGGTTAGCATCAGCCCTAGGATAGTGTTAGGGTTAGGGTTAGGGTTAGCATCAGCCTTAGGATAGTGTTAGGGTTAGGGTTAGCATGAGCCCTAGGATAGTTTTAGCGTTAGGGTTAGGGTTATCATCAGGCCTAGGACAGTGATAGGGTTAGGGTGAGCATCAGCTCCAGGATAGTGTTAGGGTTAGGGTTAGGGTTAGCCTCAGCCCTAGGATAGTGTTAGGGTTATAGTTAGGGTTATCATCAGTAATAGGATAGTGTGAGGGCTATGGTTAGCATCAGCCCTAGGATAGTGTTAGGGTTAGGGTTAGCATCAACCCTATTATAGTGTTAGGTTTAGTGTTAGGGTTAGCATCAGCCCTAGGATAGTGTTAGCGTTAGGGTACGGTTAGCATCAGCCCTAGGATAGTATTAGGGTTAGCGTAAGGGTTAGGGTTGGCATCAGCTCTAGGATATTGTTACGGTTAGGGTTAGAGTTAGCATCAGCCCTAGGATATTGTTAGGGTTAGGTTTAGGGTTAGCATCCGCCCTAGGATAGTGTTACTGTTAGGGTTAGCATCAGCCCTAGGATAGTGTTATGGTTAGGGTTATGGTTAGAATCAGCCCTAGGATACTGTTAGGGTTAGGGTTAGCATCCGCCCTAGGATAGTGTTAGGCTTAGGGTTAGGGTTAGCATCAGGCCTAGTATACTGTTAGGGTTAGGGTTAGCTTCAGCCCTAGAATAGTGTTAGGGTTAGGGTTAGCATCAGACCTAGGATAGTGTTAGGGTTAGGGTTAGGGTTAGCATCAGCCCTAGGATAGTGTTAGGGTTAGGGTTAGGGTTAGCATCAGCCCTAGGATAGTGGTAGGGTTAGGGTTAGGGTTAGCATCAGCCCTAGGATAGTGTTAGGGTTAGGGTTAGGGTTAGCATCAGCCCTAGGATAGTGTTAGGGTTAGGGATAGGGTTAGTATCAGGCCTAGGATTGTGTTAGGGTTAGGGTTACGGTTAGCATCAACCCTAGGTTAGTGTTAGGGTTAGGGTCAGCATCAGCCCTAGGATAGTGTTAGGGTTAGGGTTAGGGTTATCATCAGGCCTAGGATATTGTTAGAGTTAGGGTTAGCATCAGCCCTAGGATAGTGTTAGGGTTAGCGTTAGGTTTAGCATCAGCCCTAGGATAGTGTTAGGGTTAGGGTTAGGGTTAGCATCAGCCCTAGGATAGTGTTAGGGTTAGGGTTAGGGTTAGCATCAGCCCTAGGATAGTGGTAGGGTTAGGGTTAGGGTTAGCATCAGGCCTAGGATTGTGTTAGGGTAAGGGTTACGGTTAGCATCAACCCTAGGTTAGTGTTAAGGTTAGGGTCAGCATGAGCCCTAGGATAGTGTTAGGGTTAGGGTTAGGGTTAGCATCAGTCCTAGGATAGTATTAGGGATAGTGTTAGGGTTAGCATCAGCCCTAGGATAGTGTTAGGGTTAGGGTTAGGGTTAGCATCAGCCCTAGGATAGTGTTAGGTTTAGGGTTAGAATCAGCCGTAGAATAGTGTTAGGGTTAGGGTTAGCATCAGGCCTAGGATAGTGTTAGGGTTAGGGTTAGCATCAGCCTTAGGATAGTGTTAGGGTTAGGGTTAGTGTTAGCATCAGCCCTACGATAGTGTTAGGGTTAGGGTTAACATCAGCCCTAGGATAGTGTTAGGGTTAGGGTTACCCTCAGCAATAGGATAGTGTTAGAGTTAGGGTTAGAGTTATGGTTTGGTTTAGGGGTAGGGTTAGGGTTAGGGTTAGCATCAGCCCCAGGATAGTGTTATGGTTAGGGTTAGTGTTAGCATCAGCCCTAGGATAGGGTTAGGGTTAGGGTTGGCATCAGCCCTTGGATAGTGTTAGGGTTAGGGTTATCATCAGGCCTAGGATAGTGTTAGGGTTAGGGTTAACATCAGCTCTAGGATACTGTTAGGGTTAGCGTTAGGGTTAGCATCAGCCCTAGGATAGTGTTAGGGTTAGGGTTAGCCTCAGCCCTAGGATAGTGTTAGGTTTAGGGTTAGAATCAGCCGTAGAATAGTGTTAGGGTTAGGGTTAGCATCAGCCCTAGGATAGTGTTAGGGTTAGGGTTAGGGTTAGCATCAGCCCTAGGATAGTGTTAGGGTTAGGGTTAGGTTTAGCATCAGCCCTAGGATAGTGTTAGGGTTAGGGTTAGGGTTAGCATCAGCCCTAGGATAGTGTTAGCATTAAGGTTACGGTTAGCATCAGCCCTAGGATAGTATTAGGGTTAGGGTTAGGGTTAGGGTTAGCATCAGCCTTAGGATAGTGTTAGGGTTAGGGTTAGCATCAGCCCTAGGATCGTGTTAGGGTTAGGGTCAGCATCAGCCCTAATATAGTGTTTGAGTTAGGGTTAGGGTTAGCATCAGGCCTAGGATAGTGTTAGGGTTAGGGTTAACATCAGCTCTAGGATACTGTTAGGGTTAGCGTTAGGGTTAGCATCAGCCCTAGGATAGTGTTAGGGTTAGGGTTACCCTCAGCCCTAGGATACTGTTAGGGTTAGAGTTAGGGTTAGCATCAGCCCTAGGATAGTGTTAGGGTTAGGGTTAGCATCAGCCCTAGGATAGTGTTAGGGTTAGTATTAGCATCAGCCCTAGGATAGTGTTAGCGTTAGGGTTAGCATCAGCCCTAGGATAGTGTTAGGGTTAGGGTTAGCATCAGCCCTAGGATAGTGTTAGGGTTATGTTTAGGGTTAGCATCCGCCCTAGGATATTGTTAGGGTTAGGGTTAGCCTCAGCCCTAGGATAGTGTTAGCGTTAGGATTAGGGTTAGCATTAACCCTAGGATAGTGTTAGGGTTAGTGTTAGCATCAGCCCTAGGATAGTGTTAGGGTTAGGGATAAGGTTATCATCAGGCCTAGGATAGTGTCAGGGTTAGGGTTAGCATCAGCCCTAGGACAGTGTTAGGGTTAGGGTTATGGTTATGGTTAGCATCAGCCCTAGGATACTGTTAGGGTTACGGTTAGCATCAGCCCTAGGATAGAGTTAGGGTTAGGGTTAGGGTTATCATCAGGCCTAGGATAGTGTTAGGGTTGGGGTTAGCATCAGCCCTTGGATAGTGTTAGGGTTAGGGTTATCATCGGGCCTAGGATAGAGTTAGGGTTAGGGTTAGCTTCAGCCCTAGGATAGTGTTAGGGTTAGGGTTAGGGTTAGCATCAGCTCTAGGATATTGTTAGGGTTAGGGTTAGAGTTAACATCAGTCATAGGATATTGTTAGGGTTGGGATAGGGTTGCATCAGCTCTAGGATATTGTTAGGGTTAGGTTTAGAGTTAGCATCAGCCCTAGGATAATGTTAGGGTTAGGTTAGGGTTAGCATCCGCCCTAGGATTGTGTTAGGGTTAGGGTTAGCATCAGCCCTAGGATAGTGTTATGGTTAGGGTTATGATTAGCAACAGCCCTACGGTAGTGTTAGGGTTAGGGTTAGCATCAGACCTAGGATAGTGTTACTGTTAGGGTTAGGGTTAGCATCAGGCCTAGTATAGTGTTAGGGTTAGGGTAGCATCAGCCCTAGGATAGGGTTAGGGTTAGGGTTAGGTTTAGCATCAGCCCTAGGATAGTGTTAGGTTTAGGGTTAGCCTCAGCCCTAGGATAGTGTTAGGGTTACGGTTAGGGTTAGCATCAGCCCTGGGATAGTGTTAGGGTTAGGTTTAGGGTTAGCATCAGCCCTAGGATAGTGTTAGCGTTAGGGTTACGGTTAGCATCAGCCCTAGGATTGTATTAGGGTTAGGGTTAGGGTTAGGGTTAGCATCAGCCCTAGGATAGTGTTAGGGTTAGGCTTAGCATCAGCCCTAGGATAGTGTTAGGGTTAGGGTCAGCATCAGCCCTAATATAGTGTTTGAGTTAGGGTCAGGGTTAGCATCAGGCCTAGGATAGTGTTAGGTTTAAGGTTAGCATTAGCCTTAGGATCGTGTTAGGGTTAGGGTTAGGGTTAGCATCAGCCCTAGGTTAGTGTTAGGGTAGGGTTAGCATCAGCCCTAGGATAGTGTTAGGGTTAGGTTTAGGGTTAGCATCAGCCCTAGGATAGTGTTAAGGTTAGGGTTAGCCTCAGCCCTAGGATACTGTTAGAGTTAGGATTAAGGTTAGCATCAGCCCTAGGATAGAGTTAGGGTTAGGGTTAGGGTTATGGTTAGCATCAGCCCTAGGATAGTGTTAGGGTTAGGGTTAGGGATAGCATCAGCCCTAGGATAGGGTTAGGGTTAGGGTTAGCATCAGCCCTAGGATAGTGTTAGGGTTAGGGTTAGGGTTAGCATCAGCCCTAGGATAGTGTTAGGGTTAGGGTTAGGGTTAGCATCAGCCCTAGGATAGTGTTAAGGTTAGGGTTAGCCTCAGCCCTAGGATAGTGTTAGAGTTAGGATTAAGGTTAGCATCAGCCCTAGGATAGAGTTAGGGTTAGGGTTAGGGTTATGGTTAGCATCAGCCCTAGGATAGTGTTAGGGTTAGGGTTAGGGATAGCATCAGCCCTAGGATAGGGTTAGGGTTAGGGTTAGCATCAGCCCTAGGATAGTGTTAGGGTTAGGGTTAGGGTTAGCATCAGCCCTAGGATAGTGTTAGGGTTAAGGTTAGCATCAGCATTAGGATAGTGTTAGGGTTAGGGTTAGGGTTAGCATCAGCCCTAGGATAGTGTTAGGGTTAGGGTTAGGGTTAGCATCAGCCCTAGGATAGTGTTAGGGTTAGGGTTAGGGATAGCATGAGCCCTAGGATACTGTTAGGGTTAGGGTTAACATCAGCCCTAGGATAGTGTTAGGGTTAGCGTTAGGGTTAGCATCAGCCCTAGGATAGTGTTAGGGTTAGGGTTAGCCTCAGCCCTAGGATAGTGTTAGGGTTAGGGTTAGGGTTAGCATCAGCCCTAGGATAGTGTTAGGGTTATGGTTAGCCTCAACCCTAGGAGAGTGTTAGGGTTATGGTTAGGGTTAGCATCAGCCCTAGGATAGTGTTAGGGTTAGGTTTAGCATCAGCCCTAGGATAGAGTTAGGGTTTGGGTTACGGTTAGCATCAGCCCTAGGATACTGTTAGGGTTAGGGTTAGGGTTAGCATCAGCCCTAGGATAGTGTTAGGGTTAGGGTTAGGGTTAGCATCAGCCCTCGGATAGTGTTAGGGTTAGGGTTAGCATCAGCCCTAGGATAGTGTTAGGGTTAGGGTTAGGGTTAGCATCAGCCCTAGGATAGTGTTAGTGTTAGGGTTAGCATCAGCCCTAGGATAGTTTTACCGTTAGGGTTAGGGTTATCATCAGGCCTAGGACAGTGTTAGGGTTAGGGTTAGCATCAGCTCCAGGATAGTGTTAGGGTTAGGGTTAGGGTTAGCCTCAGCCCTAGGATAGTGTTAGGGTTATAGTTAGGGTTATCATCAGTAATAGGATAGTGTGAGGGCTATGGTTAGCATCAGCCCTAGGATAGTGTTAGGGTTAGGGTTAGCATCAACCCTATTGTAGTGTTAGGTTTAGTGTTAGGGTTAGCATCAGCCCTAGGATAGTGTTAGCGTTAGGGTTACGGTTAGCATCAGCCCTAGGATAGCATTAGGGTTAGCGTAAGGGTTAGGGTTAGCATCAGCTCTAGGATATTGTTACGGTTAGTGTTAGAGTTAGCATCAGCCCTAGGATATTCTTAGGGTTAGGTTTAGGGTTAGCATCCGCCCTAGGATAGTGTTACTGTTAGGGTTAGCATCAGCCCTAGGATAGTGTTATGGTTAGGGTTATGGTTAGAATCAGCCCTAGGATACTGTTAGGGTTAGGGTTAGCATCAGCCCTAGGATAGTGTTAGGCTTAGGGTTAGGGTTAGCATCAGGCCTAGTATACTGTTAGGGTTAGGGTTAGCTTCAGCCCTAGGATAGTGTTAGGGTTAGGGTTAGCATCAGCCCTAGGATAGTGTTAGGGTTAGGGTTAGTGTTAGCATCAGCCCTAGGATAGTGTTAGGGTTAGGGTTGGCATCAGCCCTTGGATAGTGTTAGGGTTAGGGTTATCATCAAGCCTAGGATAGTGTTAGGTTTAGGGTTAGCTTCAGCCCTAGGATACTGTTAGGGTTAGGGTTAACATCAGCCATAGGATAGTGTTAGGGTTAGGGTTAGGTTAACATCAGCCCTAGGATAGTGTTAGGGTTAGGTTTAGCATCAGCCCTAGGATACAGTTAGGGTTAGGGTCAGCATCAGCCCTAGGATAGTGTTAGGGTTAGGGTTAGGGTTAGCATCAGCCCTAGGATAGTGTTAGGGTTAGGTTTAGGGTTAGCATCAGCCCTAGGATAGTGTTAGGGTTAGGGTTAGCCTCAGCACTAGGATAGTGTTAGGGTTAGGGTTAGGGTTAGCATCAGCCCTAGGATAGTGTTAGGGTTATGGTTAGGGTTAGCATCAGCCCTAGGATAGTGTTAGGGTTAGGTTTAGCATCAGCCCTAGGATAGAGTTAGGGTTAGGGTTAGGGTTAGCATCAGCCCTAGGATACTGTTAGGGTTAGGGTTAGGGTTAGCATCAGCCCTAGGATAGTGTTAGGGTTAGGGTTAGGGTTAGCAACAGCCCTCGGATAGTGTTAGGGTTAGGGTTAGCATCAGCCCTAGGATAGTGTTAGGGTTAGGGTTAGGGTTAGCATCAGCCTTAGGATAGTGTTAGTGTTAGGGTTATCATGAGCCCTAGGATAGTTTTAGCGTTAGGGTTAGGGTTATCATCAGGCCTAGGACCGTGATAGGGTTAGGGTTAGCATCAGCTCCAGGATAGTGTTAGGGTTAGGGTTAGGGTTAGCCTCAGCCCTAGGATAGTGTTAGGGTTATAGTTAGGGTTATCATCAGTAATAGGATAGTGTGAGGGCTATGGTTAGCATCAGCCCTAGGATAGTGTTAGGGTTAGGGTTAGCATCAACCCTATTATAGTGTTAGGTTTAGTGTTAGGGTTAGCATCAGCCCTAGGATAGTGTTAGCGTTAGGGTTACGGTTAGCATCAGCCCTAGGATAGTATTAGGGTTAGCGTAAGGGTTAGGGTTGGCATCAGCTCTAGGATATTGTTACGGTTAGGGTTAGAGTTAGCATCAGCCCTAGGATATTGTTAGGGTTAGGTTTAGGGTTAGCATCCGCCCTAGGATAGTGTTACTGTTAGGGTTAGCATCAGCCCTAGGATAGTGTTATGGTTAGGGTTATGGTTAGAATCAGCCCTAGGATACTGTTAGGGTTAGGGTTAGCATCCGCCCTAGGATAGTGTTAGGCTTAGGGTTAGGGTTAGCATCAGGCCTAGTATAATGTTAGGGTTAGGGTTAGCTTCAGCCCTAGAATAGTGTTAGGGTTAGGGTTAGCATCAGACCTAGGATAGTGTTAGGGTTAGGGTTAGGGTTAGCATCAGCCCTAGGATAGTGTTAGGGTTAGGGTTAGGGTTAGCATCAGCCCTAGGATAGTGGTAGGGTTAGGGTTAGGGTTAGCATCAGCCCTAGGATAGTGTTAGGGTTAGGGTTAGGGTTAGCATCAGCCCTAGGATAGTGTTAGGGTTAGGGATAGGGTTAGCATCAGGCCTAGGATTGTGTTAGGGTTAGGGTTACGGTTAGCATCAACCCTAGGTTAGTGTTAGGGTTAGGGTCAGCATCAGCCCTAGGATAGTGTTAGGGTTAGGGTTAGGGTTATCATCAGGCCTAGGATAGTTTTAGAGTTAGGGTTAGCATCAGCCCTAGGATAGTGTTAGGGTTAGCGTTAGGTTTAGCATCAGCCCTAGGATAGTGTTAGGGTTAGGGTTAGGGTTAGCATCAGCCCTAGGATAGTGTTAGGGTTAGGGTTAGGGTTAGCATCAGCCCTAGGATAGTGGTAGGGTTAGGGTTAGGGTTAGCATCAGGCCTAGGATTGTGTTAGGGTAAGGGTTACGGTTAGCATCAACCCTAGGTTAGTGTTAGGGTTAGGGTCAGCATGAGCCCTAGGATAGTGTTAGGGTTAGGGTTAGGGTTAGCATCAGTCCTAGGATAGTATTAGGGATAGGGTTAGGGTTAGCATCAGCCCTAGGATAGTGTTAGGGTTAGGGTTAGGGTTAGCATCAGCCCTAGGATAGTGTTAGGTTTAGGGTTAGAATCAGCCGTAGAATAGTGTTAGGGCTAGGGTTAGCATCAGCCCTAAGATAGTGTTAGGGTTAGGGTTAGGGTTAGCATCAGGCCTAGGATAGTGTTAGGGTTAGGGTTAGCATCAGCCTTAGGATAGTGTTAGGGTTAGGGTTAGTGTTAGCATCAGCCCTAGGATAGTGTTAGGGTTAGGGTTAGCATCAGCCCTAGGATAGTGTTAGGGTTAGGGTTACCCTCAGCAATAGGATAGTGTTAGAGTTAGGGTTAGAGTTATGGTTTGGTTTAGGGGTAGGGTTAAGGTTAGGGTTAGCATCAGCCCCAGGATAGTGTTATGGTTAGGGTTAGTGTTAGCATCAGCCCTAGGATAGTGTTAGGGTTAGGGTTGGCATCAGCCCTTGGATAGTGTTAGGGTTAGGGTTATTATCAGGCCTAGGATAGTGTTAGGGTTAGGGTTAACATCAGCTCTAGGATACTGTTAGGGTTAGCGTTAGGGTTAGCATCAGCCCTAGGATAGTGTTAGGGTTAGGGTTAGCCTCAGCCCTAGGATAGTGTTAGGGTTAGAGTTAGGGTTTGCATCAGCCCTAGGATAGTGTTAGGGTTAGGGTTAGCATCAGCCCTAGGATAGTGATAGGTTTAGGGTTAGAATCAGCCGTAGAATAGTGTTAGGGTTAGGGTTAGCAACAGCTCTAGGATAGTGTTAGGGTTAGGGTTAGGGTTAGCATCAGCCCTAGGATAGTGTTAGGGTTAGGGTTAGGGTTAGCATCAGCCCTAGGATAGTGTTAGGGTTAGGTTTAGGGTTAGCATCAGCCCTAGGATAGTGTTAGCATTAAGGTTACGGTTAGCATCAGCCCTAGGATAGTATTAGGGTTAGGGTTATGGTTAGGGTTAGCATCAGCCTTAGAATAGTGTTAGGGTTAGGGTTAGCATCAGCCCTAGGATCGTGTTAGGGTTAGGGTCAGCATCAGACCTAATATAGTGTTTGAGTTAGGGTTAGGGTTAGCATCAGGCCTAGGATAGTGTTAGGGTTAGGGTTAACATCAGCTCTAGGATACTGTTAGGGTTAGCGTTAGGGTTAGCATCAGCCCTAGGATAGTGTTAGGGTTAGGGTTAGCCTCAGCCCTAGGATAGTGTTAGGGTTAGAGTTAGGGTTAGCATCAGCCCTAGGATAGTGTTAGGGTTAGGGTTAGCATCAGCCCTAGGATAGTGTTAGGGTTAGTATTAGCATCAGCCCTAGGATAGTGTTAGGGTTAGGGTTAGCATCAGCCCTAGGATAGTGTTAGGGTTAGGGTTAGCATCAGCCCTAGGATAATGTTAGGGTTATGTTTAGGGTTAGCATCCGCCCTAGGATATTGTTAGGGTTAGGGTTAGCCTCAGCCCTAGGATAGTGTTAGCGTTAGGATTAGGGTTAGCATTAACCCTAGGATAGTGTTAGGGTTAGTGTTAGCATCAGCCCTAGGATAGTGTTAGGGTTAGGGATAAGGTTATCATCAGGCCTAGGATAGTGTTAGGGTTAGGGTTAGCATCAGCCCTAGGACAGTGTTAGGGTTAGGGTTATGGTTATGGTTAGCATCAGCCCTAGGATACTGTTAGGGTTAGGGTTAGCATCAGCCCTAGGATAGAGTTAGGGTTAGGGTTAGGGTTATCATCAGGCCTAGGATAGTGTTAGGGTTGGGGTTAGCATCAGCCCTTGGATAGTGTTAGGGTTAGGGTTATCATCAGGCCTAGGATAGAGTTAGGGTTAGGGTTAGCTTCAGCCCTAGGATAGTGTTAGGGTTAGGGTTAGGGTTAGCATCAGCCCTCGGATAGTGTTAGGGTTAGGGTTAGTGTTAGCATCAGCCCTAGGATAGTGTTAGGGTTAGGGTTAGGGTTAGCATAAGCCCTAGGATACTTTTATCGTTATGGTTAGGCTTATCATCAGGCCTAGGATAGTGTTAGGGTTAGGGTTAGCATCAGCTCTAGGATAGTGTTAGGGTTAGGGTTAGGGTTAGCATCAGCCTTAGGATAGTGTTAGTGTTAGGGTTATCAAGAGCCCTAGGATAGTTTTAGCGTTAGGGTTAGGGTTATCATCAGGCCTAGGACCGTGATAGGGTTAGGGTTAGCATCAGCTCCAGGATAGTGTTAGGGTTAGGGTTAGGGTTAGCCTCAGCCCTAGGATAGTGTTAGGGTTATAGTTAGGGTTATCATCAGTAATAGGATAGTGTGAGGGCTATGGTTAGCATCAGCCCTAGGATAGTGTTAGGGTTAGGGTTAGCATCAACCCTATTATAGTGTTAGGTTTAGTGTTAGGGTTAGCATCAGCCCTAGGATAGTGTTAGCGTTAGGGTTACGGTTAGCATCAGCCCTAGGATAGTATTAGGGTTAGCGTAAGGGTTAGGGTTGGCATCAGCTCTAGGATATTGTTACGGTTAGGGTTAGAGTTAGCATCAGCCCTAGGATATTGTTAGGGTTAGGTTTAGGGTTAGCATCCGCCCTAGGATAGTGTTACTGTTAGGGTTAGCATCAGCCCTAGGATAGTGTTATGGTTAGGGTTATGGTTAGAATCAGCCCTAGGATACTGTTAGGGTTAGGGTTAGCATCCGCCCTAGGATAGTGTTAGGCTTAGGGTTAGGGTTAGCATCAGGCCTAGTATAATGTTAGGGTTAGGGTTAGCTTCAGCCCTAGAATAGTGTTAGGGTTAGGGTTAGCATCAGACCTAGGATAGTGTTAGGGTTAGGGTTAGGGTTAGCATCAGCCCTAGGATAGTGTTAGGGTTAGGGTTAGGGTTAGCATCAGCCCTAGGATAGTGGTAGGGTTAGGGTTAGGGTTAGCATCAGCCCTAGGATAGTGTTAGGGTTAGGGTTAGGGTTAGCATCAGCCCTAGGATAGTGTTAGGGTTAGGGATAGGGTTAGCATCAGGCCTAGGATTGTGTTAGGGTTAGGGTTACGGTTAGCATCAACCCTAGGTTAGTGTTAGGGTTAGGGTCAGCATCAGCCCTAGGATAGTGTTAGGGTTAGGGTTAGGGTTATCATCAGGCCTAGGATAGTGTTAGAGTTAGGGTTAGCATCAGCCCTAGGATAGTGTTAGGGTTAGCGTTAGGTTTAGCATCAGCCCTAGGATAGTGTTAGGGTTAGGGTTAGGGTTAGCATCAGCCCTAGGATAGTGTTAGGGTTAGGGTTAGGGTTAGCATCAGCCCTAGGATAGTGGTAGGGTTAGGGTTAGGGTTAGCATCAGGCCTAGGATTGTGTTAGGGTAAGGGTTACGGTTAGCATCAACCCTAGGTTAGTGTTAGGGTTAGGGTCAGCATGAGCCCTAGGATAGTGTTAGGGTTAGGGTTAGGGTTAGCATCAGTCCTAGGATAGTATTAGGGATAGGGTTAGGGTTAGCATCAGCCCTAGGATAGTGTTAGGGTTAGGGTTAGGGTTAGCATCAGCCCTAGGATAGTGTTAGGTTTAGGGTTAGAATCAGCCGTAGAATAGTGTTAGGGCTAGGGTTAGCATCAGCCCTAAGATAGTGTTAGGGTTAGGGTTAGGGTTAGCATCAGGCCTAGGATAGTGTTAGGGTTAGGGTTAGCATCAGCCTTAGGATAGTGTTAGGGTTAGGGTTAGTGTTAGCATCAGCCCTAGGATAGTGTTAGGGTTAGGGTTAGCATCAGCCCTAGGATAGTGTTAGGGTTAGGGTTACCCTCAGCAATAGGATAGTGTTAGAGTTAGGGTTAGAGTTATGGTTTGGTTTAGGGGTAGGGTTAAGGTTAGGGTTAGCATCAGCCCCAGGATAGTGTTATGGTTAGGGTTAGTGTTAGCATCAGCCCTAGGATAGTGTTAGGGTTAGGGTTGGCATCAGCCCTTGGATAGTGTTAGGGTTAGGGTTATTATCAGGCCTAGGATAGTGTTAGGGTTAGGGTTAACATCAGCTCTAGGATACTGTTAGGGTTAGCGTTAGGGTTAGCATCAGCCCTAGGATAGTGTTAGGGTTAGGGTTAGCCTCAGCCCTAGGATAGTGTTAGGGTTAGAGTTAGGGTTTGCATCAGCCCTAGGATAGTGTTAGGGTTAGGGTTAGCATCAGCCCTAGGATAGTGATAGGTTTAGGGTTAGAATCAGCCGTAGAATAGTGTTAGGGTTAGGGTTAGCAACAGCTCTAGGATAGTGTTAGGGTTAGGGTTAGGGTTAGCATCAGCCCTAGGATAGTGTTAGGGTTAGGGTTAGGGTTAGCATCAGCCCTAGGATAGTGTTAGGGTTAGGTTTAGGGTTAGCATCAGCCCTAGGATAGTGTTAGCATTAAGGTTACGGTTAGCATCAGCCCTAGGATAGTATTAGGGTTAGGGTTATGGTTAGGGTTAGCATCAGCCTTAGAATAGTGTTAGGGTTAGGGTTAGCATCAGCCCTAGGATCGTGTTAGGGTTAGGGTCAGCATCAGACCTAATATAGTGTTTGAGTTAGGGTTAGGGTTAGCATCAGGCCTAGGATAGTGTTAGGGTTAGGGTTAACATCAGCTCTAGGATACTGTTAGGGTTAGCGTTAGGGTTAGCATCAGCCCTAGGATAGTGTTAGGGTTAGGGTTAGCCTCAGCCCTAGGATAGTGTTAGGGTTAGAGTTAGGGTTAGCATCAGCCCTAGGATAGTGTTAGGGTTAGGGTTAGCATCAGCCCTAGGATAGTGTTAGGGTTAGTATTAGCATCAGCCCTAGGATAGTGTTAGGGTTAGGGTTAGCATCAGCCCTAGGATAGTGTTAGGGTTAGGGTTAGCATCAGCCCTAGGATAATGTTAGGGTTATGTTTAGGGTTAGCATCCGCCCTAGGATATTGTTAGGGTTAGGGTTAGCCTCAGCCCTAGGATAGTGTTAGCGTTAGGATTAGGGTTAGCATTAACCCTAGGATAGTGTTAGGGTTAGTGTTAGCATCAGCCCTAGGATAGTGTTAGGGTTAGGGATAAGGTTATCATCAGGCCTAGGATAGTGTTAGGGTTAGGGTTAGCATCAGCCCTAGGACAGTGTTAGGGTTAGGGTTATGGTTATGGTTAGCATCAGCCCTAGGATACTGTTAGGGTTAGGGTTAGCATCAGCCCTAGGATAGAGTTAGGGTTAGGGTTAGGGTTATCATCAGGCCTAGGATAGTGTTAGGGTTGGGGTTAGCATCAGCCCTTGGATAGTGTTAGGGTTAGGGTTATCATCAGGCCTAGGATAGAGTTAGGGTTAGGGTTAGCTTCAGCCCTAGGATAGTGTTAGGGTTAGGGTTAGGGTTAGCATCAGCCCTCGGATAGTGTTAGGGTTAGGGTTAGTGTTAGCATCAGCCCTAGGATAGTGTTAGGGTTAGGGTTAGGGTTAGCATAAGCCCTAGGATACTTTTATCGTTATGGTTAGGCTTATCATCAGGCCTAGGATAGTGTTAGGGTTAGGGTTAGCATCAGCTCTAGGATAGTGTTAGGGTTAGGGTTAGGGTTAGCCTCAGCCCTAGGATAGTGTTAGGGTTAGGGTTAGGGTTATCATCAGGCCTAGGATAGTGTTAGGGTTAGTGTTAGCATCAGCCCTAGGATAGTGTGAGGGCTATGGTTAGCATCAGACCTAGGATAGTGTTAGGGTGAGGGTTAGGGTTAGCATCAGCCCTAGGATAGTGTTAGGGATAGGGTTAGCATCAACCCTATTATAGTGTTAGGTTTAGGGTTAGGGTTAGCATCAGCCCTAGGATAGTGTTAGCGTTAGGGTTACGGTTAGTATCAGCCCTAGGATAGTATTATTGTTAGGTTTAGGGTTAGGGTTAGCATCAGCTCTAGGATATTGTTAGGGTTAGGGTTAGAGTTAACATCAGCCCTAGGATATTGTTAGGGTTGGGTTAGGGTTAGCATCAGCTCTAGGATATTGTTAGGGTTAGGTTTAGAGTTAGCATCAGCCCTAGGATAATGTTAGGGTTAGGTTAGGGTTAGCATCCGCCCTAGGATTGTGTTAGGGTTAGGGTTAGCATCAGCCCTAAGATAGTGTTATGGTTAGGGGTATTATTAGCATCAGCCCTACGGTAGTGTTAGGGTTAGGGTTAGCATCAGACCTAGGATAGTGTTACTGTTAGGGTTAGGGTTAGCATCAGGCCTAGTATAGTGTTAGGGTTAGGGTTAGCATCAGCCCTAGGATAGTGTTAGGGTTAGGGTTAACATCAGCCCTAGGATAGTGTTAGGGTTAGGGTTAGGTTTAGCATCAGCCCTAGGATAGTGTTAGGTTTAGGGTTAGCCTCAGCCCTAGGATAGTGTTAGGGTTACGGTTAGGGTTAGCATCAGCCCTGGGATAGTGTTAGGGTTAGGTTTAGGGTTAGCATCAGCCCTAGGATAGTGTTAGCGTTAGGGTTACGGTTAACATCAGCCCTAGGATTGTATTAGGGTTAGGGTTAGGGTTAGGATTAGCATCAGCCCTAGGATAGTGTTAGGGTTAGGGTTAGCATCAGCCCTAGGATAGTGTTAGGGTTAGGGTCAGCATCAGCCCTAATATAGTGTTTGAGTTAGGGTCAGGGTTAGCATCAGGCCTAGGATAGTGTTAGTTTTAAGGTTAGCATTAGCCTTAGGATCGTGTTAGGGTTAGGGTTAGGGTTAGCATCAGCCCTAGGATAGTGTTAGGGTAGGGTTAGCATCAGCCCTAGGATAGTGTTAGGGTTAGGGTTAGGGTTAGCATCAGCCCTAGGATAGTGTTAAGGTTAGGGTTAGCCTCAGCCCTAGGATAGTGTTAGAGTTAGGATTAAGGTTAGCATCAGCCCTAGGATAGAGTTAGGGTTAGGGTTAGGGTTATGGTTAGCATCAGCCCTAGAATAGGGTTAGGGTTAGGGTTAGGGATAGCATCAGCCCTAGGATAGGGTTAGGGTTAGGGTTAGCATCAGCCCTAGGATAGCGTTAGGGTTAGGGTTAGGGTTAGCCTCAGCCCTAGGATAGTGTTAGGGTTAAGGTTAGCATCAGCATTAGGATAGTGTTAGGGTTAGGGTTAGGGTTAGCATCAGCCCTAGGATAGTGGTAGGGTTAGGGTTAGGGATAGCAAGAGCCCTAGGATAGTGTTAGGGTTAGGGTTAGCATCAGCCCTAGGATAGTGTTACGGTTAGGGTTAGGGTTAGCATCAGGCCAAGTATAGTGTTAGGGTTAGGGTTAGCATCAGCCCTAAAATAGTGTTAGGGTTAGGGTTAGGGTTAGCATGAGCCCTAGGATACTGTTAGGGTTAGGGTTAACATCAGCCCTAGGATAGTGTTAGGGTTAGGGTTAGGGTTAGCATCAGCCCTAGGATAGTGTTAGGGTTAGGTTTAGGGTTAGCATCAGCCCTAGGATAGTGTTAGGGTTAGGGTTAGCCTCAGCACTAGGATAGTGTTAGGGTTAGGGTTAGGGTTAGCATCAGCCCTAGGATAGTGTTAGGGTTATGGTTAGGGTTAGCATCAGCCCTAGGATAGTGTTAGGGTTAGGTTTAGCATCAGCCCTAGGATAGAGTTAGGGTTAGGGTTATGGTTAGCATCAGCCCTAGGATACTGTTAGGGTTAGGGTTAGGGTTAGCATCAGCCCTAGGATAGTGTTAGGGTTAGGGTTAGGGTTAGCAACAGCCCTCGGATAGTGTTAGGGTTAGGGTTAACATCAGCCCTAGGATAGTGTTAGGGTTAGGGTTAGGGTTAGCATCAGCCTTAGGATAGTGTTAGGGTTAGGGTTATCATGAGCCCTAGGATAGTTTTAGCGTTAGTGTTAGGGTTATCATCAGGCCTAGGACCGTGATAGGGTTAGGGTTAGCATCAGCTCCAGGATAGTGTTAGGGTTAGGGTTAGGGTTAGCCTCAGCCCTAGGATAGTGTTAGGGTTATAGTTAGGGTTATCATCAGTAATAGGATAGTGTGAGGGCTATGGTTAGCATCAGCCCTAGGATAGTGTTAGGGTTAGGGTTAGCATCAACCCTATTATAGTGTTAGGTTTAGTGTTAGGGTTAGCATCAGCCCTAGGATAGTGTTAGCGTTAGGGTTACGGTTAGCATCAGCCCTAGGATAGTATTAGGGTTAGCGTAAGGGTTAGGGTTGGCATCAGCTCTAGGATATTGTTACGGTTAGGGTTAGAGTTAGCATCAGCCCTAGGATATTGTTAGGGTTAGGTTTAGGGTTAGCATCCGCCCTAGGATAGTGTTACTGTTAGGGTTAGCATCAGCCCTAGGATAGTGTTATGGTTAGGGTTATGGTTAGAATCAGCCCTAGGATACTGTTAGGGTTAGGGTTAGCATCCGCCCTAGGATAGTGTTAGGCTTAGGGTTAGGGTTAGCATCAGGCCTAGTATAATGTTAGGGTTAGGGTTAGCTTCAGCCCTAGAATAGTGTTAGGGTTAGGGTTAGCATCAGACCTAGGATAGTGTTAGGGTTAGGGTTAGGGTTAGCATCAGCCCTAGGATAGTGTTAGGGTTAGGGTTAGGGTTAGCATCAGCCCTAGGATAGTGGTAGGGTTAGGGTTAGGGTTAGCATCAGCCCTAGGATAGTGTTAGGGTTAGGGTTAGGGTTAGCATCAGCCCTAGGATAGTGTTAGGGTTAGGGATAGGGTTAGCATCAGGCCTAGGATTGTGTTAGGGTTAGGGTTACGGTTAGCATCAACCCTAGGTTAGTGTTAGGGTTAGGGTCAGCATCAGCCCTAGGATAGTGTTAGGGTTAGGGTTAGGGTTATCATCAGGCCTAGGATAGTGTTAGAGTTAGGGTTAGCATCAGCCCTAGGATAGTGTTAGGGTTAGCGTTAGGTTTAGCATCAGCCCTAGGATAGTGTTAGGGTTAGGGTTAGGGTTAGCATCAGCCCTAGGATAGTGTTAGGGTTAGGGTTAGGGTTAGCATCAGCCCTAGGATAGTGGTAGGGTTAGGGTTAGGGTTAGCATCAGGCCTAGGATTGTGTTAGGGTAAGGGTTACGGTTAGCATCAACCCTAGGTTAGTGTTAGGGTTAGGGTCAGCATGAGCCCTAGGATAGTGTTAGGGTTAGGGTTAGGGTTAGCATCAGTCCTAGGATAGTATTAGGGATAGGGTTAGGGTTAGCATCAGCCCTAGGATAGTGTAAGGGTTAGGGTTAGGGTTAGCATCAGCCCTAGGATAGTGTTAGGTTTAGGGTTAGAATCAGCCGTAGAATAGTGTTAGGGTTAGGGTTAGCATCAGCCCTAAGATAGTGTTAGGGTTAGGGTTAGGGTTAGCATCAGGCCTAGGATAGTGTTAGGGTTAGGGTTAGCATCAGCCTTAGGATAGTGTTAGGGTTAGGGTTAGTGTTAGCATCAGCCCTAGGATAGTGTTAGGGTTAGGGTTAGCATCAGCCCTAGGATAGTGTTAGGGTTAGGGTTACCCTCAGCAATAGGATAGTGTTAGAGTTAGGGTTAGAGTTATGGTTTGGTTTAGGGGTAGGGTTAGGGTTAGGGTTAGCATCAGCCCCAGGATAGTGTTATGGTTAGGGTTAGTGTTAGCATCAGCCCTAGGATAGTGTTAGGGTTAGGGTTGGCATCAGCCCTTGGATAGTGTTAGGGTTAGGGTTATTATCAGGCCTAGGATAGTGTTAGGGTTAGGGTTAACATCAGCTCTAGGATACTGTTAGGGTTAGCGTTAGGGTTAGCATCAGCCCTAGGATAGTGTTAGGGTTAGGGTTAGCCTCAGCCCTAGGATAGTGTTAGGGTTAGAGTTAGGGTTTGCATCAGCCCTAGGATAGTGTTAGGGTTAGGGTTAGCATCAGCCCTAGGATAGTGATAGGTTTAGGGTTAGAATGAGCCGTAGAATAGTGTTAGGGTTAGGGTTAGCAACAGCCCTAGGATAGTGTTAGGGTTAGGGTTAGGGTTAGCATCAGCCCTAGGATAGTGTTAGGGTTAGGGTTAGGGTTAGCATCAGCCCTAGGATAGTGTTAGGGTTAGGTTTAGGGTTAGCATCAGCCCTAGGATAGTGTTAGCATTAAGGTTACGGTTAGCATCAGCCCTAGGATAGTATTAGGGTTAGGGTTATGGTTAGGGTTAGCATCAGCCTTACAATAGTGTTAGGGTTAGGGTTAGCATCAGCCCTAGGATCGTGTTAGGGTTAGGGTCAGCAGCAGCCCTAATATAGTGTTTGAGTTAGGGTTAGGGTTAGCATCAGGCCTAGGATAGTGTTAGGGTTAGGGTTAACATCAGCTCTAGGATACTGTTAGGGTTAGCGTTAGGGTTAGCATCAGCCCTAGGATAGTGTTAGGGTTAGGGTTAGCCTCAGCCCTAGGATAGTGTTAGGGTTAGAGTTAGGGTTAGCATCAGCCCTAGGATAGTGTTAGGGTTAGGGGTAGCATCAGCCCTAGGATAGTGTTAGGGTTAGTATTAGCATCAGCCCTAGGATAGTGTTAGGGTTAGGGTTAGCATCAGCCCTAGGATAGTGTTAGGGTTAGGGTTAGCATCAGCCCTAGGATAGTGTTAGGGTTATGTTTAGGGTTAGCATCCGCCCTAGGATATTGTTAGGGTTAGGGTTAGCCTCAGCCCTAGGATAGTGTTAGCGTTAGGATTAGGGTTAGCATTAACCCTAGGATAGTGTTAGGGTTAGTGTTAGCATCAGCCCTAGGATAGTGTTAGGGTTAGGGATAAGGTTATCATCAGGCCTAGGATAGTGTTAGGGTTAGGGTTAGCATCAGCCCTAGGACAGTGTTAGGGTTAGGGTTATGGTTATGGTTAGCATCAGCCCTAGGATACTGTTAGGGTTAGGGTTAGCATCAGCCCTAGGATAGAGTTAGGGTTAGGGTTAGGGTTATCATCAGGCCTAGGATAGTGTTAGGGTTGGGGTTAGCATCAGCCCTTGGATAGTGTTAGGGTTAGGGTTATCATCAGGCATAGGATAGAGTTAGGGTTAGGGTTAGCTTCAGCCCTAGGATAGTGTTAGGGTTAGGGTTAGGGTTAGCATCAGCCCTCGGATAGTGTTAGGGTTAGGGTTAGGGTTAGCATCAGCCCTAGGATAGTGTTAGGGTTAGGGTTAGGGTTAGCATAAGCCCTAGGATACTTTTATCGTTATGGTTAGGCTTATCATCAGGCCTAGGATAGTGTTAGGTTTAGGGTTAGCATCAGCTCTAGGATAGTGTTAGGGTTAGGGTTAGGGTTAGCCTCAGCCCTAGGATAGTGTTAGGGTTAGGGTTAGGGTTATCATCAGGCCTAGGATAGTGTTAGGGTTAGTGTTAGCATCAGCCCTAGGATAGTGTGAGGGCTATGGTTAGCATCAGACCTAGGATAGTGTTAGGGTGAGGGTTAGGGTTAGCATCAGCCCTAGGATAGTGTTAGGGATAGGGTTAGCATCAACCCTATTATAGTGTTAGGTTTAGGTTTAGGGTTAGCATCAGCCCTAGGATAGTGTTAGCGTTAGGGTTACGGTTAGTATCAGCCCTAGGATAGTATTATTGTTAGGTTTAGGGTTAGGGTTAGCATCAGCTCTAGGATATTGTTAGGGTTAGGGTTAGAGTTAACATCAGCCCTAGGATATTGTTAGGGTTGGGTTAGGGTTAGCATCAGCTCTAGGATATTGTTAGGGTTAGGTTTAGAGTTAGCATCAGCCCTAGGATAATGTTAGGGTTAGGTTAGGGTTAGCATCCGCCCTAGGATTGTGTTAGGGTTAGGGTTAGCATCAGCCCTAAGATAGTGTTATGGTTAGGGTTATGATTAGCATCAGCCCTTCGGTAGTGTTAGGGTTAGGGTTAGCATCAGACCTAGGATAGTGTTACTGTTAGGGTTAGGGTTAGCATCAGGCCTAGTATAGTGTTAGGGTTAGGGTTAGCATCAGCCCTAGGATAGTGTTAGGGTTAGGGTTAACATCAGCCCTAGGATAGTGTTAGGGTTAGGGTTAGGTTTAGCATCAGCCCTAGGATAGTGTTAGGTTTAGGGTTAGCCTCAGCCCTAGGATAGTGTTAGGGTTACGGTTAGGGTTAGCATCAGCCCTGGGATAGTGTTAGGGTTAGGTTTAGGGTTAGCATCAGCCCTAGGATAGTGTTAGCGTTAGGGTTACGGTTAACATCAGCCCTAGGATTGTATTAGGGTTAGGGTTAGGGTTAGGATTAGCATCAGCCCTAGGATAGTGTTAGGGTTAGGGTTAGCATCAGCCCTAGGATAGTGTTAGGGTTAGGGTCAGCATCAGCCCTAATATAGTGTTTGAGTTAGGGTCAGGGTTAGCATCAGGCCTAGGATAGTGTTAGGTTTAAGGTTAGCATTAGCCTTAGGATCGTGTTAGGGTTAGGGTTAGGGTTAGCATCAGCCCTAGGATAGTGTTAGGGTAGGGTTAGCATCAGCCCTAGGATAGTGTTAGGGTTAGGGTTAGGGTTAGCATCAGCCCTAGGATAGTGTTAAGGTTAGGGTTAGCCTCAGCCCTAGGATAGTGTTAGAGTTAGGATTAAGGTTAGCATCAGCCCTAGGATAGAGTTAGGGTTAGGGTTAGGGTTATGGTTAGCATCAGCCCTAGAATAGGGTTAGGGTTAGGGTTAGGGATAGCATCAGCCCTAGGATAGGGTTAGGGTTAGGGTTAGCATCAGCCCTAGGATAGTGTTAGGGTTAGGGTTAGGGTTAGCCTCAGCCCTAGGATAGTGTTAGGGTTAAGGTTAGCATCAGCATTAGGATAGTGTTAGGGTTAGGGTTAGGGTTAGCATCAGCCCTAGGATAGTGGTAGGGTTAGGGTTAGGGATAGCAAGAGCCCTAGGATAGTGTTAGGGTTAGGGTTAGCATCAGCCCTAGGATAGTGTTACGGTTAGGGTTAGGGTTAGCATCAGGCCAAGTATAGTGTTAGGGTTAGGGTTAGCATCAGCCCTAAAATAGTGTTAGGGTTAGGGTTAGGGTTAGCATGAGCCCTAGGATACTGTTAGGGTTAGGGTTAACATCAGCCCTAGGATAGTGTTAGGGTTAGCGTTAGGGTTAGCATCAGCCCTAGGATAGTGTTAGGGTTAGGGTTAGCCTCAGCCCTAGGATAGTGTTAGGGTTAGGGTTAGGGTTAGCATCAGGCCTAGGATAGTGTTAGGGTTATGGTTAGCCTCAACCCTAGGAGAGTGTTAGGGTTATGGTTAGGGTTAGCATCAGCCCTAGGATAGTGTTAGGGTTAGGTTTAGCATCAGCCCTAGGATAGAGTTAGGGTTAGGGTTAGGGTTAGCATCAGCCCTAGGATACTGTTAGGGTTAGGGTTAGGGTTAGCATCAGCCCTAGGATAGTGTTAGGGTTAGGGTTAGGGTTAGCATCAGCCCTCGGATAGTGTTAGGGTTAGGGTTAGCATCAGCCCTAGGATAGTGTTAGGGTTAGGGTTAGGGTTAGCATCAGCCCTAGGATAGTGTTAGGGTTAGGGTTAGCATCAGCCCTAGGATAGTTTTAGCGTTAGGGTTAGGGTTATCATCAGGCCTAGGACAGTGTTAGGGTTAGGGTTAGCATCAGCTCCAGGATAGTGTTAGGGTTAGGGTTAGGGTTAGCCTCAGCCCTAGGATAGTGTTAGGGTTAGGGTTAGCATCAGCCCTACGATAGTGTTAGGGTTAGGGTTAGTGTTAGCATCAGCCCTAGGATAGTGTTAGGGTTAGGGTTGGCATCAGCCCTTGGATAGTGTTAGGGTTAGGGTTATCATCAAGCCTAGGATAGTGTTAGGTTTAGGGTTAGCTTCAGCCCTAGGATACTGATAGGGTTAGGGTTAACATCAGCCATAGGATAGTGTTAGGGTTAGGGTTAGCCTCAGCCCTAGGATAGTTTTAGGGTTAGGGTTAGGGTTAGCATCAGCCCTAGGATAGTGTTAGGGTTAGGTTTAGGGTTAGCATCAGCCCTAGGATAGTGTTAGGGTTAGGGTTAGCCTCAGCCCTAGGATAGTGTTAGTGTTAGGGTTAGGGTTAGCATCAGCCCTAGGATAGTGTTAGGGTTATGGTTAGGGTTAGCATCAGCCCTAGGATAGTGTTAGGGTTAGGTTTAGCATCAGCCCTAGGATAGAGTTAGGGTTAGGGTTAGGTTTAGCATCAGCCCTAGGATACCGTTAGGGTTAGGGTTAGGGTTAGCATCAGCCCTAGGATAGTGTTAGGGTTAGGGTTAGGGTTAGCAACAGCCCTCGGATAGTGTTAGGGTTAGGGTTATCATCAGGCCTAGGACAGTGATAGGGTTAGGGTTAGCATCAGCTCCAGGATAGTGTTAGGGTTAGGGTTAGGGTTAGCCTCAGCCCTAGGATAGTGTTAGGGTTATAGTTAGGGTTATCATCAGTAATAGGATAGTGTGAGGGCTATGGTTAGCATCAGCCCTAGGATAGTGTTAGGGTTAGGGTTAGCATCAACCCTATTATAGTGTTAGGTTTAGTGTTAGGGTTAGCATCAGCCCTAGGATAGTGTTAGCGTTAGGGTTACGGTTAGCATCAGCCCTAGGATAGTATTAGGGTTAGCGTAAGGGTTAGGGTTAGCATCAGCACTAGGATATTGTTACGGTTAGGGTTAGAGTTAGCATCAGCCCTAGGATATTGTTAGGGTAAGGTTTAGGGTTAGCATCCGCCCTAGGATAGTGTTACTGTTAGGGTTAGCATCAGCCCTAGGATAGTGTTATGGTTAGGGTTATGGTTAGAATCAGCCCTAGGATACTGTTACGGTTAGGGTTAGCATCAGCCCTAGGATAGTGTTAGGCTTAGGGTTAGGGTTAGCATCAGGCCTAGCATAGTGTTAGGGTTAGGGTTAGCATCAGACCTAGGATAGTGTTAGGGTTAGGGTTAGGGTTAGCATCAGCCCTAGGATAGTGTTAGGGTTAGGGTTAGGGTTAGCATCAGCCCTAGGATAGTGGTAGGGTTAGGGTTAGGGTTAGCATCAGCCCTAGGATAGTGTTAGGGTTAGGGTTAACATAAACCCTAGGATAGTGATAGGGTTAGGGTTAGGGTTATCATCAGGCCTAGGATAGTGTTAGGGTTAGGGTTACGGTTAGCATGAACCCTAGGTTATTGTTAGGGTTAGGGTCAGCATCAGCCCTAGGATAGTGTTAGGCTTAGGGTTAGGGTTATCATCAGGCCTAGGATAGTGTTAGAGTTAGGGTTAGCATCAGCCCTAGGATAGTGTTAGGGTTAGGGTTAGGGTTAGCATCAGCCCTAGGATAGTGTTAGGGTTAGGGTTAGGGTTAGCATCAGCCCTAGGATAGTGGTAGGGTTAGGGTTAGGGTTAGCATCAGGCCTAGGATTGTGTTAGGGTAAGGGTTACGGTTAGCATCAACCCTAGGTTAGTGTTAGGGTTAGGGTCAGCATGAGCCCTAGGATAGTGTTAGGGTTAGGGTTAGGGTTAGCATCAGTCCTAGGATAGTATTAGGGATAGGGTTAGGGTTAGCATCAGCCCTAGGATAGTGTTAGGGTTAGGGTTAGGGTTAGCATCAGCCCTAGGATAGTGTTAGGTTTAGGGTTAGAATCAGCCGTAGAATAGTGTTAGGGTTAGGGTTAGCATCAGCACTAAGATAGTGTTAGGGTTAGGGTTAGGGTTAGCATCAGGCCTAGGATAGGGTTAGGGTTAGGGTTAGCATCAGCCTTAGGATAGTGTTAGCGTTAGGGTTAGTGTTAGCATCAGCCCTAGGATAGTGTTAGGGTTAGGGTTAACATCAGCCCTAGGATAGTGTTAGGGTTAGGGTTACCCTCAGCAATAGGATAGTGTTAGAGTTAGGGTTAGAGTTATGGTTTGGTTTAGGGGTAGGGTTAGGGTTAGGGTTAGCATCAGCCCCAGGATAGTGTTATGGTTAGGGTTAGTGTTAGCATCAGCCCTAGGATAATGTTAGGGTTAGGGTTGGCATCAGCCCTAGGATAGTGTTAGGGTTAGGGTTATCATCAGGCCTAGGATAGTGTTAGGGTTAGGGTTAACATCAGCCCTAGGATAGTGTTAGGGTTAGGGTTAGCCTCAGCCCTACGATAGTGTTAGGGTTAGAGTTAGGGTTAGCATCAGCCCTAGGATAGTGTTAGGGTTAGGGTTAGCATCAGCCCTAGGATAGTGTTAGGTTTAGGGTTAGAATCAGCCGTAGAATATTGTTAAGGTTAGGGTTAGCATCAGCCCTAGGATAGTGTTAGGGTTAGGGTTAGGGTTAGCATCAGCCCTAGGATAGTGTTAGGGTTATGGTTAGGGTTAGCATCAGCCCTAGGATAGTGTTAGGGTTAGGGTTAGGGTTAGCATCAGCCCTAGGATAGTGTTAGGGTTAGGTTTAGGGTTAGCATCAGCCCTAGGATAGTGTTAGCATTAAGGTAACGGTTAGCATCAGCCCTAGGATAGTATTAGGGTTAGGGTTATGGTTAGGGTTAGCATCAGCCTTAGAATAGTGTTAGGGTTAGGGTTAGCATCAGCCCTAGGATCGTGTTAGGGTTAGGGTCAGCATCAGCCCTAATATAGTGTTTGAGTTAGGGTTAGGGTTAGCATCAGGCCTAGGATAGTGTTAGGGTTAGCGTTAGGGTTAGCATCAGCCCTAGGATAGTGTTAGGGTTAGGGTTAGCCTCAGCCCTAGGATAGTGTTAGGGTTAGAGTTAGGGTTAGCATCAGCCCTAGGATAGTGTTAGGGTTAGGGTTAGCATCAGCCCTAGGATAGTGTTAGGGTTAGTATTAGCATCAGCCCTAGGATAGTGTTAGGGTTAGGGTTAGCATCAGCCCTAGGATAGTGTTAGGGTTAGGGTTAGCATCAGCCCTAGGATAGTGTTAGGGTTATGTTTAGGGTTAGCATCCGCCCTAGGATATTGTTAGGGTTAGGGTTAGCCTCAGCCCTAGGATAGTGTTAGCGTTAGGATTAGGGTTAGCATTAACCCTAGGATAGTGTTAGGGTTAGTGTTAGAATCAGCCCTAGGATAGTGTTAGGGTTAGGGATAAGGTTATCATCAGGCCTAGGATAGTGTTAGGGTTAGGGTTAGCATCAGCCCTAGGACAGTGTTAGGGTTAGGGTTATGGTTATGGTTAGCATCAGCCCTAGGATACTGTTAGGGTTAGGGTTAGCATCAGCCCTAGGATAGAGTTAGGGTTAGGGTTAGGGTTATCATCAGGCCTAGGATAGTGTTAGGGTTGGGGTTAGCATCAGCCCTTGGATAGTGTTAGGGTTAGGGTTATCATCAGGCCTAGGATAGAGTTAGGGTTAGGGTTAGCTTCAGCCGTAGGATAGTGTTAGGGTTAGGGTTAGGGTTAGCATCAGCCCTCGGATAGTGTTAGGGTTAGGGTTAGGGTTAGCATCAGCCCTAGGATAGTGTTAGGGTTAGGGTTAGGGTTAGCATAAGCCCTAGGATACTTTTATCGTTATGGTTAGGCTTATCATCAGGCCTAGGATAGTGTTAGGGTTAGGGTTAGCATCAGCTCTAGGATAGTGTTAGGGTTAGGGTTAGGGTTAGCCTCAGCCCTAGGATAGTGTTAGGGTTAGGGTTAGGGTTATCATCAGGCCTAGGATAGTGTTAGGGTTAGTGTTAGCATCAGCCCTAGGATAGTGTGAGGGCTATGGTTAGCATCAGACCTAGGATAGTGTTAGGGTGAGGGTTAGGGTTAGCATCAGCCCTAGGATAATGTTAGGGATAGGGTTAGCATCAACCCTATTATAGTGTTAGTTTTAGGGTTAGGGTTAGCATCAGCCCTAGGATAGTGTTAGCGTTAGGGTTACGGTTAGTATCAGCCCTAGGATAGTATTATTGTTAGGTTTAGGGTTAGGGTTAGCATCAGCTCTAGGATATTGTTAGGGTTAGGGTTAGAGTTAACATCAGCCCTAGGATATTGTTAGGGTTGGGTTAGGGTTAGCATCAGCTCTAGGATATTGTTAGGGTTAGGTTTAGAGTTAGCATCAGCCCTAGGATAATGTTAGGGTTAGGTTAGGGTTAGCATCCGCCCTAGGATTGTGTTAGGGTTAGGGTTAGCATCAGCCCTAGGATAGTGTTATGGTTAGGGTTATGATTAGCATCAGCCCTACGGTAGTGTTAGGGTTAGGGTTAGCATCAGTCCTAGGATAGTGTTACTGTTAGGGTTAGGGTTAGCATCAGGCCTAGTATAGTGTTAGGGTTAGGGTTAGCATCAGCCCTAGGATAGTGTTAGGGTTAGGGTTAACATCAGCCCTAGGATAGTGTTAGGGTTAGGGTTACGTTTAGCATCAGCCCTAGGATAGTGTTAGGTTTAGGGTTAGCCTCAGCCCTAGGATAGTGTTAGGGTTACGGTTAGGGTTAGCATCAGCCCTGGGATAGTGTTAGGGTTAGGTTTAGGGTTAGCATCAGCCCTAGGATAGTGTTAGCGTTAGGGTTACGGTTAACATCAGCCCTAGGATTGTATTAGGGTTAGGGTTAGGGTTAGGATTAGCATCAGCCCTAGGATAGTGTTAGGGTTAGGGTTAGGGTTAGCATCAGCCCTAGGATAGTGTTAGGGTTAGGTTTAGGGTTAGCATCAGCCCTAGGATAGTGTTAGCATTAAGGTTACGGTTAGCATCAGCCCTAGGATAGTATTAGGGTTAGGGTTATGGTTAGGGTTAGCATCAGCCTTAGAATAGTGTTAGGGTTAGGGTTAGCATCAGCCCTAGGATCGTGTTAGGGATAGGGTCAGCATCAGCCCTAATATAGTGTTTGAGTTAGGGTTAGGGTTAGCATCAGGCCTAGGATAGTGTTAGGGTTAGGGTTAACATCAGCTCTAGGATACTGTTAGGGTTAGCGTTAGGGTTAGCATCAGCCCTAGGATAGTGTTAGGGTTAGGGTTAGCCTCAGCCCTAGGATAGTGTTAGGGTTAGAGTTAGGGTTAGCATCAGCCCTAGGATAGTGTTAGGGTTAGGGTTAGCATCAGCCCTAGGATAGTGTTAGGGTTAGTATTAGCATCAGCCCTAGGATAGTGTTAGGGTTAGGGTTAGCATCAGCCCTAGGATAGTGTTAGGGTTAGGGTTAGCATCAGCCCTAGGATAGTGTTAGGGTTATGTTTAGGGTTAGCATCCGCACTAGGATATTGTTAGGGTTAGCGTTAGCCTCAGCCCTAGGATAGTGTTAGCGTTAGGATTAGGGTTAGCATTAACCCTAGGATAGTGTTAGGGTTAGTGTTAGCATCAGCCCTAGGATAGTGTTAGGGTTAGGGATAAGGTTATCATCAGGCCTAGGATAGTGTTAGGGTTAGGGTTAGCATCAGCCCTAGGACAGTGTTAGGGTTAGGGTTATGGTTATGGTTAGCATCAGCCCTAGGATACTGTTAGGGTTAGGGTTAGCATCAGCCCTAGGATAGAGTTAGGGTTAGGGTTAGGGTTAACATCAGGCCTAGGATAGTGTTAGGGTTGGGGTTAGCATCAGCCCTTGGATAGTGTTAGGGTTAGGGTTATCATCAGGCCTAGGATAGAGTTAGGGTTAGTGTTAGCTTCAGCCCTAGGATAGTGTTAGGGTTAGGGTTAGGGTTAGCATCAGCCCTCGGATAGTGTTAGGATTAGGGTTAGGGTTAGCATCAGCCCTAGGATAGTGTTAGGGTTAGGGTTAGGGTTAGCATAAGCCCTAGGATACTTTTATCGTTATGGTTAGGCTTATCATCAGGCCTAGGATAGTGTTAGGGTTAGGGTTAGCATCAGCTCTAGGATAGTGTTAGGGTTAGGGTTAGGGTTAGCCTCAGCCCTAGGATAGTGTTAGGGTTAGGGTTAGGGTTATCATCAGGCCTAGGATAGTGTTAGGGTTAGTGTTAGCATCAGCCCTAGGATAGTGTGAGGGCTATGGTTAGCATCAGACCTAGGATAGTGTTAGCGTGAGGGTTAGGGTTAGCATCAGCCCTAGATTAATGTTAGGGTAGGGTTAGCATCAACCCTATTATAGTGTTAGTTTTAGGGTTAGGGTTAGCATCAGCCCTAGGATAGTGTTAGCGTTAGGGTTACGGTTAGTATCAGCCCTAGGATAGTATTATTGTTAGGTTTAGGGTTAGGGTTAGCATCAGCTCTAGGATATTGTTAGGGTTAGGGTTAGAGTTAACATCAGCCCTAGGATATTGTTAGGGTTGGGTTAGGGTTAGCATCAGCTCTAGGATATTGTTAGGGTTAGGTTTAGAGTTAGCATCAGCCCTAGGATAATGTTAGGGTTAGGTTAGGGTTAGCATCCGCCCTAGGATTGTGTTAGGGTTAGGGTTAGCATCAGCCCTAGGATAGTGTTATGGTTAGGGTTATGATTAGCATCAGCCCTACGGTAGTGTTAGGGTTAGGGTTAGCATCAGACCTAGGATAGTGTTACTGTTAGGGTTAGGGTTAGCATCAGGCCTAGTATAGTGTTAGGGTTAGGGTTAGCATCAGCCCTAGGATAGTGTTAGGGTTAGGGTTAACATCAGCCCTAGGATAGTGTTAGGGTTAGGGTTACGTTTAGCATCAGCCCTAGGATAGTGTTAGGTTTAGGGTTAGCCTCAGCCCTAGGATAGTGTTAGGGTTACGGTTAGGGTTAGCATCAGCCCTGGGATAGTGTTAGGGTTAGGTTTAGGGTTAGCATCAGCCCTAGGATAGTGTTAGCGTTAGGGTTACGGTTAACATCAGCCCTAGGATTGTATTAGGGTTAGGGTTAGGGTTAGGATTAGCATCAGCCCTAGGATAGTGTTAGGGTTAGGGTTAGGGTTAGCATCAGCCCTAGGATAGTGTTAGGGTTAGGTTTAGGGTTAGCATCAGCCCTAGGATAGTGTTAGCATTAAGGTTACGGTTAGCATCAGCCCTAGGATAGTATTAGGGTTAGGGTTATGGTTAGGGTTAGCATCAGCCTTAGAATAGTGTTAGGGTTAGGGTTAGCATCAGCCCTAGGATCGTGTTAGGGATAGGGTCAGCATCAGCCCTAATATAGTGTTTGAGTTAGGGTTAGGGTTAGCATCAGGCCTAGGATAGTGTTAGGGTTAGGGTTAACATCAGCTCTAGGATACTGTTAGGGTTAGCGTTAGGGTTAGCATCAGCCCTAGGATAGTGTTAGGGTTAGGGTTAGCCTCAGCCCTAGGATAGTGTTAGGGTTAGAGTTAGGGTTAGCATCAGCCCTAGGATAGTGTTAGGGTTAGGGTTAGCATCAGCCCTAGGATAGTGTTAGGGTTAGTATTAGCATCAGCCCTAGGATAGTGTTAGGGTTAGGGTTAGCATCAGCCCTAGGATAGTGTTAGGGTTAGGGTTAGCATCAGCCCTAGGATAGTGTTAGGGTTATGTTTAGGGTTAGCATCCGCACTAGGATATTGTTAGGGTTAGCGTTAGCCTCAGCCCTAGGATAGTGTTAGCGTTAGGATTAGGGTTAGCATTAACCCTAGGATAGTGTTAGGGTTAGTGTTAGCATCAGCCCTAGGATAGTGTTAGGGTTAGGGATAAGGTTATCATCAGGCCTAGGATAGTGTTAGGGTTAGGGTTAGCATCAGCCCTAGGACAGTGTTAGGGTTAGGGTTATGGTTATGGTTAGCATCAGCCCTAGGATACTGTTAGGGTTAGGGTTAGCATCAGCCCTAGGATAGAGTTAGGGTTAGGGTTAGGGTTAACATCAGGCCTAGGATAGTGTTAGGGTTGGGGTTAGCATCAGCCCTTGGATAGTGTTAGGGTTAGGGTTATCATCAGGCCTAGGATAGAGTTAGGGTTAGTGTTAGCTTCAGCCCTAGGATAGTGTTAGGGTTAGGGTTAGGGTTAGCATCAGCCCTCGGATAGTGTTAGGATTAGGGTTAGGGTTAGCATCAGCCCTAGGATAGTGTTAGGGTTAGGGTTAGGGTTAGCATAAGCCCTAGGATACTTTTATCGTTATGGTTAGGCTTATCATCAGGCCTAGGATAGTGTTAGGGTTAGGGTTAGCATCAGCTCTAGGATAGTGTTAGGGTTAGGGTTAGGGTTAGCCTCAGCCCTAGGATAGTGTTAGGGTTAGGGTTAGGGTTATCATCAGGCCTAGGATAGTGTTAGGGTTAGTGTTAGCATCAGCCCTAGGATAGTGTGAGGGCTATGGTTAGCATCAGACCTAGGATAGTGTTAGGGTGAGGGTTAGGGTTAGCATCAGCCCTAGGATAATGTTAGGGATAGGGTTAGCATCAACCCTATTATAGTGTTAGTTTTAGGGTTAGGGTTAGCATCAGCCCTAGGATAGTGTTAGCGTTAGGGTTACGGTTAGTATCAGCCCTAGGATAGTATTATTGTTAGGTTTAGGGTTAGGGTTAGCATCAGCTCTAGGATATTGTTAGGGTTAGGGTTAGAGTTAACATCAGCCCTAGGATATTGTTAGGGTTGGGTTAGGGTTAGCATCAGCTCTAGGATATTGTTAGGGTTAGGTTTAGAGTTAGCATCAGCCCTAGGATAATGTTAGGGTTAGGTTAGGGTTAGCATCCGCCCTAGGATTGTGTTAGGGTTAGGGTTAGCATCAGCCCTAGGATAGTGTTATGGTTAGGGTTATGATTAGCATCAGCCCTACGGTAGTGTTAGGGTTAGGGTTAGCATCAGACCTAGGATAGTGTTACTGTTAGGGTTAGGGTTAGCATCAGGCCTAGTATAGTGTTAGGGTTAGGGTTAGCATCAGCCCTAGGATAGTGTTAGGGTTAGGGTTAACATCAGCCCTAGGATAGTGTTAGGGTTAGGGTTAGGTTTAGCATCAGCCCTAGGATAGTGTTAGGTTTAGGGTTAGCCTCAGCCCTAGGATAGTGTTAGGGTTACGGTTAGGGTTAGCATCAGCCCTGGGATAGTGTTAGGGTTAGGTTTAGGGTTAGCATCAGCCCTAGGATAGTGTTAGCGTTAGGGTTACGGTTAACATCAGCCCTAGGATTGTATTAGGGTTAGGGTTAGGGTTAGGATTAGCATCAGCCCTAGGATAGTGTTAGGGTTAGGGTTAGCATCAGCCCTAGGATGGTGTTAGGGTTAGGGTCAGCATCAGCCCTAATATAGTGTTTGAGTTAGGGTCAGGGTTAGCATCAGGCCTAGG
This sequence comes from Lemur catta, assembly GCF_020740605.2. NCBI lineage: Eukaryota > Metazoa > Chordata > Mammalia > Primates > Lemuridae > Lemur > Lemur catta. Next base: position 39,245,838 of record NC_059129.1, on the reverse strand, counting down.
ATAGTGTTAGGTTTAAGGTTAGCATTAGCCTTAGGATCGTGTTAGGGTTAGGGTTAGGGTTAGCATCAGCCCTAGGATAGTGTTAGGGTAGGGTTAGCATCAGCCCTAGGATAGTGTTAGGGTTAGGGTTAGGGTTAGCATCAGCCCTAGGATAGTGTTAAGGTTAGGGTTAGCCTCAGCCCTAGGATAGTGTTAGAGTTAGGATTAAGGTTAGCATCAGCCCTAGGATAGAGTTATGGTTAGGGTTAGGGTTATGGTTAGCATCAGCCCTAGGATAGTGTTAGGGTTAGGGTTAGGGATAGCATCAGCCCTAGGATAGGGTTAGGGTTAGGGTTAGCATCAGCCCTAGGATAGTGTTAGGGTTAGTGTTAGGGTTAGCCTCAGCCCTAGGATAGTGTTAGGGTTAAGGTTAGCATCAGCATTAGGATAGTGTTAGGGTTAGGGTTAGGGTTAGCATCAGTCCTAGGATAGTGGTAGGGTTAGGGTTAGGGATAGCAAGAGCCCTAGGATAGTGTTAGGGTTAGGGTTAGCATCAGCCCTAGGATAGTGTTACGGTTAGGGTTAGGGTTAGCATCAGGCCAAGTATAGTGTTAGGGTTAGGGTTAGCATCAGCCCTAAAATAGTGTTAGGGTTAGGGTTAGGGTTAGCATGAGCCCTAGGATACTGTTAGGGTTAGGGTTAACATCAGCCCTAGGATAGTGTTAGGGTTAGCGTTAGGGTTAGCATCAGCCCTAGGATAGTGTTAGGGTTAGGGTTAGCCTCAGCCCTAGGATAGTGTTAGGGTTAGGGTTAGGGTTAGCATCAGCCCTAGGATAGTGTTAGGGTTATGGTTAGCCTCAACCCTAGGAGAGTGTTAGGGTTATGGTTAGGGTTAGCATCAGCCCTAGGATAGTGTTAGGGTTAGGTTTAGCATCAGCCCTAGGATAGAGTTAGGGTTAGGGTTAGGGTTAGCATCAGCCCTAGGATACTGTTAGGGTTAGGGTTAGGGTTAGCATCAGCACCTGGATAGTGTTAGGGTTAGGGTTAGGGTTAGCATCAGCCCTCGGATAGTGTTAGGGTTAGGGTTAGCATCAGCCCTAGGATAGTGTTAGGGTTAGGGTTAGGGTTAGCATCAGCCCTAGGATAGTGTTAGGGTTAGGGTTAGCATCAGCCCTAGGATAGTTTTAGCGTTAGGGTTAGGGTTATCATCAGGCCTAGGACAGTGTTAGGGTTAGGGTTAGCATCAGCTCCAGGATAGTGTTAGGGTTAGGGTTAGGGTTAGCCTCAGCCCTAGGATAGTGTTAGGGTTAGGGTTAGCATCAGCCCTAGGATAGTGTTAGGGTTAGGGTTAGTGTTAGCATCAGCCCTAGGATAGTGTTAGGGTTAGGGTTGGCATCAGCCCTTGGATAGTGTTAGGGTTAGGGTTATCATCAAGCCTAGGATAGTGTTAGGTTTAGGCTTAGCTTCAGCCCTAGGATACTGTTAGGGTTAGGGTTAACATCAGCCATAGGATAGTCTTAGGGTTAGGGTTAGGTTAACATCAGCCCTAGGATAGTGTTAGGGTTAGGGTTAGCCTCAGCCCTAGGATAGTTTTAGGGTTAGGGTTAGGGTTAGCATCAGCCCTAGGATAGTGTTAGGGTTAGGTTTAGGGTTAGCATCAGCCCTAGGATAGTGTTAGGGTTAGGGTTAGCCTCAGCCCTAGGATAGTGTTAGTGTTAGGGTTAGGGTTAGCATCAGCCCTAGGGTAGTGTTAGGGTTATGGTTAGGGTTAGCATCAGCCCTAGGATAGTGTTAGGGTTAGGTTTAGCATCAGCCCTAGGATAGAGTTAGGGTTAGGGTTAGGTTTAGCATCAGCCCTAGGATACTGTTAGGGTTAGGGTTAGGGTTAGCATCAGCCCTAGGATAGTGTTAGGGTTAGGGTTAGGGTTAGCAACAGCCCTCGGATAGTGTTAGGGTTAGGGTTAGCATCAGCCCTAGGATAGTGTTAGGGTTAGGGTTAGGGTTAGCATCAGCCTTAGGATAGTGTTAGGGTTAGGGTTAGCATGAGCCCTAGGATAGTTTTAGCGTTAGGGTTAGGGTTATCATCAGGCCTAGGACAGTGATAGGGTTAGGGTGAGCATCAGCTCCAGGATAGTGTTAGGGTTAGGGTTAGGGTTAGCCTCAGCCCTAGGATAGTGTTAGGGTTATAGTTAGGGTTATCATCAGTAATAGGATAGTGTGAGGGCTATGGTTAGCATCAGCCCTAGGATACTGTTAGGGTTAGGGTTAGCATCAACCCTATTATAGTGTTAGGTTTAGTGTTAGGGTTAGCATCAGCCCTAGGATAGTGTTAGCGTTAGGGTTACGGTTAGCATCAGCCCTAGGATAGTATTAGGGTTAGCGTAAGGATAAGGGTTAGCATCAGCTCTAGGATATTGTTACGGTTAGGGTTAGAGTTAGCATCAGCCCTAGGATATTGTTAGGGTAAGGTTTAGGGTTAGCATCCGCCCTAGGATAGTGTTACTGTTAGGGTTAGCATCAGCCCTAGGATAGTGTTATGGTTAGGGTTATGGTTAGAATCAGCCCTAGGATACTGTTAGGGTTAGGGTTAGCATCAGCCCTAGGATAGTGTTAGGCTTAGGGTTAGGGTTAGCATCAGGCCTAGTATACTTTTAGGGTTAGGGTTAGCTTCAGCCCTAGAATAGTGTTAGGGTTAGGGTTAGCATCAGACCTAGGATAGTGTTAGGGTTAGGGTTAGGGTTAGCATCAGCCCTAGGATAGTGTTAGGGTTAGGGTTAGGGTTAGCATCAGCCCTAGGATAGTGGTAGGGTTAGGGTTAGGGTTAGCATCAGCCCTAGGATAGTGTTAGGGTTAGGGTTAACATAAACCCTAGGATAGTGATAGGGTTAGGGTTAGGGTTATCATCAGGCCTAGGATAGTGTTAGGGTTAGGGTTACGGTTAGCATCAACCCTAGGTTAGTGTTAGGGTTAGGGTCAGCATCAGCCCTAGGATAGTGTTAGGCTTAGGGTTAGGGTTATCATCAGGCCTAGGATAGTGTTAGAGTTAGGGTTAGCATCAGCCCTAGGATAGTGTTAGGGTTAGGGTTAGGGTTAGCATCAGCCCTAGGATAGTGCTAGGGTTAGGGTTAGGGTTAGCATCAGGCCTAGGATTGTGTTAGGGTAAGGGTTACGGTTAGCATCAACCCTAGGATAGTGTTAGGGTTAGGGTCAGCATGAGCCCTAGGATAGTGTTAGGGTTAGGGTTAGGGTTAGCATCAGTCCTAGGATAGTATTAGGGATAGGGTTAGGGTTAGCATCAGCCCTAGGATAGTGTTAGGGTTAGGGTTAGGGTTAGCATCAGCCCTAGGATAGTGTTAGGTTTAGGGTTAGAATCAGCCGTAGAATAGTGTTAGGGTTAGGGTTAGCATCAGCACTAAGATAGTGTTAGGGTTAGGGTTAGGGTTAGCATCAGGCCTAGGATAGTGTTAGGGTTAGGGTTAGCATCAGCCTTAGGATAGTGTTAGCGTTAGGGTTAGTGTTAGCATCAGCCCTAGGATAGTGTTAGGGTTAGGGTTAACATCAGTCCTAGGATAGTGTTAGGGTTAGGGTTACCCTCAGCAATAGGATAGTGTTAGAGTTGGGGTTAGAGTTATGGTTTGGTTTAGGGGTAGGGTTAGGGTTAGGGTTAGCATCAGCCCCAGGATAGTGTTATGGTTAGGGTTAGTGTTAGCATCAGCCCTAGGATAGTGTTAGGGTTAGGGTTAGCATCAGCCCTTGGATAGTGTTAGGGTTAGGGTTATCATCAGGCCTAGTATAGTGTTAGGGTTAGGGTTAACATCAGCCCTAGGATAGTGTTAGGGTTAGGGTTAGCCTCAGCCCTACGATAGTGTTTGGGTTAGAGTTAGGGTTAGCATCAGCCCTAGGATAGTGTTAGGGTTAGGGTTAGCATCACCCTAGGATAGTGTTAGGGTTAGGTTTAGGGTTAGCATCAGCCCTAGGATAGTGTTAGCATTAAGGTTACGGTTAGCATCAGCCCTAGGATAGTATTAGGGTTAGGGTTATGGTTACTGTTAGCATCAGCCTTAGGATAGTTTTAGGGTTAGGGTTAGCATCAGCCCTAGGATCGTGTTAGGGTTAGGGTCAGCATCAGCCCTAATATAGTGTTTGAGTTAGGGTTAGGGTTAGCATCAGGCCTAGGATAGTGTTAGGGTTAGGGTTAACATCAGCTCTAGGATACTGTTAGGGTTAGCGTTAGGGTTAGCATCAGCCCTAGGATAGTGTTAGGGTTAGGGTTAGCCTCAGCCCTAGGATAGTGTTAGGGTTAGAGTTAGGGTTAGCATCAGCCCTAGGATAGTGTTAGGGTTAGGGTTAGCATCAGCCCTAGGATAGTGGTAGGGTTAGTATTAGCATCAGCCCTAGGATAGTGTTAGGGTTAGGGTTAGCATCAGCCCTAGGATAGTGTTAGGGTTAGGGTTAGCATCAGCCCTAGGATAGTGTTAGGGTTATGTTTAGGGTTAGCATCCGCCCTAGGATATTGTTAGGGTTAGGGTTAGCCTCAGCCCTATGATAGTGTTAGCGTTAGGATGAGGGTTAGCATTAACACTAGGATAGTGTTAGGGTTAGTGTTAGCATCAGCCCTAGGATAGTGTTAGGGTTAGGGATAAGGTTATCATCAGGCCTAGGATAGTGTTAGGGTTAGGGTTAGCATCAGCCCTAGGACAGTGTTAGGGTTAGGGTTATGGTTATGGTCAGCATCAGCCCTAGGATACTGTTAGGGTTAGGGTTAGCATCAGCCCTAGGATAGAGTTCGGGTTAGGGTTAGGGTTATCATCAGGCCTAGGATAGTGTTAGGGTTGGGGTTAGCATCAGCCCTTGGATAGTGTTAGGGTTAGGGTTATCATCAGGCCTAGGATAGAGTTAGGGTTAGGGTTAGCTTCAGCCCTAGGATAGTGTTAGGGTTAGGGTTAGGGTTAGCATCAGCCCTCGGATAGTGTTAGGGTTAGGGTTAGGGTTAGCATCAGCCCTAGGATAGTGTTAGGGTTAGGGTTAGGGTTAGCATAAGCCCTAGGATACTTTTATCGTTATGGTTAGGCTTATCATCAGGCCTAGGATAGTGTTAGGGTTAGGGTTAGCATCAGCTCTAGGATAGTGTTAGGGTTAGGGTTAGGGTTAGCCTCAGCCCTAGGATAGTGTTAGGGTTAGGGTTAGGGTTATCATCAGGCCTAGGATAGTGTTAGGGTTAGTGGTACCATCACCCCTAGGATAGTGTGAGGGCTATGGTTAGCATCAGACCTAGGATAGTGTTAGGGTGAGGGTTAGGGTTAGCATCAGCCCTAGGATAGTGTTAGGGATAGGGTTAGCATCAACCCTATTATAGTGTTAGGTTTAGGGTTACGGTTAGCATCAGCCCTAGGATAGTGTTAGTGTTACGGTTACGGTTAGTATCAGCCCTAGGATAGTATTAGGGTTAGGTTTAGGGTTAGGGTTAGCATCAGCTCTAGGATATTGCTAGGGTTAGGGTTAGAGTTAACATCAGCCCTAGGATATTGTTAGGGTTGGGTTAGGGTTAGCATAAGCTCTAGGATATTGTTAGGGTTAGGTTTAGAGTTAGCATCAGCCCTAGGATAATGTTAGGGTTAGGTTAGGGTTAGCATCCGCCCTAGGATTGTGTTAGGCTTAGGGTTAGCATCAGCCCTAGGATAGTGTTATGGTTAGGGTTATGATTAGCATCAGCCCTACGGTAGTGTTAGGTTTAGGGTTAGCATCAGACCTAGGATAGTGTTACTGTTAGGGTTAGGGTTAGCATCAGGCCTAGTATAGTGTTAGGGTTAGGGTTAGCATCAGCCCTAGGATAGTGTTAGGTTTAGGGTTAGCCTCAGCCCTAGGATAGTGTTAGGGTTACGGTTAGGGTTAGCATCAGCCCTGGGATAGTGTTAGGGTTAGGTTTAGGGTTAGCATCAGCCCTAGGATAGTGTTAGCGTTAGGGTTACGGTTAGCATCAGCCCTAGGATTGTATTAGGGTTAGGGTTAGGGATAGGGTTAGCATCAGCCCTAGGATAGTGTTAGGGTTAGGGTTAGCATCAGCTCTAGGATAGTGTTAGGGTTAGGGTCAGCATCAGCCCTAATATAGTGTTTGAGTTAGGGTCAGGGTTAGCATCAGGCCTAGGATAGTGTTAGGGTAGGGTTAGCATCAGCCCTAGGATAGTGTTAGGGTTAGGGTTAGGGTTAGCATCAGCCCTAAGACAGTGTTAAGGTTAGGGTTAGCCTCAGCCCTAGGATAGTGTTAGAGTTAGGATTAAGGTTAGCATCAGCCCTAGGATAGAGTTAGGGTTAGGGTTAGTGTTATGGTTAGCATCAGCCCTAGGATAGTGTTAGGGTTAGGGTTAGGGATAGCATCAGCCCTAGGATAGGGTTAGGGTTAGGGTTAGCATCAGCCCTAGGATAGTGTTAGGGTTAGGTTTAGGGTTAGCATCAGCCCTAGGATAGTGTTAGGGTTAAGGTTAGCATCAGCATTAGGATAGTGTTAGGGTTAGGGTTAGGGTTAGCATCAGCCCTAGGATAGTGTTAGGGTTAGGGTTAGGGATAGCAAGAGCCCTAGGATAGTGTTAGGGTTAGGGTTAGCATCAGCCCTAGGATAGTGTTACGGTTAGGGTTAGGGTTAGCATCAGGCCAAGTATAGTGTTAGGGTTAGGGTTAGCATCAGCCCTAAAATAGTGTTAGGGTTAGGGTTAGGGTTAGCATGAGCCCTAGGATACTGTTAGGGTTAGGGTTAACATCAGCCCTAGGATAGTGTTAGGGTTAGCGTTAGGGTTAGCATCAGCCCTAGGATAGTGTTAGTGTTAGGGTTAGCCTCAGCCCTAGGATAGTGTTAGGGTTAGGGTTAGGGTTAGCATCAGCCCTAGGATAGTGTTAGGGTTATGGTTAGCCTCAACCCTAGGAGAGTGTTAGGGTTATGGTTAGGGTTAGCATCAGCCCTAGGATAGTGTTAGGGTTAGGTTTAGCATCAGCCCTAGGATAGAGTTAGGGTTAGGGTTAGGGTTAGCATCAGCCCTAGGATAGTGTTAGGGTTAGGGTTAGGGTTAGCATCAGCCCTCGGATAGTGTTATTGTTAGGGTTAGCATCAGCCCTAGGATAGTGTTAAGGTTAGGGTTAGGGTTAGCATCAGCCCTAGGATAGTGTTAGGGTTAGTGTTAGCATCAGCCCTAGGATAGTATTATTGTTAGGTTTAGGGTTAGGGTTAGCATCAGCTCTAGGATATTGTTAGGGTTAGGGTTAGAGTTAACATCAGCCCTAGGATATTGTTAGGGTTGGGTTAGGGTTAGCATCAGCTCTAGGATATTGTTAGGGTTAGGTTTAGAGTTAGCATCAGCCCTAGGATAATGTTAGGGTTAGGTTAGGGTTAGCATCCGCCCTAGGATTGTGTTAGGGTTAGGGTTAGCATCAGCCCTAGGATAGTGTTATGGTTAGGGTTATGATTAGCATCAGCCCTACGGTAGTGTTAGGGTTAGGGTTAGCATCAGACCTAGGATAGTGTTACTGTTAGGGTTAGGGTTAGCATCAGGCCTAGTATAGTGTTAGGGTTAGGGTTAGCATCAGCCCTAGGATAGTGTTAGGGTTAGGGTTAACATCAGCCCTAGGATAGTGTTAGGGTTAGGGTTAGGTTTAGCATCAGCCCTAGGATAGTGTTAGGTTTAGGGTTAGCCTCAGCCCTAGGATAGTGTTAGGGTTACGGTTAGGGTTAGCATCAGCCCTGGGATAGTGTTAGGGTTAGGTTTAGGGTTAGCATCAGCCCTAGGATAGTGTTAGCGTTAGGGTTACGGTTAACATCAGCCCTAGGATTGTATTAGGGTTAGGGTTAGGGTTAGGATTAGCATCAGCCCTAGGATAGTGTTAGGGTTAGGGTTAGCATCAGCCCTAGGATAGTGTTAGGGTTAGGGTCAGCATCAGCCCTAATATAGTGTTTGAGTTAGGGTCAGGGTTAGCATCAGGCCTAGGATAGTGTTAGGTTTAAGGTTAGCATTAGCCTTAGGATCGTGTTAGGGTTAGGGTTAGGGTTAGCATCAGCCCTAGGATAGTGTTAGGGTAGGGTTAGCATCAGCCCTAGGATAGTGTTAGGGTTAGGGTTAGGGTTAGCATCAGCCCTAGGATAGTGTTAAGGTTAGGGTTAGCCTCAGCCCTAGGATAGTGTTAGAGTTAGGATTAAGGTTAGCATCAGCCCTAGGATAGAGTTATGGTTAGGGTTAGGGTTATGGTTAGCATCAGCCCTAGAATAGTGTTAGGGTTAGGGTTAGGGATAGCATCAGCCCTAGGATAGGGTTAGGGTTAGGGTTAGCATCAGCCCTAGGATAGTGTTAGGGTTAGTGTTAGGGTTAGCCTCAGCCCTAGGATAGTGTTAGGGTTAAGGTTAGCATCAGCATTAGGATAGTGTTAGGGTTAGGGTTAGGGTTAGCATCAGTCCTAGGATAGTGGTAGGGTTAGGGTTAGGGATAGCAAGAGCCCTAGGATAGTGTTAGGGTTAGGGTTAGCATCAGCCCTAGGATAGTGTTACGGTTAGGGTTAGGGTTAGCATCAGGCCAAGTATAGTGTTAGGGTTAGGGTTAGCATCAGCCCTAAAATAGTGTTAGGGTTAGGGTTAGGGTTAGCATGAGCCCTAGGATACTGTAAAGGTTAGGGTTAACGTCAGCCCTAGGATAGTGTTAGGGTTAGCGTTAGGGTTAGCATCAGCCCTAGGATAGTGTTAGGGTTAGGGTTAGCCTCAGCCCTAGGATAGTGTTAGGGTTAGGGTTAGGGTTAGCATCAGCCCTAGGATAGTGTTAGGGTTATGGTTAGCCTCAACCCTAGGAGAGTGTTAGGGTTATGGTTAGGGTTAGCATCAGCCCTAGGATAGTGTTAGGGTTAGGTTTAGCATCAGCCCTAGGATAGAGTTAGGGTTAGGGTTAGGGTTAGCATCAGCCCTAGGATACTGTTAGGGTTAGGGTTAGGGTTAGCATCAGCACCTGGATAGTGTTAGGGTTAGGGTTAGGGTTAGCATCAGCCCTCGGATAGTGTTAGGGTTAGGGTTAGCATCAGCCCTAGGATAGTGTTAGGGTTAGGGTTAGGGTTAGCATCAGCCCTAGGATAGTGTTAGGGTTAGGGTTAGCATCAGCCCTAGGATAGTTTTAGCGTTAGGGTTAGGGTTATCATCAGGCCTAGGACAGTGTTAGGGTTAGGGTTAGCATCAGCTCCAGGATAGTGTTAGGGTTAGGGTTAGGGTTAGCCTCAGCCCTAGGATAGTGTTAGGGTTAGGGTTAGCATCAGCCCTAGGATAGTGTTAGGGTTAGGGTTAGTGTTAGCATCAGCCCTAGGATAGTGTTAGGGTTAGGGTTGGCATCAGCCCTTGGATAGTGTTAGGGTTAGGGTTATCATCAAGCCTAGGATAGTGTTAGGTTTAGGGTTAGCTTCAGCCCTAGGATACTGTTAGGGTTAGGGTTAACATCAGCCATAGGATAGTCTTAGGGTTAGGGTTAGGTTAACATCAGCCCTAGGATAGTGTTAGGGTTAGGGTTAGCCTCAGCCCTAGGATAGTTTTAGGGTTAGGGTTAGGGTTAGCATCAGCCCTAGGATAGTGTTAGGGATAGGTTTAGGGTTAGCATCAGCCCTAGGATAGTGTTAGGGTTAGGGTTAGCCTCAGCCCTAGGATAGTGTTAGTGTTAGGGTTAGGGTTAGCATCAGCCCTAGGGTAGTGTTAGGGTTATGGTTAGGGTTAGCATCAGCCCTAGGATAGTGTTAGGGTTAGGTTTAGCATCAGCCCTAGGATAGAGTTAGGGTTAGGGTTAGGTTTAGCATCAGCCCTAGGATACTGTTAGGGTTAGGGTTAGGGTTAGCATCAGCCCTAGGATAGTGTTAGGGTTAGGGTTAGGGTTAGCAACAGCCCTCGGATAGTGTTAGGGTTAGGGTTAGCATCAGCCCTAGGATAGTGTTAGGGTTAGGGTTAGGGTTAGCATCAGCCTTAGGATAGTGTTAGGGTTAGGGTTAGCATGAGCCCTAGGATAGTTTTAGCGTTAGGGTTAGGGTTATCATCAGGCCTAGGACAGTGATAGGGTTAGGGTGAGCATCAGCTCCAGGATAGTGTTAGGGTTAGGGTTAGGGTTAGCCTCAGCCCTAGGATAGTGTTAGGGTTATAGTTAGGGTTATCATCAGTAATAGGATAGTGTGAGGGCTATGGTTAGCATCAGCCCTAGGATACTGTTAGGGTTAGGGTTAGCATCAACCCTATTATAGTGTTAGGTTTAGTGTTAGGGTTAGCATCAGCCCTAGGATAGTGTTAGCGTTAGGGTTACGGTTAGCATCAGCCCTAGGATAGTATTAGGGTTAGCGTAAGGATAAGGGTTAGCATCAGCTCTAGGATATTGTTACGGTTAGGGTTAGAGTTAGCATCAGCCCTAGGATATTGTTAGGGTAAGGTTTAGGGTTAGCATCCGCCCTAGGATAGTGTTACTGTTAGGGTTAGCATCAGCCCTAGGATAGTGTTATGGTTAGGGTTATGGTTAGAATCAGCCCTAGGATACTGTTAGGGTTAGGGTTAGCATCAGCCCTAGGATAGTGTTAGGCTTAGGGTTAGGGTTAGCATCAGGCCTAGTATACTTTTAGGGTTAGGGTTAGCTTCAGCCCTAGAATAGTGTTAGGGTTAGGGTTAGCATCAGACCTAGGATAGTGTTAGGGTTAGGGTTAGGGTTAGCATCAGCCCTAGGATAGTGTTAGGGTTAGGGTTAGGGTTAGCATCAGCCCTAGGATAGTGGTAGGGTTAGGGTTAGGGTTAGCATCAGCCCTAGGATAGTGTTAGGGTTAGGGTTAACATAAACCCTAGGATAGTGATAGGGTTAGGGTTAGGGTTATCATCAGGCCTAGGATAGTGTTAGGGTTAGGGTTACGGTTAGCATCAACCCTAGGTTAGTGTTAGGGTTAGGGTCAGCATCAGCCCTAGGATAGTGTTAGGCTTAGGGTTAGGGTTATCATCAGGCCTAGGATAGTGTTAGAGTTAGGGTTAGCATCAGCCCTAGGATAGTGTTAGGGTTAGGGTTAGGGTTAGCATCAGCCCTAGGATAGTGCTAGGGTTAGGGTTAGGGTTAGCATCAGGCCTAGGATTGTGTTAGGGTAAGGGTTACGGTTAGCATCAACCCTAGGATAGTGTTAGGGTTAGGGTCAGCATGAGCCCTAGGATAGTGTTAGGGTTAGGGTTAGGGTTAGCATCAGTCCTAGGATAGTATTAGGGATAGGGTTAGGGTTAGCATCAGCCCTAGGATAGTGTTAGGGTTAGGGTTAGGGTTAGCATCAGCCCTAGGATAGTGTTAGGTTTAGGGTTAGAATCAGCCGTAGAATAGTGTTAGGGTTAGGGTTAGCATCAGCACTAAGATAGTGTTAGGGTTAGGGTTAGGGTTAGCATCAGGCCTAGGATAGTGTTAGGGTTAGGGTTAGCATCAGCCTTAGGATAGTGTTAGCGTTAGGGTTAGTGTTAGCATCAGCCCTAGGATAGTGTTAGGGTTAGGGTTAACATCAGTCCTAGGATAGTGTTAGGGTTAGGGTTACCCTCAGCAATAGGATAGTGTTAGAGTTGGGGTTAGAGTTATGGTTTGGTTTAGGGGTAGGGTTAGGGTTAGGGTTAGCATCAGCCCCAGGATAGTGTTATGGTTAGGGTTAGTGTTAGCATCAGCCCTAGGATAGTGTTAGGGTTAGGGTTAGCATCAGCCCTTGGATAGTGTTAGGGTTAGGGTTATCATCAGGCCTAGTATAGTGTTAGGGTTAGGGTTAACATCAGCCCTAGGATAGTGTTAGGGTTAGGGTTAGCCTCAGCCCTACGATAGTGTTTGGGTTAGAGTTAGGGTTAGCATCAGCCCTAGGATAGTGTTAGGGTTAGGTTTAGGGTTAGCATCAGCCCTAGGATCGTGTTAGGGTTAGGGTCAGCATCAGCCCTAATATAGTGTTTGAGTTAGGGTTAGGGTTAGCATCAGGCCTAGGATAGTGTTAGGGTTAGGGTTAACATCAGCTCTAGGATACTGTTAGGGTTAGCGTTAGGGTTAGCATCAGCCCTAGGATAGTGTTAGGGTTAGGGTTAGCCTCAGCCCTAGGATAGTGTTAGGGTTAGAGTTAGGGTTAGCATCAGCCCTAGGATAGTGTTAGGGTTAGGGTTAGCATCAGCCCTAGGATAGTGGTAGGGTTAGTATTAGCATCAGCCCTAGGATAGTGTTAGGGTTAGGGTTAGCATCAGCCCTAGGATAGTGTTAGGGTTAGGGTTAGCATCAGCCCTAGGATAGTGTTAGGGTTATGTTTAGGGTTAGCATCCGCCCTAGGATATTGTTAGGGTTAGGGTTAGCCTCAGCCCTATGATAGTGTTAGCGTTAGGATGAGGGTTAGCATTAACACTAGGATAGTGTTAGGGTTAGTGTTAGCATCAGCCCTAGGATAGTGTTAGGGTTAGGGATAAGGTTATCATCAGGCCTAGGATAGTGTTAGGGTTAGGGTTAGCATCAGCCCTAGGACAGTGTTAGGGTTAGGGTTATGGTTATGGTCAGCATCAGCCCTAGGATACTGTTAGGGTTAGGGTTAGCATCAGCCCTAGGATAGAGTTCGGATTAGGGTTAGGGTTATCATCAGGCCTAGGATAGTGTTAGGGTTGGGGTTAGCATCAGCCCTTGGATAGTGTTAGGGTTAGGGTTATCATCAGGCCTAGGATAGAGTTAGGGTTAGGGTTAGCTTCAGCCCTAGGATAGTGTTAGGGTTAGGGTTAGGGTTAGCCTCAGCCCTAGGATAGTGTTAGGGTTAGGGTTAGGGTTATCATCAGGCCTAGGATAGTGTTAGGGTTAGTGGTACCATCACCCCTAGGATAGTGTGAGGGCTATGGTTAGCATCAGACCTAGGATAGTGTTAGGGTGAGGGTTAGGGTTAGCATCAGCCCTAGGATAGTGTTAGGGATAGGGTTAGCATCAACCCTATTATAGTGTTAGGTTTAGGGTTACGGTTAGCATCAGCCCTAGGATAGTGTTAGTGTTAGGGTTACGGTTAGTATCAGCCCTAGGATAGTATTAGGGTTAGGTTTAGGGTTAGGGTTAGCATCAGCTCTAGGATATTGCTAGGGTTAGGGTTAGAGTTAACATCAGCCCTAGGATATTGTTAGGGTTGGGTTAGGGTTAGCATAAGCTCTAGGATATTGTTAGGGTTAGGTTTAGAGTTAGCATCAGCCCTAGGATAATGTTAGGGTTAGGTTAGGGTTAGCATCCGCCCTAGGATTGTGTTAGGCTTAGGGTTAGCATCAGCCCTAGGATAGTGTTATGGTTAGGGTTATGATTAGCATCAGCCCTACGGTAGTGTTAGGTTTAGGGTTAGCATCAGACCTAGGATAGTGTTACTGTTAGGGTTAGGGTTAGCATCAGGCCTAGTATAGTGTTAGGGTTAGGGTTAGCATCAGCCCTAGGATAGTGTTAGGTTTAGGGTTAGCCTCAGCCCTAGGATAGTGTTAGGGTTACGGTTAGGGTTAGCATCAGCCCTGGGATAGTGTTAGGGTTAGGTTTAGCATCAGCCCTAGGATAGAGTTAGGGTTAGGGTTAGGGTTAGCATCAGCCCTAGGATAGTGTTAGGGTTAGGGTTAGGGTTAGCATCAGCCCTCGGATAGTGTTATTGTTAGGGTTAGCATCAGCCCTAGGATAGTGTTAAGGTTAGGGTTAGGGTTAGCATCAGCCCTAGGATAGTGTTAGGGTTAGGGTTAGCATCAGCCCTAGGATAGTTTTAGCGTTAGGGTTAGGGTTATCATCAGGCCTAGGACAGTGTTAGGGTTAGGGTTAGCATCAGCTCCAGGATAGTGTTAGGGTTAGGGTTAGGGTTAGCCTCAGCCCTAGGATAGTGTTAGGGTTATAGTTAGGGTTATCATCAGTAATAGGATAGTGTGAGGGCTATGGTTAGCATCAGCCCTAGGATAGTGTTAGGGTTAGGGTTAGCATCAACCCTATTATAGTGTTAGGTTTAGTGTTATTGTTAGCATCAGCCCTAGGATAGTGTTAGCGTTAGGGTTACGGTTAGCATCAGCCCTAGGATAGTATTAGGGTTAGCGTAAGGGTTAGGGTTAGCATCAGCTCTAGGATATTGTTACGGTTAGGGTTAGAGTTAGCATCAGCCCTAGGATATTGTTAGGGTTAGGTTTAGGGTTAGCATCCGCCCTAGGATAGTGTTACTGTTAGGGTTAGCATCAGCCCTAGGATAGTGTTATGGTTAGGGTTATGGTTAGAATCAGCCCTAGGATACTGTTAGGGTTAGGGTTAGCATCAGCCCTAGGATAGTGTTAGGCTTAGGGTTAGGGTTAGCATCAGGCCTAGTATACTGTTAGGGTTAGGGTTAGCTTCAGCCCTAGGATAGTGTTAGGGTTAGGGTTAGCATCAGCCCTAGGATAGTGTTAGGGTTAGGGTTAGGTTTAGCATCAGCCCTAGGATAGTGTTAGGTTTAGGGTTAGCCTCAGCCCTAGGATAGTGTTAGGGTTAGGTTTAGGGTTAGCATCACCCCTAGGATAGTGTTAGCGTTAGGGTTACGGTTAGCATCAGCCCTAGGATTGTATTAGGGTTAGGGTTAGGGTTAGGGTTAGCATCAGCCCTAGGATAGTGTTAGGGTTAGGGTTAGCATCAGGCCTAGGATAGTGTTAGGGATAGGGTCAGCATCAGCCCTAATATAGTGTTTGAGTTAGGGTCAGGGTTAGCATCCGGCCTAGGATAGTGTTAGGTTTAAGGTTAGCATTAACCTTAGGATCGTGTTAGGGTTAGGGTTAGGGTTAGCATCAGCCCTAGGATAGTGTTAAGGTTAGGGTTAGCCTCAGCCCTAGGATAGTGTTAGAGTTAGGATTAAGGTTAGCATCAGCCCTAGGATAGAGTTAGGGTTAGGGTTAGGGTTATGGTTAGCATCAGCCCTAGGATAGTGTTAGGGTTAGGGTTAGGGATAGCTTCAGCCCTAGGATAGGGTTAGGGTTAGGGTTAGCATCAGCCCTAGGATAGTGTTAGGGTTAGGGTTAGGGTTAGCATCAGCCCTAGGATAGTGTTAGGGTTAAGGTTAGCATCAGCATTAGGATAGTGTTAGGGTTAGGGTTAGGGTTAGCATCAGCCCTAGGATAGTGTTAGGGTTAGGGTTAGCATCAGCCCTAGGATAGTGTTACGGTTAGGGTTAGGGTTAGCATCAGGCCAAGTATAGTGTTAGGGTTAGGGTTAGCATCAGCCCTAAAATAGTGTTAGGGTTAGGGTTAGGGTTAGCATGAGCCCTAGGATACTGTTAGGGTTAGGGTTAACATCAGCCCTAGGATAGTGTTAGGGTTAGCGTTAGGGTTAGCATCAGCCCTAGGATAGTGTTAGGGTTAGGGTTAGCCTCAGCCCTAGGATAGTGTTATGGTTAGGGTTAGGGTTAGCATCAGCCCTAGGATAGTGTTAGGGTTATGGTTAGCCTCAACCCTAGGAGAGTGTTAGGGTTAGGGTTAGGGTTAGCCTCAGCCCTAGGATAGTGTTAGGGTTAAGGTTAGCATCAGCATTAGGATAGTGTTAGGGTTAGGGTTAGGGTTAGCATCAGCCCTAGGATAGTGTTAGGGTTAGGGTTAGGGTTAGCATCAGCCCTCGGATAGTGTTAGGGTTAGGGTTAGCATCAGCCCTAGGATAGTGTTAGGGTTAGGGTTAGGGTTAGCATCAGCCCTAGGATAGTGTTAGGGTTAGGCTTAGCATCAGCCCTAGGATAGTTTTAGCGTTAGGGTTAGGGTTATCATCAGGCCTAGGACAGTGTTAGGGTTAGGGTTAGCATCAGCTCCAGGATAGTGTTAGGGTTAGGGTTAGGGTTAGCCTCAGCCCTAGGATAGTGTTAGGGTTATAGTTAGGGTTATCATCAGTAATAGGATAGTGTGAGGGCTATGGTTAGCATCAGCCCTAGGATAGTGTTAGGGTTAGGGTTAGCATCAACACTATTATAGTGTTAGGTTTAGTGTTAGGGTTAGCATCAGCCCTAGGATAGTGTTAGCGTTAGGGTTACGGTTAGCATCAGCCCTAGGATAGTATTAGGGTTAGCGTAAGGGTTAGGGTTAGCATCAGCTCTAGGATATTGTTACGGTTAGGGTTAGAGTTAGCATCAGCCCTAGGATATTGTTAGGGTTAGGTTTAGGGTTAGCATCCGCCCTAGGATAGTGTTACTGTTAGGGTTAGCATCAGCCCTAGGATAGTGTTATGGTTAGGGTTATGGTTAGAATCAGCCCTAGGATACTGTTAGGGTTAGGGTTAGCATCAGCCCTAGGATAGTGTTAGGCTTAGGGTTAGGGTTAGCATCAGGCCTAGTATACTGTTAGGGTTAGGGTTAGCTTCAGCCCTAGGATAGTGTTAGTGTTAGGGTTAGCATCAGCCCTAGGATAGTGTTAGGGTTAGGGTTAGGGTTAGCATCAGCCCTAGGATAGTGTTAGGGTTAGGGTTAGGGTTAGCATCAGCCCTAGGATAGTGTTAGGGTTAGGGTTAGGTTTAGCATCAGCCCTAGGATAGTGGTAGGGTTAGGGTTAGGGTTAGCATCAGGCCTAGGATTGTGTTAGGGTAAGGGTTACGGTTAGCATCAACCCTAGGTTAGTGTTAGGGTTAGGGTCAGCATCAGCCCTAGGATAGTGTTAGGGTTAGGGTTAGGGTTAGCATCAGTCCTAGGATAGTATTAGGGTTAGGGTTAGGGTTAGCATCAGCCCTAGGATAGTGTTAGGGTTAGGGTTAGGGTTAGCATCAGCCCTAGGATAGTGTTAGGTTTAGGGTTAGAATCAGCCGTAGAATAGTGTTAGGGTTAGGGTTAGCATCAGCCCTAAGATAGTGTTAGGGTTAGGGTTAGGGTTAGCATCAGGCCTAGGATAGTGTTAGGGTTAGGGTTAGCATCAGCCTTAGGATAGTGTTAGGGTTAGGGTTAGAGTTAGCATCAGCCCTAGGATAGTGTTAGGGTTAGGGTTAGCATCAGCCCTAGGATAGTGTTAGGGTTAGGGTTAGCCTCAGCAATAGGATAGTGTTAGAGTTAGGGTTAGAGTTAGGGTTTGGTTTAGGGGTAGGTTTAGGTTTAGGGTTAGCATCAGCCCCAGGATAGTGTTATGGTTAGGGTTAGTGTTAGCATCAGCCCTAGGATAGTGTTAGGGTTAGGGTTTGCATCAGCCCATGGATAGTGTTAGGGTTAGGGTTATCATCAAGCCTAGGATAGTGTTAGGGTTAGGGTTAGCTTCAGCCCTAGGATAGTGTTAGGGTTAGGGTTAACATCAGCCATAGGATAGTGTTAGGGTTAGGGTTAGGTTAACATCATCCCTAGGATAGTGTTAGGGTTAGGGTTAGCCTCAGCCCTAGGATAGTGTTAGGGTTAGGGTTAGGGTTAGCATCAGCCCTAGGATAGTGTTAGGGTTAGGTTTAGGGTTAGCATCAGCCCTAGGATAGTGTTAGGGTTAGGGTTAGCCTCAGCCCTAGGATAGTGTTAGGGTTAGGGTTAGGGTTAGCATCAGCCCTAGGATAGTGTTAGGCTTATGGTTAGCCTCAACCCTAGGAGAGTGTTAGGGTTATGGTTAGGGTTAGCATCAGCCCTAGGATAGTGTTAGGGTTAGGTTTAGCATCAGCCCTAGGATAGAGTTAGGGTTAGGGTTAGGGTTAGCATCAGCCCTAGGATACTGTTAGGGTTAGGGTTAGGGTTAGCATCAGCCCTAGGATAGTGTTAGGGTTAGGGTTAGGGTTAGCAACAGCCCTCGGATAGTGTAAGGGTTAGGGTTAGCATCAGCCCTAGGATAGTGTTAGGGTTAGGGTTAGGGTTAGCATCAGCCTTAGGATAGTGTTATGGTTAGGGTTAGCATGAGCCCTAGGATAGTTTTAGCGTTAGGGTTAGGGTTATCATCAGGCCTAGGACAGTGTTAGGGTTAGGGTTAGCATCAGCTCCAGGATAGTGTTAGGGTTAGGGTTAGGGTTAGCCTCAGCCCTAGGATAGTGTTAGGGTTATAGTTAGGGTTATCATCAGTAATAGGATAGTGTGAGGGCTATGGTTAGCATCAGCCCTAGGATAGTGTTAGGGTTAGGGTTAGCATCAACCCTATTATAGTGTTAGGTTTAGTGTTAGGGATAGCATCAGCCCTAGGATAGTGTTAGCGTTAGGGTTACGGTTAGCATCAGCCCTAGGATAGTATTAGGGTTAGCGTAAGGGTTAGGGTTAGCATCAGCTCTAGGATATTGTTACGGTTAGGGTTAGAGTTAGCATCAGCCCTAGGATATTGTTAGGGTTAGGTTTAGGGTTAGCATCCGCCCTAGGATAGTGTTACTGTTAGGGTTAGCATCAGCCCTAGGATAGTGTTATGGTTAGGGTTATGGTTAGAATCAGCCCTAGGATACTGTTAGGGTTAGGGTTAGCATCAGCCCTAGGATAGTGTTAGGCTTAGGGTTAGGGTTAGCATCAGGCCTAGTATACTGTTAGGGTTAGGGTTAGCTTCAGCCCTAGAATAGTATTAGGGTTATGGTTAGCATCAGACCTAGGATAGTGTTAGGGTTAGGGTTAGGGTTAGCATCAGCCCTAGGATAGTGTTAGGGTTAGGGTTACGGTTAGCATCATCCCTAGGATAGTGGTAGGGTTAGGGTCAGCATCAGCCCTAGGATAGTGTTAGGGTTAGGGTTAGGGTTATCATCAGGCCTAGGATAGTGTTAGAGTTAGGGTTAGCATCAGCCCTAGGATAGTGTTAGGGTTATGGTTAGGGTTAGCATCCGCCCTAGGATAGTGTTACTGTTAGGGTTAGCATCAGCCCTAGGATAGTGTTATGGTTAGGGTTATGGTTAGAATCAGCCCTAGGATACTGTTAGGGTTAGGGTTAGCATCAGCCCTAGGATAGTGTTAGGCTTAGGGTTAGGGTTAGCATCAGGCCTAGTATAGTGTTAGGGTTAGGGTTAGCTTCAGCCCTAGGATAGTGGTAGGGTTAGGGTTAGGGTTAGCATCAGGCCTAGGATTGTGTTAGGGTAAGGGTTACGGTTAGCATCAACCCTAGGTTAGTGTTAGGGTTAGGGTCAGCATCAGCCCTAGGATAGTGTTAGGGTTAGGGTTAGGGTTAGCATCAGTCCTAGGATAGTATTAGGGTTAGGGTTAGGGTTAGCATCAGCCCTAGGATAGTGTTAGGGTTAGGGTTAGGGTTAGCATCAGCCCTAGGATAGTGTTAGGTTTAGGGTTAGAATCAGCCGTAGAATAGTGTTAGGGTTAGGGTTAGCATCAGCCCTAAGATAGTGTTAGGGTTAGGGTTAGGGTTAGCATCAGGCCTAGGATAGTGTTAGGGTTAGGGTTAGCATCAGCCTTAGGATAGTGTTAGGGTTAGGGTTAGAGTTAGCATCAGCCCTAGGATAGTGTTAGGGTTAGGGTTAGCATCAGCCCTAGGATAGTGTTAGGGTTAGGGTTAGCCTCAGCAATAGGATAGTGTTAGAGTTAGGGTTAGAGTTAGGGTTTGGTTTAGGGGTAGGTTTAGGGTTAGGGTTAGCATCAGCCCCAGGATAGTGTTATGGTTAGGGTTAGTGTTAGCATCAGCCCTAGGATAGTGTTAGGGTTAGGGTTTGCATCAGCCCATGGATAGTGTTAGGGTTAGGGTTATCATCAAGCCTAGGATAGTGTTAGGGTTAGGGTTAGCTTCAGCCCTAGGATAGTGTTAGGGTTAGGGTTAACATCAGCCATAGGATAGTGTTAGGGTTAGGGTTAGGTTAACATCATCCCTAGGATAGTGTTAGGGTTAGGGTTAGCCTCAGCCCTAGGATAGTGTTAGGGTTAGGGTTAGGGTTAGCATCAGCCCTAGGATAGTGTTAGGGTTAGGTTTAGGGTTAGCATCAGCCCTAGGATAGTGTTAGGGTTAGGGTTAGCCTCAGCCCTAGGATAGTGTTAGGGTTAGGGTTAGGGTTAGCATCAGCCCTAGGATAGTGTTAGGCTTATGGTTAGCCTCAACCCTAGGAGAGTGTTAGGGTTATGGTTAGGGTTAGCATCAGCCCTAGGATAGTGTTAGGGTTAGGTTTAGCATCAGCCCTAGGATAGAGTTAGGGTTAGGGTTAGGGTTAGCATCAGCCCTAGGATACTGTTAGGGTTAGGGTTAGGGTTAGCATCAGCCCTAGGATAGTGTTAGGGTTAGGGTTAGGGTTAGCAACAGCCCTCGGATAGTGTAAGGGTTAGGGTTAGCATCAGCCCTAGGATAGTGTTAGGGTTAGGGTTAGGGTTAGCATCAGCCTTAGGATAGTGTTATGGTTAGGGTTAGCATGAGCCCTAGGATAGTTTTAGCGTTAGGGTTAGGGTTATCATCAGGCCTAGGACAGTGTTAGGGTTAGGGTTAGCATCAGCTCCAGGATAGTGTTAGGGTTAGGGTTAGGGTTAGCCTCAGCCCTAGGATAGTGTTAGGGTTATAGTTAGGGTTATCATCAGTAATAGGATAGTGTGAGGGCTATGGTTAGCATCAGCCCTAGGATAGTGTTAGGGTTAGGGTTAGCATCAACCCTATTATAGTGTTAGGTTTAGTGTTAGGGATAGCATCAGCCCTAGGATAGTGTTAGCGTTAGGGTTACGGTTAGCATCAGCCCTAGGATAGTATTAGGGATAGCGTAAGGGTTAGGGTTAGCATCAGCTCTAGGATATTGTTACGGTTAGGGTTAGAGTTAGCATCAGCCCTAGGATATTGTTAGGGTTAGGTTTAGGGTTAGCATCCGCCCTAGGATAGTGTTACTGTTAGGGTTAGCATCAGCCCTAGGATAGTGTTATGGTTAGGGTTATGGTTAGAATCAGCCCTAGGATACTGTTAGGGTTAGGGTTAGCATCAGCCCTAGGATAGTGTTAGGCTTAGGGTTAGGGTTAGCATCAGGCCTAGTATACTGTTAGGGTTAGGGTTAGCTTCAGCCCTAGAATAGTATTAGGGTTATGGTTAGCATCAGACCTAGGATAGTGTTAGGGTTAGGGTTAGGGTTAGCATCAGCCCTAGGATAGTGTTAGGGTTAGGGTTACGGTTAGCATCATCCCTAGGATAGTGGTAGGGTTAGGGTCAGCATCAGCCCTAGGATAGTGTTAGGGTTAGGGTTAGGGTTATCATCAGGCCTAGGATAGTGTTAGAGTTAGGGTTAGCATCAGCCCTAGGATAGTGTTAGGGTTATGGTTAGGGTTAGCATCCGCCCTAGGATAGTGTTACTGTTAGGGTTAGCATCAGCCCTAGGATAGTGTTATGGTTAGGGTTATGGTTAGAATCAGCCCTAGGATACTGTTAGGGTTAGGGTTAGCATCAGCCCTAGGATAGTGTTAGGCTTAGGGTTAGGGTTAGCATCAGGCCTAGTATACTGTTAGGGTTAGGGTTAGCTTCAGCCCTAGGATAGTGTTAGGGTTAGGGTTAGCATCAGCCCTAGGATAGTGTTAGGGTTAGGGTTAGGTTTAGCATCAGCCCTAGGATAGTGTTAGGTTTAGGGTTAGCCTCAGCCCTAGGATAGTGTTAGGGTTACGGTTAGGGTTAGCATCAGCCCTGGGATAGTGTTAGGGTTATGTTTAGGGTTAGCATCAGCCCTAGGATAGTGTTAGCGTTAGGGTTACGGTTAGCATCAGCCCTAGGATTGTATTAGGGTTAGGGTTAGGGTTAGGGTTAGCATCAGCCCTAGGATAGTGTTAGGGTTAGGGTTAGCATCAGCCCTAGGATAGTGTTAGGGATAGGGTCAGCATCAGCCCTAATATAGTGTTTGAGTTAGGGTCAGGGTTAGCATCAGGCCTAGGATAGTGTTAGGTTTAAGGTTAGCATTATCCTTAGGATCGTGTTAGGGTTAGGGTTAGGGTTAGCATCAGCCCTAGGATAGTGTTAGGGTAGGGTTAGCATCAGCCCTAGGATAGTGTTAGGGTTAGGGTTAGGGTTAGCATCAGCCCTAGGATAGTGTTAAGGTTAGGGTTAGCCTCAGCCCTAGGATAGTGTTAGAGTTAGGATTAAGGTTAGCATCAGCCCTAGGATAGAGTTAGGGTTAGGGTTAGGGTTATGGTTAGCATCAGCCCTAGGATAGTGTTAGGGTTAGGGTTAGCTTCAGCCCTAGGATAGTGTTAGGGTTAGGGTTAGCATCAGCCCTAGGATAGTGTTAGGGTTAGGGTTAGGGTTAGCATCAGCCCTAGGATAGTGTTAGGGTTAGGGTTAGGGTTAGCATCAGCCCTAGGATAGTGTTAGGGTTAGGGTTCGGGTTAGCATCAGCCCTAGGATAGTGGTAGGGTTAGGGTTAGGGTTAGCATCAGGCCTAGGATTGTGTTAGGGTAAGGGTTACGGTTAGCATCAACCCTAGGTTAGTGTTAGGGTTAGGGTCAGCATCAGCCCTAGGATAGTGTTAGCGTTAGGGTTACGGTTAGTATCAGCCCTAGGATAGTATTAGGGTTAGGTTTAGGGTTAGGGTTAGCATCAGCTCTAGGATATTGCTAGGGTTAGGGTTAGAGTTAACATCAGCCCTAGGATATTGTTAGGGTTGTGTTAGGGTTAGCATCAGCTCTAGGATATTGTTAGGGTTAGGTTTAGAGTTAGCATCAGCCCTAGGATAATGTTAGGGTTAGGTTAGGGTTAGCATCCGCCCTAGGATTGTGTTAGGGTTAGGGTTAGCATCAGCCCTAGGATAGTGTTATGGTTAGGGTTATGATTAGCATCAGCCCTACGGTAGTGTTAGGGTTAGGGTTAGCAGCAGACCTAGGATAGTGTTACTGTTAGGGTTAGGGTTAGCATCAGGCCTAGTATAGTGTTAGGGTTAGGGTTAGCATCAGCCCTAGGATAGTGTTAGGGTTAGGGTTAACATCAGCCCTAGGATAGTGTTAGGGTTAGGGTTAGGTTTAGCATCAGCCCTAGGATAGTGTTAGGTTTAGCGTTAGCCTCAGCCCTAGGATAGTGTTAGGGTTACGGTTAGGGTTAGCATCAGCCCTGGGATAGTGTTAGGGTTAGGTTTAGGGTTAGCATCAGCCCTAGGATAGTGTTAGCGTTAGGGTTACCGTTAGCATCAGCCCTAGGATTGTATTAGGGTTAGGGTTAGGGTTAGGGTTAGCATCAGCCCTAGGATAGTGTTAGGGTTAGGGTTAGCATCAGCCCTAGGATAGTGTTAGGGATAGGGTCAGCATCAGCCCTAATATAGTGTTTGAGTTAGCGTCAGGGTTAGCATCAGGCCTAGGATAGTGTTAGGTTTAAGGTTAGCATTAACCTTAGGATCGTGTTAGGGTTAGGGTTAGGGTTAGCATCAGCCCTAGGATAGTGTTAGGGTAGGGTTAGCATCAGCCCTAGGATAGTGTTAGGGTTAGGGTTAGGGTTAGCATCAGCCCTAGGATAGTGTTAAGGTTAGGGTTAGCCTCAGCCCTAGGATAGTGTTAGAGTTAGGATTAAGGTTAGCATCAGCCCTAGGATAGAGTTAGGGTTAGGGTTAGGGTTATGGTTAGCATCAGCCCTAGGATAGTGTTAGGGTTAGGGTTAAGGATAGCATCAGCCCTAGGATAGGGTTAGGGTTAGGGTTAGCATCAGCCCTAGGATAGTGTTAGGGTTAGGGTTAGGGTTAGCATCAGCCCTAGGATAGTGTTAGGGTTAAGGTTAGCATCAGCATTAGGATAGTATTAGGGTTAGGGTTTGGGTTAGCATCAGCCCTAGGATAGTGTTAGGGTTAGGGTTAGGGATAGCAAGAGCCCTAGGATAGTGTTAGGGTTAGGGTTAGCATCAGCCCTAGGATAGTGTTACGGTTAGGGTTAGGGTTAGCATCAGGCCAAGTATAGTGTTAGGGTTAGGGTTAGCATCAGCCCTAAAATAGTGTTAGGGTTAGGGTTAGGGTTAGCATGAGCCCTAGGTTACTGTTAGGGTTAGGGTTAACATCAGCCCTAGGATAGTGTTAGGGTTAGCGTTAGGGTTAGCATCAGCCCTAGTATAGTGTTAGGGTTAGGGTTAGCCTCAGCCCTAGGATAGTGTTATGGTTAGGGTTAGGGTTAGCATCAGCCCTAGGATAGTGTTAGGGTTATGGTTAGCCTCAACCCTAGGAGAGTGTTAGGGTTATGGTTAGGGTTAGCATCAGCCCTAGGATAGTGTTAGGGTTAGGTTTAGCATCAGCCCTAGGATAGAGTTAGGGTTAGGGTTAGGGTTAGCATCAGCCCTAGGATAGTGTTAGGGTTAGGGTTAGGGTTAGCATCAGCCCTCGGATAGTGTTAGGGTTAGGGTTAGCATCAGCCCTAGGATAGTTTTAGCGTTAGGGTTAGGGTTAACATCAGGCCTAGGACAGTGTTAGGGTTAGGGTTAGCATCAGCCCTAGTATAGTGTTAGGGTTAGGGTTAGCCTCAGCCCTAGGATAGTGTTAGGGTTAGGGTTAGGGTTAGCATCAGCCCTAGGATAGTGTTAGGCTTATGGTTAGCCTCAACCCTAGGAGAGTGTTAGGGTTATGGTTAGGGTTAGCATCAGCCCTAGGATAGTGTTAGGGTTAGGTTTAGCATCAGCCCTAGGATAGAGTTAGGGTTAGGGTTAGGGTTAGCATCAGCCCTAGGATACTGTTAGGGTTAGGGTTAGGGTTAGCATCAGCCCTAGGATAGTGTTAGGGTTAGGGTTAGGGTTAGCAACAGCCCTCGGATAGTGTAAGGGTTAGGGTTAGCATCAGCCCTAGGATAGTGTTAGGGTTAGGGTTAGGGTTAGCATCAGCCTTAGGATAGTGTTATGGTTAGGGTTAGCATGAGCCCTAGGATAGTTTTAGCGTGAGGGTTAGGGTTATCATCAGGCCTAGGACAGTGTTAGGGTTAGGGTTAGCATCAGCTCCAGGATAGTGTTAGGGTTAGGGTTAGGGTTAGCATCAGCCCTAGGATAGTGTTAAGGTTAGGGTTAGCCTCAGCCCTAGGATAGTGTTAGAGTTAGGATTAAGGTTAGCATCAGCCCTAGGATAGAGTTAGGGTTAGGGTTAGGGTTATGGTTAGCATCAGCCCTAGGATAGTGTTAGGGTTAGGGTTAGGGATAGCTTCAGCCCTAGGATAGGGTTAGGGTTAGGGTTAGCATCAGCCCTAGGATAGTGTTAGGGTTAGGGTTAGGGTTAGCATCAGCCCTAGGATAGTGTTAGGGTTAAGGTTAGCATCAGCATTAGGATAGTGTTAGGGTTAGGGTTAGGGTTAGCATCAGCCCTAGGATAGTGTTAGGGTTAGGGTTAGCATCAGCCCTAGGATAGTGTTACGGTTAGGGTTAGGGTTAGCATCAGGCCAAGTATAGTGTTAGGGTTAGGGTTAGCATCAGCCCTAAAATAGTGTTAGGGTTAGGGTTAGGGTTAGCATGAGCCCTAGGATACTGTTAGGGTTAGGGTTAACATCAGCCCTAGGATAGTGTTAGGGTTAGCGTTAGGGTTAGCATCAGCCCTAGGATAGTGTTAGGGTTAGGGTTAGCCTCAGCCCTAGGATAGTGTTATGGTTAGGGTTAGGGTTAGCATCAGCCCTAGGATAGTGTTAGGGTTATGGTTAGCCTCAACCCTAGGAGAGTGTTAGGGTTAGGGTTAGGGTTAGCCTCAGCCCTAGGATAGTGTTAGGGTTAAGGTTAGCATCAGCATTAGGATAGTGTTAGGGTTAGGGTTAGGGTTAGCATCAGCCCTAGGATAGTGTTAGGGTTAGGGTTAGGGTTAGCATCAGCCCTCGGATAGTGTTAGGGTTAGGGTTAGCATCAGCCCTAGGATAGTGTTAGGGTTAGGGTTAGGGTTAGCATCAGCCCTAGGATAGTGTTAGGGTTAGGCTTAGCATCAGCCCTAGGATAGTTTTAGCGTTAGGGTTAGGGTTATCATCAGGCCTAGGACAGTGTTAGGGTTAGGGTTAGCATCAGCTCCAGGATAGTGTTAGGGTTAGGGTTAGGGTTAGCCTCAGCCCTAGGATAGTGTTAGGGTTATAGTTAGGGTTATCATCAGTAATAGGATAGTGTGAGGGCTATGGTTAGCATCAGCCCTAGGATAGTGTTAGGGTTAGGGTTAGCATCAACACTATTATAGTGTTAGGTTTAGTGTTAGGGTTAGCATCAGCCCTAGGATAGTGTTAGCGTTAGGGTTACGGATAGCATCAGCCCTAGGATAGTATTAGGGTTAGCGTAAGGGTTAGGGTTAGCATCAGCTCTAGGATATTGTTACGGTTAGGGTTAGAGTTAGCATCAGCCCTAGGATATTGTTAGGGTTAGGTTTAGGGTTAGCATCCGCCCTAGGATAGTGTTACTGTTAGGGTTAGCATCAGCCCTAGGATAGTGTTATGGTTAGGGTTATGGTTAGAATCAGCCCTAGGATACTGTTAGGGTTAGGGTTAGCATCAGCCCTAGGATAGTGTTAGGCTTAGGGTTAGGGTTAGCATCAGGCCTAGTATACTGTTAGGGTTAGGGTTAGCTTCAGCCCTAGGATAGTGTTAGTGTTAGGGTTAGCATCAGCCCTAGGATAGTGTTAGGGTTAGGGTTAGGGTTAGCATCAGCCCTAGGATAGTGTTAGGGTTAGGGTTAGGGTTAGCATCAGCCCTAGGATAGTGTTAGGGTTAGGGTTAGGTTTAGCATCAGCCCTAGGATAGTGGTAGGGTTAGGGTTAGGGTTAGCATCAGGCCTAGGATTGTGTTAGGGTAAGGGTTACGGTTAGCATCAACCCTAGGTTAGTGTTAGGGTTAGGGTCAGCATCAGCCCTAGGATAGTGTTAGGGTTAGGGTTAGGGTTAGCATCAGTCCTAGGATAGTATTAGGGTTAGGGTTAGGGTTAGCATCAGCCCTAGGATAGTGTTAGGGTTAGGGTTAGGGTTAGCATCAGCCCTAGGATAGTGTTAGGTTTAGGGTTAGAATCAGCCGTAGAATAGTGTTAGGGTTAGGGTTAGCATCAGCCCTAAGATAGTGTTAGGGTTAGGGTTAGGGTTAGCATCAGGCCTAGGATAGTGTTAGGGTTAGGGTTAGCATCAGCCTTAGGATAGTGTTAGGGTTAGGGTTAGAGTTAGCATCAGCCCTAGGATAGTGTTAGGGTTAGGGTTAGCATCAGCCCTAGGATAGTGTTAGGGTTAGGGTTAGCCTCAGCAATAGGATAGTGTTAGAGTTAGGGTTAGAGTTAGGGTTTGGTTTAGGGGTAGGTTTAGGGTTAGGGTTAGCATCAGCCCCAGGATAGTGTTATGGTTAGGGTTAGTGTTAGCATCAGCCCTAGGATAGTGTTAGGGTTAGGGTTTGCATCAGCCCATGGATAGTGTTAGGGTTAGGGTTATCATCAAGCCTAGCATAGTGTTAGGGTTAGGGTTAGCTTCAGCCCTAGGATAGTGTTAGGGTTAGGGTTAACATCAGCCATAGGATAGTGTTAGGGTTAGGGTTAGGTTAACATCATCCCTAGGATAGTGTTAGGGTTAGGGTTAGCCTCAGCCCTAGGATAGTGTTAGGGTTAGGGTTAGGGTTAGCATCAGCCCTAGGATAGTGTTAGGGTTAGGTTTAGGGTTAGCATCAGCCCTAGGATAGTGTTAGGGTTAGGGTTAGCCTCAGCCCTAGGATAGTGTTAGGGTTAGGGTTAGGGTTAGCATCAGCCCTAGGATAGTGTTAGGCTTATGGTTAGCCTCAACCCTAGGAGAGTGTTAGGGTTATGGTTAGGGTTAGCATCAGCCCTAGGATAGTGTTAGGGTTAGGTTTAGCATCAGCCCTAGGATAGAGTTAGGGTTAGGGTTAGGGTTAGCATCAGCCCTAGGATACTGTTAGGGTTAGGGTTAGGGTTAGCATCAGCCCTAGGATAGTGTTAGGGTTAGGGTTAGGGTTAGCAACAGCCCTCGGATAGTGTAAGGGTTAGGGTTAGCATCAGCCCTAGGATAGTGTTAGGGTTAGGGTTAGGGTTAGCATCAGCCTTAGGATAGTGTTATGGTTAGGGTTAGCATGAGCCCTAGGATAGTTTTAGCGTTAGGGTTAGGGTTATCATCAGGCCTAGGACAGTGTTAGGGTTAGGGTTAGCATCAGCTCCAGGATAGTGTTAGGGTTAGGGTTAGGGTTAGCCTCAGCCCTAGGATAGTGTTAGGGTTATAGTTAGGGTTATCATCAGTAATAGGATAGTGTGAGGGCTATGGTTAGCATCAGCCCTAGGATAGTGTTAGGGTTAGGGTTAGCATCAACCCTATTATAGTGTTAGGTTTAGTGTTAGGGATAGCATCAGCCCTAGGATAGTGTTAGCGTTAGGGTTACGGTTAGCATCAGCCCTAGGATAGTATTAGGGTTAGCGTAAGGGTTAGGGTTAGCATCAGCTCTAGGATATTGTTACGGTTAGGGTTAGAGTTAGCATCAGCCCTAGGATATTGTTAGGGTTAGGTTTAGGGTTAGCATCCGCCCTAGGATAGTGTTACTGTTAGGGTTAGCATCAGCCCTAGGATAGTGTTATGGTTAGGGTTATGGTTAGAATCAGCCCTAGGATACTGTTAGTGTTAGGGTTAGCATCAGCCCTAGGATAGTGTTAGGCTTAGGGTTAGGGTTAGCATCAGGCCTAGTATACTGTTAGGGTTAGGGTTAGCTTCAGCCCTAGAATAGTATTAGGGTTATGGTTAGCATCAGACCTAGGATAGTGTTAGGGTTAGGGTTAGGGTTAGCATCAGCCCTAGGATAGTGTTAGGGTTAGGGTTACGGTTAGCATCATCCCTAGGATAGTGGTAGGGTTAGGGTCAGCATCAGCCCTAGGATAGTGTTAGGGTTAGGGTTAGGGTTATCATCAGGCCTAGGATATTGTTAGAGTTAGGGTTAGCATCAGCCCTAGGATAGTGTTAGGGTTATGGTTAGGGTTAGCATCCGCCCTAGGATAGTGTTACTGTTAGGGTTAGCATCAGCCCTAGGATAGTGTTATGGTTAGGGTTATGGTTAGAATCAGCCCTAGGATACTGTTAGGGTTAGGGTTAGCATCAGCCCTAGGATAGTGTTAGGCTTAGGGTTAGGGTTAGCATCAGGCCTAGTATACTGTTAGGGTTAGGGTTAGCTTCAGCCCTAGGATAGTGTTAGGGTTAGGGTTAGCATCAGCCCTAGGATAGTGTTAGGGTTAGGGTTAGGTTTAGCATCAGCCCTAGGATAGTGTTAGGTTTAGGGTTAGCCTCAGCCCTAGGATAGTGTTAGGGTTACGGTTAGGGTTAGCATCAGCCCTGGGATAGTGTTAGGGTTAGGTTTAGGGTTAGCATCAGCCCTAGGATAGTGTTAGCGTTAGGGTTACGGTTAGCATCAGCCCTAGGATTGTATTAGGGTTAGGGTTAGGGTTAGGGTTAGCATCAGCCCTAGGATAGTGTTAGGGTTAGGGTTAGCATCAGCCCTAGGATAGTGTTAGGGATAGGGTCAGCATCAGCCCTAATATAGTGTTTGAGTTAGGGTCAGGGTTAGCATCAGGCCTAGGATAGTGTTAGGTTTAAGGTTAGCATTATCCTTAGGATCGTGTTAGGGTTAGGGTTAGGGTTAGCATCAGCCCTAGGATAGTGTTAGGGTAGGGTTAGCATCAGCCCTAGGATAGTGTTAGGGTTAGGGTTAGGGTTAGCATCAGCCCTAGGATAGTGTTAAGGTTAGGGTTAGCCTCAGCCCTAGGATAGTGTTAGAGTTAGGATTAAGGTTAGCATCAGCCCTAGGATAGAGTTAGGGTTAGGGTTAGGGTTATGGTTAGCATCAGCCCTAGGATAGTGTTAGGGTTAGGGTTAGCTTCAGCCCTAGGATAGTGTTAGGGTTAGGGTTAGCATCAGCCCTAGGATAGTGTTAGGGTTAGGGTTAGGGTTAGCATCAGCCCTAGGATAGTGTTAGGGTTAGGGTTAGGGTTAGCATCAGCCCTAGGATAGTGTTAGGGTTAGGGTTCGGGTTAGCATCAGCCCTAGGATAGTGGTAGGGTTAGGGTTAGGGTTAGCATCAGGCCTAGGATTGTGTTAGGGTAAGGGTTACGGTTAGCATCAACCCTAGGTTAGTGTTAGGGTTAGGGTCAGCATCAGCCCTAGGATAGTGTTAGCGTTAGGGTTACGGTTAGTATCAGCCCTAGGATAGTATTAGGGTTAGGTTTAGGGTTAGGGTTAGCATCAGCTCTAGGATATTGCTAGGGTTAGGGTTAGAGTTAACATCAGCCCTAGGATATTGTTAGGGTTGGGTTAGGGTTAGCATCAGCTCTAGGATATTGTTAGGGTTAGGTTTAGAGTTAGCATCAGCCCTAGGATAATGTTAGGGTTAGGTTAGGGTTAGCATCCGCCCTAGGATTGTGTTAGGGTTAGGGTTAGCATCAGCCCTAGGATAGTGTTATGGTTAGGGTTATGATTAGCATCAGCCCTACGGTAGTGTTAGGGTTAGGGTTAGCAGCAGACCTAGGATAGTGTTACTGTTAGGGTTAGGGTTAGCATCAGGCCTAGTATAGTGTTAGGGTTAGGGTTAGCATCAGCCCTAGGATAGTGTTAGGGTTAGGGTTAACATCAGCCCTAGGATAGTGTTAGGGTTAGGGTTAGGTTTAGCATCAGCCCTAGGATAGTGTTAGGTTTAGGGTTAGCCTCAGCCCTAGGATAGTGTTAGGGTTACGGTTAGGGTTAGCATCAGCCCTGGGATAGTGTTAGGGTTAGGTTTAGGGTTAGCATCAGCCCTAGGATAGTGTTAGCGTTAGGGTTACCGTTAGCATCAGCCCTAGGATTGTATTAGGGTTAGGGTTAGGGTTAGGGTTAGCATCAGCCCTAGGATAGTGTTAGGGTTAGGGTTAGCATCAGCCCTAGGATAGTGTTAGGGATAGGGTCAGCATCAGCCCTAATATAGTGTTTGAGTTAGCGTCAGGGTTAGCATCAGGCCTAGGATAGTGTTAGGTTTAAGGTTAGCATTAACCTTAGGATCGTGTTAGGGTTAGGGTTAGGGTTAGCATCAGCCCTAGGATAGTGTTAGGGTAGGGTTAGCATCAGCCCTAGGATAGTGTTAGGGTTAGGGTTAGGGTTAGCATCAGCCCTAGGATAGTGTTAAGGTTAGGGTTAGCCTCAGCCCTAGGATAGTGTTAGAGTTAGGATTAAGGTTAGCATCAGCCCTAGGATAGAGTTAGGGTTAGGGTTAGGGTTATGGTTAGCATCAGCCCTAGGATAGTGTTAGGGTTAGGGTTAGGGATAGCATCAGCCCTAGGATAGGGTTAGGGTTAGGGTTAGCATCAGCCCTAGGATAGTGTTAGGGTTAGGGTTAGGGTTAGCATCAGCCCTAGGATAGTGTTAGGGTTAAGGTTAGCATCAGCATTAGGATAGTATTAGGGTTAGGGTTTGGGTTAGCATCAGCCCTAGGATAGTGTTAGGGTTAGGGTTAGGGATAGCAAGAGCCCTAGGATAGTGTTAGGGTTAGGGTTAGCATCAGCCCTAGGATAGTGTTACGGTTAGGGTTAGGGTTAGCATCAGGCCAAGTATAGTGTTAGGGTTAGGGTTAGCATCAGCCCTAAAATAGTGTTAGGGTTAGGGTTAGGGTTAGCATGAGCCCTAGGTTACTGTTAGGGTTAGGGTTAACATCAGCCCTAGGATAGTGTTAGGGTTAGCGTTAGGGTTAGCATCAGCCCTAGTATAGTGTTAGGGTTAGGGTTAGCCTCAGCCCTAGGATAGTGTTATGGTTAGGGTTAGGGTTAGCATCAGCCCTAGGATAGTGTTAGGGTTATGGTTAGCCTCAACCCTAGGAGAGTGTTAGGGTTATGGTTAGGGTTAGCATCAGCCCTAGGATAGTGTTAGGGTTAGGTTTAGCATCAGCCCTAGGATAGAGTTAGGGTTAGGGTTAGG
The DNA here is from genome assembly GCF_020740605.2 of Lemur catta. NCBI lineage: Eukaryota > Metazoa > Chordata > Mammalia > Primates > Lemuridae > Lemur > Lemur catta. Next base: position 39,214,204 of record NC_059129.1, on the reverse strand, counting down.
GTTAGCATCAGCCCTAGGATAGTGTTAGGGTTAGGGTTAGGGTTAGCATCAGCCCTCGGATAGTGTTAGGGTTAGGGTTAGCATCAGCCCTAGGATAGTTTTAGCGTTAGGGTTAGGGTTATCATCAGGCCTAGGACAGTGTTAGGGTTAGAGTTAGCATCAGCCCTAGTATAGTGTTAGGGTTAGGGTTAGCCTCAGCCCTAGGATAGTGTTAGGGTTAGGGTTAGGGTTAGCATCAGCCCTAGGATAGTGTTAGGCTTATGGTTAGCCTCAACCCTAGGATAGTGTTAGGGTTAGGGTTAGGGTTAGCATCAGCCCTAGGATAGTGTTAGGGTTAGGTTTAGCATCAGCCCTAGGATAGAGTTAGGGTTAGGGTTAGGGTTAGCATCAGCCCTAGGATACTGTTAGGGTTAGGGTTAGGGTTAGCATCAGCCCTAGGATAGTGTTAGGGTTAGGGTTAGGGTTAGCAACAGCCCTCGGATAGTGTAAGGGTTAGGGTTAGCATCAGCCCTAGGATAGTGTTAGGGTTAGGGTTAGGGTTAGCATCAGCCTTAAGATAGTGTTATGGTTAGGGTTAGCATGAGCCCTAGGATAGTTTTAGCGTGAGGGTTAGGGTTATCATCAGGCCTAGGACAGTGTTAGGGTTAGGGTTAGCATCAGCTCCAGGATAGTGTTAGGGTTAGGGTTAGGGTTAGCCTCAGCCCTAGGATAGTGTTAGGGTTATAGTTAGGGTTATCATCAGTAATAGGATAGTGTGAGGGCTATGGTTAGCATCAGCCCTAGGATAGTGTTAGGGTTAGGGTTAGCATCAACCCTATTATAGTGTTAGGTTTAGTGTTAGGGATAGCATCAGCCCTAGGATAGTGTTAGCGTTAGGGTTACGGTTAGCATCAGCCCTAGGATAGTATTAGGGTTAGCGTAAGGGTTAGGGTTAGCATCAGCTCTAGGATATTGTTACGGTTAGGGTTAGAGTTAGCATCAGCCCTAGGATATTGTTAGGGTTAGGTTTAGGGTTAGCATCCGCCCTAGGATAGTGTTACTGTTAGGGTTAGCATCAGCCCTAGGATAGTGTTATGGTTAGGGTTATGGTTAGAATCAGCCCTAGGATACTGTTAGTGTTAGGGTTAGCATCAGCCCTAGGATAGTGTTAGGCTTAGGGTTAGGGTTAGCATCAGGCCTAGTATACTGTTAGGGTTAGGGTTAGCTTCAGCCCTAGAATAGTATTAGGGTTATGGTTAGCATCAGACCTAGGATAGTGTTAGGGTTAGGGTTAGGGTTAGCATCAGCCCTAGGATAGTGTTAGGGTTAGGGTTACGGTTAGCATCATCCCTAGGATAGTGGTAGGGTTAGGGTCAGCATCAGCCCTAGGATAGTGTTAGGGTTAGGGTTAGGGTTATCATCAGGCCTAGGATAGTGTTAGAGTTAGGGTTAGCATCAGCCCTAGGATAGTGTTAGGGTTATGGTTAGGGTTAGCATCCGCCCTAGGATAGTGTTACTGTTAGGGTTAGCATCAGCCCTAGGATAGTGTTATGGTTAGGGTTATGGTTAGAATCAGCCCTAGGATACTGTTAGGGTTAGGGTTAGCATCAGCCCTAGGATAGTGTTAGGCTTAGGGTTAGGGTTAGCATCAGGCCTAGTATACTGTTAGGGTTAGGGTTAGCTTCAGCCCTAGGATAGTGTTAGGGTTAGGGTTAGCATCAGCCCTAGGATAGTGTTAGGGTTAGGGTTAGGTTTAGCATCAGCCCTAGGATAGTGTTAGGTTTAGGGTTAGCCTCAGCCCTAGGATAGTGTTAGGGTTACGGTTAGGGTTAGCATCAGCCCTGGGATAGTGTTAGGGTTAGGTTTAGGGTCAGCATCAGCCCTAGGATAGTGTTAGCGTTAGGGTTACGGTTAGCATCAGCCCTAGGATTGTATTAGGGTTAGGGTTAGGGTTAGGGTTAGCATCAGCCCTAGGATAGTGTTAGGGTTATGGTTAGCATCAGCCCTAGGATAGTGTTAGGGATAGGGTCAGCATCAGCCCTAATATAGTGTTTGAGTTAGGGTCAGGGTTAGCATCAGGCCTAGGATAGTGTTAGGTTTAAGGTTAGCATTATCCTTAGGATCGTGTTAGGGTTAGGGTTAGGGTTAGCATCAGCCCTAGGATAGTGTTAGGGTAGGGTTAGCATCAGCCCTAGGATAGTGTTAGGGTTAGGGTTAGGGTTAGCATCAGCCCTAGGATAGTGTTAAGGTTAGGGTTAGCCTCAGCCCTAGGATAGTGTTAGAGTTAGGATTAAGGTTAGCATCAGCCCTAGGATAGAGTTAGGGTTAGGGTTAGGGTTATGGTTAGCATCAGCCCTAGGATAGTGTTAGGGTTAGGGTTAGCTTCAGCCCTAGGATAGTGTTAGGGTTAGGGTTAGCATCAGCCCTAGGATAGTGTTAGGGTTAGGGTTAGGGTTAGCATCAGCCCTAGGATAGTGTTAGGGTTAGGGTTAGGGTTAGCATCAGCCCTAGGATAGTGTTAGGGTTAGGGTTCGGGTTAGCATCAGCCCTAGGATAGTGGTAGGGTTAGGGTTAGGGTTAGCATCAGGCCTAGGATTGTGTTAGGGTAAGGGTTACGGTTAGCATCAACCCTAGGTTAGTGTTAGGGTTAGGGTCAGCATCAGCCCTAGGATAGTGTTAGCGTTAGGGTTACGGTTAGTATCAGCCCTAGGATAGTATTAGGGTTAGGTTTAGGGTTAGGGTTAGCATCAGCTCTAGGATATTGCTAGGGTTAGGGTTAGAGTTAACATCAGCCCTAGGATATTGTTAGGGTTGGGTTAGGGTTAGCATCAGCTCTAGGATATTGTTAGGGTTAGGTTTAGAGTTAGCATCAGCCCTAGGATAATGTTAGGGTTAGGTTAGGGTTAGCATCCGCCCTAGGATTGTGTTAGGGTTAGGGTTAGCATCAGCCCTAGGATAGTGTTATGGTTAGGGTTATGATTAGCATCAGCCCTACGGTAGTGTTAGGGTTAGGGTTAGCAGCAGACCTAGGATAGTGTTACTGTTAGGGTTAGGGTTAGCATCAGGCCTAGTATAGTGTTAGGGTTAGGGTTAGCATCAGCCCTAGGATAGTGTTAGGGTTAGGGTTAACATCAGCCCTAGGATAGTGTTAGGGTTAGGGTTAGGTTTAGCATCAGCCCTAGGATAGTGTTAGGTTTAGGGTTAGCCTCAGCCCTAGGATAGTGTTAGGGTTACGGTTAGGGTTAGCATCAGCCCTGGGATAGTGTTAGGGTTAGGTTTAGGGTTAGCATCAGCCCTAGGATAGTGTTAGCGTTAGGGTTACGGTTAGCATCAGCCCTAGGATTGTATTAGGGTTAGGGTTAGGGTTAGGGTTAGCATCAGCCCTAGGATAGTGTTAGGGTTAGGGTTAGCATCAGCCCTAGGATAGTGTTAGGGATAGGGTCAGCATCAGCCCTAATATAGTGTTTGAGTTAGCGTCAGGGTTAGCATCAGGCCTAGGATAGTGTTAGGTTTAAGGTTAGCATTAACCTTAGGATCGTGTTAGGGTTAGGGTTAGGGTTAGCATCAGCCCTAGGATAGTGTTAGGGTAGGGTTAGCATCAGCCCTAGGATAGTGTTAGGGTTAGGGTTAGGGTTAGCATCAGCCCTAGGATAGTGTTAAGGTTAGGGTTAGCCTCAGCCCTAGGATAGTGTTAGAGTTAGGATTAAGGTTAGCATCAGCCCTAGGATAGAGTTAGGGTTAGGGTTAGGGTTATGGTTAGCATCAGCCCTAGGATAGTGTTAGGGTTAGGGTTAGGGATAGCATCAGCCCTAGGATAGGGTTAGGGTTAGGGTTAGCATCAGCCCTAGGATAGTGTTAGGGTTAGGGTTAGGGTTAGCATCAGCCCTAGGATAGTGTTAGGGTTAAGGTTAGCATCAGCATTAGGATAGTATTAGGGTTAGGGTTTGGGTTAGCATCAGCCCTAGGATAGTGTTAGGGTTAGGGTTAGGGATAGCAAGAGCCCTAGGATAGTGTTAGGGTTAGGGTTAGCATCAGCCCTAGGATAGTGTTACGGTTAGGGTTAGGGTTAGCATCAGGCCAAGTATAGTGTTAGGGTTAGGGTTAGCATCAGCCCTAAAATAGTGTTAGGGTTAGGGTTAGGGTTAGCATGAGCCCTAGGTTACTGTTAGGGTTAGGGTTAACATCATCCCTAGGATAGTGTTAGGGTTAGCGTTAGGGTTAGCATCAGCCCTAGTATAGTGTTAGGGTTAGGGTTAGCCTCAGCCCTAGGATAGTGTTATGGTTAGGGTTAGGGTTAGCATCAGCCCTAGGATAGTGTTAGGGTTATGGTTAGCCTCAACCCTAGGAGAGTGTTAGGGTTATGGTTAGGGTTAGCATCAGCCCTAGGATAGTGTTAGGGTTAGGTTTAGCATCAGCCCTAGGATAGAGTTAGGGTTAGGGTTAGGGTTAGCATCAGCCCTAGGATAGTGTTAGGGTTAGGGTTAGGGTTAGCATCAGCCCTCGGATAGTGTTAGGGTTAGGGTTAGCATCAGCCCTAGGATAGTTTTAGCGTTAGGGTTAGGGTTATCATCAGGCCTAGGACAGTGTTAGGGTTAGGGTTAGCATCAGCCCTAGTATAGTGTTAGGGTTAGGGTTAGCCTCAGCCCTAGGATAGTGTTAGGGTTAGGGTTAGGGTTAGCATCAGCCCTAGGATAGTGTTAGGCTTATGGTTAGCCTCAACCCTAGGAGAGTGTTAGGGTTATGGTTAGGGTTAGCATCAGCCCTAGGATAGTGTTAGGGTTAGGTTTAGCATCAGCCCTAGGATAGAGTTAGGGTTAGGGTTAGGGTTAGCATCAGCCCTAGGATACTGTTAGGGTTAGGGTTAGGGTTAGCATCAGCCCTAGGATAGTGTTAGGGTTAGGGTTAGGGTTAGCAACAGCCCTCGGATAGTGTAAGGGTTAGGGTTAGCATCAGCCCTAGGATAGTGTTAGGGTTAGGGTTAGGGTTAGCATCAGCCTTAGGATAGTGTTATGGTTAGGGTTAGCATGAGCCCTAGGATAGTTTTAGCGTGAGGGTTAGGGTTATCATCAGGCCTAGGACAGTGTTAGGGTTAGGGTTAGCATCAGCTCCAGGATAGTGTTAGGGTTAGGGTTAGGGTTAGCCTCAGCCCTAGGATAGTGTTAGGGTTATAGTTAGGGTTATCATCAGTAATAGGATAGTGTGAGGGCTATGGTTAGCATCAGCCCTAGGATAGTGTTAGGGTTAGGGTTAGCATCAACCCTATTATAGTGTTAGGTTTAGTGTTAGGGATAGCATCAGCCCTAGGATAGTGTTAGCGTTAGGGTTACGGTTAGCATCAGCCCTAGGATAGTATTAGGGTTAGCGTAAGGGTTAGGGTTAGCATCAGCTCTAGGATATTGTTACGGTTAGGGTTAGAGTTAGCATCAGCCCTAGGATATTGTTAGGGTTAGGTTTAGGGTTAGCATCCGCCCTAGGATAGTGTTACTGTTAGGGTTAGCATCAGCCCTAGGATAGTGTTATGGTTAGGGTTATGGTTAGAATCAGCCCTAGGATACTGTTAGTGTTAGGGTTAGCATCAGCCCTAGGATAGTGTTAGGCTTAGGGTTAGGGTTAGCATCAGGCCTAGTATACTGTTAGGGTTAGGGTTAGCTTCAGCCCTAGAATAGTATTAGGGTTATGGTTAGCATCAGACCTAGGATAGTGTTAGGGTTAGGGTTAGGGTTAGCATCAGCCCTAGGATAGTGTTAGGGTTAGGGTTACGGTTAGCATCATCCCTAGGATAGTGGTAGGGTTAGGGTCAGCATCAGCCCTAGGATAGTGTTAGGGTTAGGGTTAGGGTTATCATCAGGCCTAGGATAGTGTTAGAGTTAGGGTTAGCATCAGCCCTAGGATAGTGTTAGGGTTATGGTTAGGGTTAGCATCCGCCCTAGGATAGTGTTACTGTTAGGGTTAGCATCAGCCCTAGGATAGTGTTATGGTTAGGGTTATGGTTAGAATCAGCCCTAGGATACTGTTAGGGTTAGGGTTAGCATCAGCCCTAGGATAGTGTTAGGCTTAGGGTTAGGGTTAGCATCAGGCCTAGTATACTGTTAGGGTTAGGGTTAGCTTCAGCCCTAGGATAGTGTTAGGGTTAGGGTTAGCATCAGCCCTAGGATAGTGTTAGGGTTAGGGTTAGGTTTAGCATCAGCCCTAGGATAGTGTTAGGTTTAGGGTTAGCCTCAGCCCTAGGATAGTGTTAGGGTTACGGTTAGGGTTAGCATCAGCCCTGGGATAGTGTTAGGGTTAGGTTTAGGGTTAGCAACAGCCCTAGGATAGTGTTAGCGTTAGGGTTACGGTTAGCATCAGCCCTAGGATTGTATTAGGGTTAGGGTTAGGGTTAGGGTTAGCATCAGCCCTAGGATAGTGTTAGGGTTAGGGTTAGCATCAGCCCTAGGATAGTGTTAGGGATAGGGTCAGCATCAGCCCTAATATAGTGTTTGAGTTAGGGTCAGGGTTAGCATCAGGCCTAGGATAGTGTTAGGTTTAAGGTTAGCATTATCCTTAGGATCGTGTTAGGGTTAGGGTTAGGGTTAGCATCAGCCCTAGGATAGTGTTAGGGTAGGGTTAGCATCAGCCCTAGGATAGTGTTAGGGTTAGGGTTAGGGTTAGCATCAGCCCTAGGATAGTGTTAAGGTTAGGGTTAGCCTCAGCCCTAGGATAGTGTTAGAGTTAGGATTAAGGTTAGCATCAGCCCTAGGATAGAGTTAGGGTTAGGGTTAGGGTTATGGTTAGCATCAGCCCTAGGATAGTGTTAGGGTTAGGGTTAGCTTCAGCCCTAGGATAGTGTTAGGGTTAGGGTTAGCATCAGCCCTAGGATAGTGTTAGGGTTAGGGTTAGGGTTAGCATCAGCCCTAGGATAGTGTTAGGGTTAGGGTTAGGGTTAGCATCAGCCCTAGGATAGTGTTAGGGTTAGGGTTCGGGTTAGCATCAGCCCTAGGATAGTGGTAGGGTTAGGGTTAGGGTTAGCATCAGGCCTAGGATTGTGTTAGGGTAAGGGTTACGGTTAGCATCAACCCTAGGTTAGTGTTAGGGTTAGGGTCAGCATCAGCCCTAGGATAGTGTTAGCGTTAGGGTTACGGTTAGTATCAGCCCTAGGATAGTATTAGGGTTAGGTTTAGGGTTAGGGTTAGCATCAGCTCTAGGATATTGCTAGGGTTAGGGTTAGAGTTAACATCAGCCCTAGGATATTGTTAGGGTTGGGTTAGGGTTAGCATCAGCTCTAGGATATTGTTAGGGTTAGGTTTAGAGTTAGCATCAGCCCTAGGATAATGTTAGGGTTAGGTTAGGGTTAGCATCCGCCCTAGGATTGTGTTAGGGTTAGGGTTAGCATCAGCCCTAGGATAGTGTTATGGTTAGGGTTATGATTAGCATCAGCCCTACGGTAGTGTTAGGGTTAGGGTTAGCAGCAGACCTAGGATAGTCTTACTGTTAGGGTTAGGGTTAGCATCAGGCCTAGTATAGTGTTAGGGTTAGGGTTAGCATCAGCCCTAGGATAGTGTTAGGGTTAGGGTTAACATCAGCCCTAGGATAGTGTTAGGGTTAGGGTTAGGTTTAGCATCAGCCCTAGGATAGTGTTAGGTTTAGGGTTAGCCTCAGCCCTAGGATAGTGTTAGGGTTACGGTTAGGGTTAGCATCAGCCCTAGGATAGTGTTAGGGATAGGGTCAGCATCAGCCCTAATATAGTGTTTGAGTTAGCGTCAGGGTTAGCATCAGGCCTAGGATAGTGTTAGGTTTAAGGTTAGCATTAACCTTAGGATCGTGTTAGGGTTAGGGTTAGGGTTAGCATCAGCCCTAGGATAGTGTTAGGGTAGGGTTAGCATCAGCCCTAGGATAGTGTTAGGGTTAGGGTTAGGGTTAGCATCAGCCCTAGGATAGTGTTAAGGTTAGGGTTAGCCTCAGCCCTAGGATAGTGTTAGAGTTAGGATTAAGGTTAGCATCAGCCCTAGGATAGAGTTAGGGTTAGGGTTAGGGTTATGGTTAGCATCAGCCCTAGGATAGTGTTAGGGTTAGGGTTAGGGATAGCATCAGCCCTAGGATAGGGTTAGGGTTAGGGTAGCATCAGCCCTAGGATAGTGTTAGGGTTAGGGTTAGGGTTAGCATCAGCCCTAGGATAGTGTTAGGGTTAAGGTTAGCATCAGCATTAGGATAGTATTAGGGTTAGGGTTTGGGTTAGCATCAGCCCTAGGATAGTGTTAGGGTTAGGGTTAGGGATAGCAAGAGCCCTAGGATAGTGTTAGGGTTAGGGTTAGCATCAGCCCTAGGATAGTGTTACGGTTAGGGTTAGGGTTAGCATCAGGCCAAGTATAGTGTTAGGGTTAGGGTTAGCATCAGCCCTAAAATAGTGTTAGGGTTAGGGTTAGGGTTAGCATGAGCCCTAGGTTACTGTTAGGGTTAGGGTTAACATCAGCCCTAGGATAGTGTTAGGGTTAGCGTTAGGGTTAGCATCAGCCCTAGTATAGTGTTAGGGTTAGGGTTAGCCTCAGCCCTAGGATAGTGTTATGGTTAGGGTTAGGGTTAGCATCAGCCCTAGGATAGTGTTAGGGTTATGGTTAGCCTCAACCCTAGGAGAGTGTTAGGGTTATGGTTAGGGTTAGCATCAGCCCTAGGATAGTGTTAGGGTTAGGTTTAGCATCAGCCCTAGGATAGAGTTAGGGTTAGGGTTAGGGTTAGCATCAGCCCTAGGATAGTGTTAGGGTTAGGGTTAGGGTTAGCATCAGCCCTCGGATAGTGTTAGGGTTAGGGTTAGCATCAGCCCTAGGATAGTTTTAGCGTTAGGGTTAGGGTTATCATCAGGCCTAGGACAGTGTTAGGGTTAGGGTTAGCATCAGCCCTAGTATAGTGTTAGGGTTAGGGTTAGCCTCAGCCCTAGGATAGTGTTATGGTTAGGGTTAGGGTTAGCATCAGCCCTAGGATAGTGTTAGGGTTATGGTTAGCCTCAACCCTAGGAGAGTGTTAGGGTTATGGTTAGGGTTAGCATCAGCCCTAGGATAGTGTTAGGGTTAGGTTTAGCATCAGCCCTGGGATAGAGTTAGGGTTAGGATTAGGGTTAGCATCAGCCCTAGGATAGTGTTAGGGTTAGGGTTAGGGTTAGCATCAGCCCTCGGATAGTGTTAGGGTTAGGGTTAGCATCAGCCCTAGGATAGTGTTAGGGTTAGGGTTAGGGTTAGCATCAGCCCTAGGATAGTGTTAGGGTTAGGGTTAGCATCAGCCCTAGGATAGTTTTAGCGTTAGGGTTAGGGTTATCATCAGGCCTAGGACAGTGTTAGGGTTAGGGTTAGCATCAGCTCCAGGATAGTGTTAGGGTTAGGGTTAGGGTTAGCCTCAGCCCTAGGATAGTGTTAGGGTTATAGTTAGGGTTATCATCAGTAATAGGATAGTGTGAGGGCTATGGTTAGCATCAGCCCTAGGATAGTGTTAGGGTTAGGGTTAGCATCAACCCTATCATAGTGTTAGGTTTAGTGTTAGGGTTAGCATCCGCCCTAGGATAGTGTTAGCGTTAGGGTTACGGTTAGCATCAGCCCTAGGATAGTATTAGGGTTAGCGTAAGGGTTAGGGTTAGCATCAGCTCTAGGATATTGTTACGGTTAGGGTTAGAGGTAGCATCAGCCCTAGGATATTGTTAGGGTTAGGTTTAGGGTTAGCATCCGCCCTAGGATAGTGTTACTGTTAGGGTTAGCATCAGCCCTAGGATAGTGTTATGGTTAGGGTTATGGTTAGAATCAGCCCTAGGATACTGTTAGGGTTAGGGTTAGCATCAGCCCTAGGATAGTGTTAGGCTTAGGGTTAGGGTTAGCATCAGGCCTAGTATACTGTTAGGGTTAGGGTTAGCTTCAGCCCTAGGATAGTGTTAGGGTTAGGGTTAGCATCAGCCCTAGGATAGTGTTAGGGTTAGGGTTAGGGTTAGCATCAGCCCTAGGATAGTGTTAGGGTTAGGGTTAGGGTTAGCATCAGCCCTAGGATAGTGTTAGGGTTAGGGTTAGGGTTAGCATCAGCCCTAGGATAGTGGTAGGGTTAGGGTTAGGGTTAGCATCACGCCTAGGATTGTGTTAGTGTAAGGGTTACGGTTAGCATCAACCCTAGGTTAGTGTTAGGGTTAGGGTCAGCATCAGCCCTAGGATAGTGTTAGGGTTAGGGTTAGGGTTAGCATCAGTCCTAGGATAGTATTAGGGTTAGGGTTAGGGTTAGCATCAGCCCTAGGATAGTGTTAGGGTTAGGGTTAGGGTTAGCATCAGCCCTAGGATAGTGTTAGGTTTAGGGTTAGAATCAGCCGTAGAATAGTGTTAGGGTTAGGGTTAGCATCAGCCCTAAGATAGTGTTAGGGTTAGGGTTAGGGTTAGCATCAGGCCTAGGATAGTGTTAGGGTTAGGGTTAGCATCAGCCTTAGGATAGTGTTAGGGTTAGGGTTAGAGTTAGCATCAGCCCTAGGATAGTGTTAGGGTTAGGGTTAGCATCAGCCCTAGGATAGTGTTAGGGTTAGGGTTAGCCTCAGCAATAGGATAGTGTTAGAGTTAGGGTTAGAGTTAGGGTTTGGTTTAGGGGTAGGTTTAGGGTTAGGGTTAGCATCAGCCCCAGGATAGTGTTATGGTTAGGGTTAGTGTTAGCATCAGCCCTAGGATAGTGTTAGGGTTAGGGTTTGCATCAGCCCATGGATAGTGTTAGGGTTAGGGTTATCATCAAGCCTAGGATAGTGTTAGGGTTAGGGTTAGCTTCAGCCCTAGGATAGTGTTAGGGTTAGGGTTAACATCAGCCATAGGATAGTGTTAGGGTTAGGGTTAGGTTAACATCATCCCTAGGATAGTGTTAGGGTTAGGGTTAGCCTCAGCCCTAGGATAGTGTTAGGGTTAGGGTTAGGGTTAGCATCAGCCCTAGGATAGTGTTAGGGTTAGGTTTAGGGTTAGCATCAGCCCTAGGATAGTGTTAGGGTTAGGGTTAGCCTCAGCCCTAGGATAGTGTTAGGGTTAGGGTTAGGGTTAGCATCAGCCCTAGGATAGTGTTAGGCTTATGGTTAGCCTCAACCCTAGGAGAGTGTTAGGGTTATGGTTAGGGTTAGCATCAGCCCTAGGATAGTGTTAGGGTTAGGTTTAGCATCAGCCCTAGGATAGAGTTAGGGTTAGGGTTAGGGTTAGCATCAGCCCTAGGATACTGTTAGGGTTATGGTTAGGGTTAGCATCAGCCCTAGGATAGTGTTAGGGTTAGGGTTAGGGTTAGCAACAGCCCTCGGATAGTGTAAGGGTTAGGGTTAGCATCAGCCCTAGGATAGTGTTAGGGTTAGGGTTAGGGTTAGCATCAGCCTTAGGATAGTGTTATGGTTAGGGTTAGCATGAGCCCTAGGATAGTTTTAGCGTTAGGGTTAGGGTTATCATCAGGCCTAGGACAGTGTTAGGGTTAGGGTTAGCATCAGCTCCAGGATAGTGTTAGGGTTAGGGTTAGGGTTAGCCTCAGCCCTAGGATAGTGTTAGGGTTATAGTTAGGGTTATCATCAGTAATAGGATAGTGTGAGGGCTATGGTTAGCATCAGCCCTAGGATAGTGTTAGGGTTAGGGTTAGCATCAACCCTATTATAGTGTTAGGTTTAGTGTTAGGGATAGCATCAGCCCTAGGATAGTGTTAGCGTTAGGGTTACGGTTAGCATCAGCCCTAGGATAGTATTAGGGTTAGCGTAAGGGTTAGGGTTAGCATCAGCTCTAGGATATTGTTACGGTTAGGGTTAGAGTTAGCATCAGCCCTAGGATATTGTTAGGGTTAGGTTTAGGGTTAGCATCCGCCCTAGGATAGTGTTACTGTTAGGGTTAGCATCAGCCCTAGGATAGTGTTATGGTTAGGGTTATGGTTAGAATCAGCCCTAGGATACTGTTAGTGTTAGGGTTAGCATCAGCCCTAGGATAGTGTTAGGCTTAGGGTTAGGGTTAGCATCAGGCCTAGTATACTGTTAGGGTTAGGGTTAGCTTCAGCCCTAGAATAGTATTAGGGTTATGGTTAGCATCAGACCTAGGATAGTGTTAGGGTTAGGGTTAGGGTTAGCATCAGCCCTAGGATAGTGTTAGGGTTAGGGTTACGGTTAGCATCATCCCTAGGATAGTGGTAGGGTTAGGGTCAGCATCAGCCCTAGGATAGTGTTAGGGTTAGGGTTAGGGTTATCATCAGGCCTAGGATAGTGTTAGAGTTAGGGTTAGCATCAGCCCTAGGATAGTGTTAGGGTTATGGTTAGGGTTAGCATCCGCCCTAGGATAGTGTTACTGTTAGGGTTAGCATCAGCCCTAGGATAGTGTTATGGTTAGGGTTATGGTTAGAATCAGCCCTAGGATACTGTTAGGGTTAGGGTTAGCATCAGCCCTAGGATAGTGTTAGGCTTAGGGTTAGGGTTAGCATCAGGCCTAGTATACTGTTAGGGTTAGGGTTAGCTTCAGCCCTAGGATAGTGTTAGGGTTAGGGTTAGCATCAGCCCTAGGATAGTGTTAGGGTTAGGGTTAGGTTTAGCATCAGCCCTAGGATAGTGTTAGGTTTAGGGTTAGCATCAGCCCTAGGATAGTGTTAGCGTTAGGGTTACGGTTAGCATCAGCCCTAGGATTGTATTAGGGTTAGGGTTAGGGTTAGGGTTAGCATCAGCCCTAGGATAGTGTTAGGGTTAGGGTTAGCATCAGCCCTAGGATAGTGTTAGGGATAGGGTCAGCATCAGCCCTAATATAGTGTTTGAGTTAGGGTCAGGGTTAGCATCAGGCCTAGGATAGTGTTAGGTTTAAGGTTAGCATTATCCTTAGGATCGTGTTAGGGTTAGGGTTAGGGTTAGCATCAGCCCTAGGATAGTGTTAGGGTAGGGTTAGCATCAGCCCTAGGATAGTGTTAGGGTTAGGGTTAGGGTTAGCATCAGCCCTAGGATAGTGTTAAGGTTAGGGTTAGCCTCAGCCCTAGGATAGTGTTAGAGTTAGGATTAAGGTTAGCATCAGCCCTAGGATAGAGTTAGGGTTAGGGTTAGGGTTATGGTTAGCATCAGCCCTAGGATAGTGTTAGGGTTAGGGTTAGCTTCAGCCCTAGGATAGTGTTAGGGTTAGGGTTAGCATCAGCCCTAGGATAGTGTTAGGGTTAGGGTTAGGGTTAGCATCAGCCCTAGGATAGTGTTAGGGTTAGGGTTAGGGTTAGCATCAGCCCTAGGATAGTGTTAGGGTTAGGGTTCGGGTTAGCATCAGCCCTAGGATAGTGGTAGGGTTAGGGTTAGGGTTAGCATCAGGCCTAGGATTGTGTTAGGGTAAGGGTTACGGTTAGCATCAACCCTAGGTTAGTGTTAGGGTTAGGGTCAGCATCAGCCCTAGGATAGTGTTAGCGTTAGGGTTACGGTTAGTATCAGCCCTAGGATAGTATTAGGGTTAGGTTTAGGGTTAGGGGTAGCATCAGCTCTAGGATATTGCTAGGGTTAGGGTTAGAGTTAACATCAGCCCTAGGATATTGTTAGGGTTGGGTTAGGGTTAGCATCAGCTCTAGGATATTGTTAGGGTTAGGTTTAGAGTTAGCATCAGCCCTAGGATAATGTTAGGGTTAGGTTAGGGTTAGCATCCGCCCTAGGATTGTGTTAGGGTTAGGGTTAGCATCAGCCCTAGGATAGTGTTATGGTTAGGGTTATGATTAGCATCAGCCCTACGGTAGTGTTAGGGTTAGGGTTAGCAGCAGACCTAGGATAGTGTTACTGTTAGGGTTAGGGTTAGCATCAGGCCTAGTATAGTGTTAGGGTTAGGGTTAGCATCAGCCCTAGGATAGTGTTAGGGTTAGGGTTAACATCAGCCCTAGGATAGTGTTAGGGTTAGGGTTAGGTTTAGCATCAGCCCTAGGATAGTGTTAGGTTTAGGGTTAGCCTCAGCCCTAGGATAGTGTTAGGGTTACGGTTAGGGTTAGCATCAGCCCTGGGATAGTGTTAGGGTTAGGTTTAGGGTTAGCATCAGCCCTAGGATAGTGTTAGCGTTAGGGTTACGGTTAGCATCAGCCCTAGGATTGTATTAGGGTTAGGGTTAGGGTTAGGGTTAGCATCAGCCCTAGGATAGTGTTAGGGTTAGGGTTAGCATCAGCCCTAGGATAGTGTTAGGGATAGGGTCAGCATCAGCCCTAATATAGTGTTTGAGTTAGCGTCAGGGTTAGCATCAGGCCTAGGATAGTGTTAGGTTTAAGGTTAGCATTAACCTTAGGATCGTGTTAGGGTTAGGGTTAGGGTTAGCATCAGCCCTAGGATAGTGTTAGGGTAGGGTTAGCATCAGCCCTAGGATAGTGTTAGGGTTAGGGTTAGGGTTAGCATCAGCCCTAGGATAGTGTTAAGGTTAGGGTTAGCCTCAGCCCTAGGATAGTGTTAGAGTTAGGATTAAGGTTAGCATCAGCCCTAGGATAGAGTTAGGGTTAGGGTTAGGGTTATGGTTAGCATCAGCCCTAGGATAGTGTTAGGGTTAGGGTTAGGGATAGCATCAGCCCTAGGATAGGGTTAGGGTTAGGGTTAGCATCAGCCCTAGGATAGTGTTAGGGTTAGGGTTAGGGTTAGCATCAGCCCTAGGATAGTGTTAGGGTTAAGGTTAGCATCAGCATTAGGATAGTATTAGGGTTAGGGTTTGGGTTAGCATCAGCCCTAGGATAGTATTAGGGTTAGGGTTAGGGATAGCAAGAGCCCTAGGATAGTGTTAGGGTTAGGGTTAGCATCAACCCTAGGATAGTGTTACGGTTAGGGTTAGGGTTAGCATCAGGCCAAGTATAGTGTTAGGGTTAGGGTTAGCATCAGCCCTAAAATAGTGTTAGTGTTAGGGTTAGGGTTAGCATGAGCCCTAGGTTACTGTTAGGGTTAGGGTTAACATCAGCCCTAGGATAGTGTTAGGGTTAGCGTTAGGGTTAGCATCAGCCCTAGTATAGTGTTAGGGTTAGGGTTAGCCTCAGCCCTAGGATAGTGTTATGGTTAGGGTTAGGGTTAGCATCAGCCCTAGGATAGTGTTAGGTTTATGGTTAGCCTCAACCCTAGGAGAGTGTTAGGGTTATGGTTAGGGTTAGCATCAGCCCTAGGATAGTGTTAGGGTTAGGTTTAGCATCAGCCCTAGGATAGAGTTAGGGTTAGGGTTAGGGTTAGCATCAGCCCTAGGATAGTGTTAGGGTTAGGGTTAGGGTTAGCATCAGCCCTCGGATAGTGTTAGGGTTAGGGTTAGCATCAGCCCTAGGATAGTTTTAGCGTTAGGGTTAGTGTTATCATCAGGCCTAGGACAGTGTTAGGGTTAGGGTTAGCATCAGCCCTAGTATAGTGTTAGGGTTAGGGTTAGCCTCAGCCCTAGGATAGTGTTATGGTTAGGGTTAGGGTTAGCATCAGCCCTAGGATAGTGTTAGGGTTATGGTTAGCCTCAACCCTAGGAGAGTGTTAGGGTTATGGTTAGGGTTAGCATCAGCCCTAGGATAGTGTTAGGGTTAGGTTTAGCATCAGCCCTAGGATAGAGTTAGGGTTAGGGTTAGGGTTAGCATCAGCCCTAGGATAGTGTTAGGGTTAGGGTTAGGGTTAGCATCAGCCCTCGGATAGTGTTAGGGTTAGGGTTAGCATCAGCCCTAGGATAGTGTTAGGGTTAGGGTTAGGGTTAGCATCAGCCCTAGGATAGTGTTAGGGTTAGGGTTAGCATCAGCCCTAGGATAGTTTTAGCGTTAGGGTTAGGGTTATCATCAGGCCTAGGACAGTGTTAGGGTTAGGGTTAGCATCAGCTCCAGGATAGTGTTAGGGTTAGGGTTAGGGTTAGCCTCAGCCCTAGGATAGTGTTAGGGTTATAGTTAGGGTTATCATCAGTAATAGGATAGTGTGAGGGCTATGGTTAGCATCAGCCCTAGGATAGTGTTAGGGTTAGGGTTAGCATCAACCCTATCATAGTGTTAGGTTTAGTGTTAGGGTTAGCATCAGCCCTAGGATAGTGTTAGCGTTAGGGTTACGGTTAGCATCAGCCCTAGGATAGTATTAGGGTTAGCGTAAGGGTTAGGGTTAGCATCAGCTCTAGGATATTGTTACGGTTAGGGTTAGAGGTAGCATCAGCCCTAGGATATTGTTAGGGTTAGGTTTAGGGTTAGCATCCGCCCTAGGATAGTGTTACTGTTAGGGTTAGCATCAGCCCTAGGATAGTGTTATGGTTAGGGTTATGGTTAGAATCAGCCCTAGGATACTGTTAGGGTTAGGGTTAGCATCAGCCCTAGGATAGTGTTAGGCTTAGGGTTAGGGTTAGCATCAGGCCTAGTATACTGTTAGGGTTAGGGTTAGCTTCAGCCCTAGGATAGTGTTAGGGTTAGGGTTAGCATCAGCCCTAGGATAGTGTTAGGGTTAGGGTTAGGGTTAGCATCAGCCCTAGGATAGTGTTAGGGTTAGGGTTAGGGTTAGCATCAGCCCTAGGATAGTGTTAGGGTTAGGGTTAGGGTTAGCATCAGCCCTAGGATAGTGGTAGGGTTAGGGTTAGGGTTAGCATCACGCCTAGGATTGTGTTAGGGTAAGGGTTACGGTTAGCATCAACCCTAGGTTAGTGTTAGGGTTAGGGTCAGCATCAGCCCTAGGATAGTGTTAGGGTTAGGGTTAGGGTTAGCATCAGTCCTAGGATAGTATTAGGGTTAGGGTTAGGGTTAGCATCAGCCCTAGGATAGTGTTAGGGTTAGGGTTAGGGTTAGCATCAGCCCTAGGATAGTGTTAGGTTTAGGGTTAGAATCAGCCGTAGAATAGTGTTAGGGTTAGGGTTAGCATCAGCCCTAAGATAGTGTTAGGGTTAGGGTTAGGGTTAGCATCAGGCCTAGGAAAGTGTTAGGGTTAGGGTTAGCATCAGCCTTAGGATAGTGTTAGGGTTAGGGTTAGAGTTAGCATCAGCCCTAGGATAGTGTTAGGGTTAGGGTTAGCATCAGCCCTAGGATAGTGTTAGGGTTAGGGTTAGCCTCAGCAATAGGATAGTGTTAGAGTTAGGGTTAGAGTTAGGGTTTGGTTTAGGGGTAGGGTTAGGGTTAGGGTTAGCATCAGCCCCAGGATAGTGTTATGGTTAGGGTTAGTGTTAGCATCAGCCCTAGGATAGTGTTAGGGTTAGGGTTTGCATCAGCCCTTGGATAGTGTTAGGGTTAGGGTTATCATCAAGCCTAGGATAGTGTTAGGGTTAGGGTTAGCTTCAGCCCTAGGATAGTGTTAGGGTTATGGTTAGGGTTAGCATCAGCCCTAGGATAGTGTTAGGGTTAGGTTTAGCATCAGCCCTAGGATAGAGTTAGGGTTAGGGTTAGGGTTAGCATCAGCCCTAGGATACTGTTAGGGTTAGGGTTAGGGTTAGCATCAGCCCTAGGATAGTGTTAGGGTTAGGGTTAGCAACAGCCCTCGGATAGTGTAAGGGTTAGGGTTAGCATCAGCCCTAGGATAGTGTTAGGGTTAGGGTTAGGGTTAGCATCAGCCTTAGGATAGTGTTAGGGTTAGGGTTAGCATGAGCCCTAGGATAGTTTTAGCGTTAGGGTTAGTGTTATCATCAGGCCTAGGACAGTGTTAGGGTTAGGGTTAGCATCAGCTCCAGGATAGTGTTAGGGTTAGGGTTAGGGTTAGCCTCAGCCCTAGGATAGTGTTAGGGTTATAGTTAGGGTTATCATCAGTAATAGGATAGTGTGAGGGCTATGGTTAGCATCAGCCCTACGATAGTGTTAGGGTTAGGGTTAGCATCAACCCTATTATAGTGTTAGGTTTAGTGTTAGGGATAGCATCAGCCCTAGGATAGTGTTAGCGTTAGGGTTACGGTTAGCATCAGCCCTAGGATAGTATTAGGGTTAGCGTAAGGGTTAGGGTTAGCATCAGCTCTAGGATATTGTTACGGTTAGGGTTAGAGTTAGCATCAGCCCTAGGATATTGTTAGGGTTACGTTTAGGGTTAGCATCCGCCCTAGGATAGTGTTACTGTTAGGGTTAGCATCAGCCCTAGGATAGTGTTATGGTTAGGGTTATGGTTAGAATCAGCCCTAGGATACTGTTAGTGTTAGGGTTAGCATCAGCCCTAGGATAGTGTTAGGCTTAGGGTTAGGGTTAGCATCAGGCCTAGTATACTGTTAGGGTTAGGGTTAGCTTCAGCCCTAGAATAGTATTAGGGTTAGGGTTAGCATCAGACCTAGGATAGTGTTAGGGTTAGGGTTAGGGTTAGCATCAGCCCTAGGATAGTGTTAGGGTTAGGGTTAGGGTTAGCATCATCCCTAGGATAGTGGTAGGGTTAGGGTCAGCATCAGCCCTAGGATAGTGTTAGGGTTAGGGTTAGGGTTATCATCAGGCCTAGGATAGTGTTAGAGTTAGGGTTAGCATCAGCCCTAGGATAGTGTTAGGGTTATGGTTAGGGTTAGCATCCGCCCTAGGATAGTGTTACTGTTAGGGTTAGCATCAGCCCTAGGATAGTGTTATGGTTAGGGTTATGGTTAGAATCAGCCCTAGGATACTGTTAGGGTTAGGGTTAGCATCAGCCCTAGGATAGTGTTAGGCTTAGGGTTAGGGTTAGCATCAGGCCTAGTATACTGTTAGGGTTAGGGTTAGCTTCAGCCCTAGGATAGTGTTAGGGTTAGGGTTAGCATCAGCCCTAGGATAGTGTTAGGGTTAGGTTTAGCATCAGCCCTAGGATAGTGTTAGGTTTAGGGTTAGCCTCAGCCCTAGGATAGTGTTAGGGTTACGGTTAGGGTTAGCATCAGCCCTGGGATAGTGTTAGGGTTAGGTTTAGGGTTAGCATCAGCCCTAGGATAGTGTTAGCGTTAGGGTTACGGTTAGCATCAGCCCTAGGATTGTATTAGGGTTAGGGTTAGGGTTAGGGTTAGCATCAGCCCTAGGATAGTGTTAGGGTTAGGGTTAGCATCAGCCCTAGGATAGTGTTAGGGATAGGGTCAGCATCAGCCCTAATATAGTGTTTGAGTTAGGGTCAGGGTTAGCATCAGGCCTAGGATAGTGTTAGGTTTAAGGTTAGCATTAACCTTAGGATCGTGTTAGGGTTAGGGTTAGGGTTAGCATCAGCCCAAGGATAGTGTTAGGGTAGGGTTAGCATCAGCCCTAGGATAGTGTTAGGGTTAGGGTTAGGGTTAGCATCAGCCCTAGGATAGTGTTAAGGTTAGGGTTAGCCTCAGCCCTAGGATAGTGTTAGAGTTAGGATTAAGGTTAGCATCAGCCCTAGGATAGAGTTAGGGTTAGGGTTAGTGTTATGGTTAGCATCAGCCCTAGGATAGTGTTAGGGTTAGGGTTAGTGATAGCATCAGCCCTAGGATAGGGTTAGGGTTAGGGTTAGCATCAGCCCTAGGATAGTGTTAGGGTTAGGGTTAGGGTTAGCATCAGCCCTAGGATAGTGTTAGGGTTAAGGTTAGCATCAGCATTAGGATAGTGTTAGGGTTAGGGTTAGGGTTAGCATCAGCCCTAGGATAGTGTTAGGGTTAGGGTTAGGGATAGCAAGAGCCCTAGGATAGTGTTAGGGTTAGGGTTAGCATCAGCCCTAGGATAGTGTTACGGTTAGGGTTAGGGTTAGCATCAGGCCAAGTATAGTGTTAGGGTTAGGGTTAGCATCAGCCCTAAAATAGTGTTAGGGTTAGGGTTAGGGTTAGCATGAGCCCTAGGATACTGTTAGGGTTAGGGTTAACATCAGCCCTAGGATAGTGTTAGGGTTAGCGTTAGGGTTAGCATCAGCCCTAGGATAGTGTTAGGGTTAGGGTTAGCCTCAGCCCTAAAATAGTGTTATGGTTAGGGTTAGGGTTAGCATCAGCCCTAGGATAGTGTTAGGGTTATGGTTAGCCTCAACCCTAGGAGAGTGTTAGGGTTATGGTTAGGGTTAGCATCAGCCCTAGGATAGTGTTAGGGTTAGGTTTAGCATCAGCCCTAGGATAGAGTTAGGGTTAGGGTTAGGGTTAGCATCAGCCCTAGGATAGTGTTAGGGTTATGGTTAGGGTTAGCATCCGCCCTAGGATAGTGTTACTGTTAGGGTTAGCATCAGCCCTAGGATAGTGTTATGGTTAGGGTTATGGTTAGAATCAGCCCTAGGATACTGTTAGGGTTAGGGTTAGCATCAGCCCTAGGATAGTGTTAGGGTTAGGGTTAGGTTTAGCATCAGCCCTAGGATAGTGTTAGGTTTAGGGTTAGCCTCAGCCCTAGGATAGTGTTAGGGTTACGGTTAGGGTTAGCATCAGCCCTGGGATAGTGTTAGGGTTAGGTTTAGGGTTAGCATCAGCCCTAGGATAGTGTTAGCGTTAGGGTTACGGTTAGCATCAGCCCTAGGATTGTATTAGGGTTAGGGTTAGGGTTAGGGTTAGCATCAGCCCTAGGATAGTGTTAGGGTTAGGGTTAGCATCAGCCCTAGGATAGTGTTAGGGATAGGGTCAGCATCAGCCCTAATATAGTGTTTGAGTTAGGGTCAGGGTTAGCATCAGGCCTAGGATAGTGTTAGGTTTAAGGTTAGCATTAACCTTAGGATCGTGTTAGGGTTAGGGTTAGGGTTAGCATCAGCCCTAGGATAGTGTTAGGGTAGGGTTAGCATCAGCCCTAGGATAGTGTTAGGGTTAGGGTTAGGGTTAGCATCAGCCCTAGGATAGTGTTAAGGTTAGGGTTAGCCTCAGCCCTAGGATAGTGTTAGAGTTAGGATTAAGGTTAGCATCAGCCCTAGGATAGAGTTAGGGTTAGGGTTAGGGTTATGGTTAGCATCAGCCCTAGGATAGTGTTAGGGTTAGGGTTAGCTTCAGCCCTAGGATAGTGTTAGGGTTAGGGTTAGCATCAGCCCTAGGATAGTGTTAGGGTTAGGGTTAGGGTTAGCATCAGCCCTAGGATAGTGTTAGGGTTAGGGTTAGGGTTAGCATCAGCCCTAGGATAGTGTTAGGGTTAGGGTTCGGGTTAGCATCAGCCCTAGGATAGTGGTAGGGTAAGGGTTAGGGTTAGCATCAGGCCTAGGATTGTGTTAGGGTAAGGGTTACGGTTAGCATCAACCCTAGGTTAGTGTTAGGGTTAGGGTCAGCATCAGCCCTAGGATAGTGTTAGCGTTAGGGTTACGGTTAGTATCAGCCCTGGGATAGTATTAGGGTTAGGTTTAGGGTTAGGGTTAGCATCAGCTCTAGGATATTGCTAGGGTTAGGGTTAGAGTTAACATCAGCCCTAGGATATTGTTAGGGTTGGGTTAGGGTTAGCATCAGCTCTAGGATATTGTTAGGGTTAGGTTTAGAGTTAGCATCAGCCCTAGGATAATGTTAGGGTTAGGTTAGGGTTAGCATCCGCCCTAGGATTGTGTTAGGGTTAGGGTTAGCAGCAGACCTAGGATAGTGTTACTGTTAGGGTTAGGGTTAGCATCAGGCCTAGTATAGTGTTAGGGTTAGGGTTAGCATCAGCCCTAGGATAGTGTTAGGGTTAGGGTTAACATCAGCCCTAGGATAGTGTTAGGGTTAGGGTTAGGTTTAGCATCAGCCCTAGGATAGTGTTAGGTTTAGGGTTAGCCTCAGCCCTAGGATAGTGTTAGGGTTACGGTTAGGGTTAGCATCAGCCCTGGGATAGTGTTAGGGTTAGGTTTAGGGTTAGCATCAGCCCTAGGATAGTGTTAGCGTTAGGGTTACGGTTAGCATCAGCCCTAGGATTGTATTAGGGTTAGGGTTAGGGTTAGGGTTAGCATCAGCCCTAGGATAGTGTTAGGGTTAGGGTTAGCATCAGCCCTAGGATAGTGTTAGGGATAGGGTCAGCATCAGCCCTAATATAGTGTTTGAGTTAGCGTCAGGGTTAGCATCAGGCCTAGGATAGTGTTAGGTTTAAGGTTAGCATTAACCTTAGGATCGTGTTAGGGTTAGGGTTAGGGTTAGCATCAGCCCTAGGATAGTGTTAGGGTAGGGTTAGCATCAGCCCTAGGATAGTGTTAGGGTTAGGGTTAGGGTTAGCATCAGCCCTAGGATAGTGTTAAGGTTAGGGTTAGCCTCAGCCCTAGGATAGTGTTAGAGTTAGGATTAAGGTTAGCATCAGCCCTAGGATAGAGTTAGGGTTAGGGTTAGGGTTATGGTTAGCATCAGCCCTAGGATAGTGTTAGGGTTAGGGATAGGGATAGCATCAGCCCTAGGATAGGGTTAGGGTTAGGGTTAGCATCAGCCCTAGGATAGTGTTAGGGTTAGGGTTAGGGTTAGCATCAGCCCTAGGATAGTGTTAGGGTTAAGGTTAGCATCAGCATTAGGATAGTGTTAGGGTTAGGGTTTGGGTTAGCATCAGCCCTAGGATAGTGTTAGGGTTAGGGTTAGGGATAGCAAGAGCCCTAGGATAGTGTTAGGGTTAGGGTTAGCATCAGCCCTAGGATAGTGTTACGGTTAGGGTTAGGGTTAGCATCAGCCCAAGTATAGTGTTAGGGTTAGGGTTAGCATCAGCCCTAAAATAGTGTTAGGGTTAGGGTTAGGGTTAGCATGAGCCCTAGGATACTGTTAGGGTTAGGGTTAACATCAGCCCTAGGATAGTGTTAGGGTTAGCGTTAGGGTTAGCATCAGCCCTAGTATAGTGTTAGGGTTAGGGTTAGCCTCAGCCCTAGGATAGTGTTATGGTTAGGGTTAGGGTTAGCATCAGCCCTAGGATAGTGTTAGGGTTATGGTTAGCCTCAACCCTAGGAGAGTGTTAGGGTTATGGTTAGGGTTAGCATCAGCCCTAGGATAGTGTTAGGGTTAGGTTTAGCATCAGCCCTAGGATAGAGTTAGGGTTAGGGTTAGGGTTAGCATCAGCCCAAGGATAGTGTTAGGGTTAAGGTTAGGGTTAGCATCAGCCCTCGGATAGTGTTAGGGTTAGGGTTAGCATCAGCCCTAGGATAGTTTTAGCGTTAGGGTTAGTGTTATCATCAGGCCTAGGACAGTGTTAGGGTTAGGGTTAGCATCAGCCCTAGTATAGTGTTAGGGTTAGGGTTAGCCTCAGCCCTAGGATAGTGTTATGGTTAGGGTTTGGGTTAGCATCAGCCCTAGGATAGTGTTAGGGTTATGGTTAGCCTCAACCCTAGGAGAGTGTTAGGGTTATGGTTAGGGTTAGCATCAGCCCTAGGATAGTGTTAGGGTTAGGTTTAGCATCAGCCCTAGGATAGAGTTAGGGTTAGGGTTAGGGTTAGCATCAGCCCTAGGATAGTGTTAGGGTTAGGGTTAGGGTTAGCATCAGCCCTCGGATAGTGTTAGGGTTAGGGTTAGCATCAGCCCTAGGATAGTGTTAGGGTTAGGGTTAGGGTTAGCATCAGCCCTAGGATAGTGTTAGGGTTAGGGTTAGCATCAGCCCTAGGATAGTTTTAGCGTTAGGGTTAGGGTTATCATCAGGCCTAGGACAGTGTTAGGGTTAGGGTTAGCATCAGCTCCAGGATAGTGTTAGGGTTAGGGTTAGGGTTAGCCTCAGCCCTAGGATAGTGTTAGGGTTATAGTTAGGGTTATCATCAGTAATAGGATAGTGTGAGGGCTATGGTTAGCATCAGCCCTAGGATAGTGTTAGGGTTAGGGTTAGCATCAACCCTATCATAGTGTTAGGTTTAGTGTTAGGGTTAGCATCAGCCCTAGGATAGTGTTAGCGTTAGGGTTACGGTTAGCATCAGCCCTAGGATAGTATTAGGGTTAGCGTAAGGGTTAGGGTTAGCATCAGCTCTAGGATATTGTTACGGTTAGGGTTAGAGGTAGCATCAGCCCTAGGATATTGTTAGGGTTAGGTTTAGGGTTAGCATCCGCCCTAGGATAGTGTTACTGTTAGGGTTAGCATCAGCCCTAGGATAGTGTTATGGTTAGGGTTATGGTTAGAATCAGCCCTAGGATACTGTTAGGGTTAGGGTTAGCATCAGCCCTAGGATAGTGTTAGGCTTAGGGTTAGGGTTAGCATCAGGCCTAGTATACTGTTAGGGTTAGGGTTAGCTTCAGCCCTAGGATAGTGTTAGGGTTAGGGTTAGCATCAGCCCTAGGATAGTGTTAGGGTTAGGGTTAGGGTTAGCATCAGCCCTAGGATAGTGTTAGGGTTAGGGTTAGGGTTAGCATCAGCCCTAGGATAGTGTTAGGGTTAGGGTTAGGGTTAGCATCAGCCCTAGGATAGTGGTAGGGTTAGGGTTAGGGTTAGCATCAGGCCTAGGATTGTGTTAGGGTAAGGGTTACGGTTAGCATCAACCCTAGGATAGTGTTAGGGTTAGGGTTAGCATCAACCCTATCATAGTGTTAGGTTTAGTGTTAGGGTTAGCATCAGCCCTAGGATAGTGTTAGCGTTAGGGTTACGGTTAGCATCAGCCCTAGGATAGTATTAGGGTTAGCGTAAGGGTTAGGGTTAGCATCAGCTCTAGGATATTGTTACGGTTAGGGTTATGGTTAGAATCAGCCCTAGGATACTGTTAGGGTTAGGGTTAGCATCAGCCCTAGGATAGTGTTAGGCTTAGGGTTAGGGTTAGCATCAGGCCTAGTATACTGTTAGGGTTAGGGTTAGCTTCAGCCCTAGGATAGTGTTAGGGTTAGGGTTAGCATCAGCCCTAGGATAGTGTTAGGGTTAGGGTTAGGGTTAGCATCAGCCCTAGGATAGTGTTAGGGTTAGGGTTAGGGTTAGCATCAGCCCTAGGATAGTGTTAGGGTTAGGGTTAGGGTTAGCATCAGCCCTAGGATAGTGGTAGGGTTAGGGTTAGGGTTAGCATCAGGCCTAGGATTGTGTTAGGGTAAGGGTTACGGTTAGCATCAACCCTAGGTTAGTGTTAGGGTTAGGGTCAGCATCAGCCCTAGGATAGTGTTAGGGTTAGGGTTAGGGTTAGCATCAGTCCTAGGATAGTATTAGGGTTAGGGTTAGGGTTAGCATCAGCCCTAGGATAGTGTTAGGGTTAGGGTTAGGGTTAGCATCAGCCCTAGGATAGTGTTAGGTTTAGGGTTAGAATCAGCCGTAGAATAGTGTTAGGGTTAGGGTTAGCATCAGCCCTAAGATAGTGTTAGGGTTAGGGTTAGGGTTAGCATCAGGCCTAGGAAAGTGTTAGGGTTAGGGTTAGCATCAGCCTTAGGATAGTGTTAGGGTTAGGGTTAGAGTTAGCATCAGGCCTAGGATAGTGTTAGGGTTAGGGTTAGCATCAGCCCTAGGATAGTGTTAGGGTTAGGGTTAGCCTAGGCAATAGGATAGTGTTAGAGTTAGGGTTAGAGTTAGGGTTTGGTTTAGGGGTAGGGTTAGGGTTAGGGTTAGCATCAGCCCCAGGATAGTGTTATGGTTAGGGTTAGTGTTAGCATCAGCCCTAGGATAGTGTTAGGGTTAGGGTTTGCATCAGCCCTTGGATAGTGTTAGGGTTAGGGTTATCATCAAGCCTAGGATAGTGTTAGGGTTAGGGTTAGCTTCAGCCCTAGGATAGTGTTAGGGTTAGGGTTAACATCAGCCATAGGATAGTGTTAGGGTTAGGGTTAGGTTAACATCATCCCTAGGATAGTGTTAGGGTTAGGGTTAGCCTCAGCCCTAGGATAGTGTTAGGGTTAGGGTTAGGGTTAGCATCAGCCCTAGGATAGTGTTAGGGTTATGTTTTGGGTTAGCATCAGCCCTAGGATAGTGTTAGGGTTAGGTATAGCATCAGCCCTAGGATAGAGTTAGGGTTAGGGTTAGGGTTAGCATCAACCCTAGGATACTGTTAGGGTTAGGGTTAGGGTTAGCATCAGCCCTAGGATAGTGTTAGGGTTAGGGTTAGGGTTAGCAACAGCCCTCGGATAGTGTAAGGGTTAGGGTTAGCATCAGCCCTAGGATAGTGTTAGGGTTAGGGTTAGGGTTAGCATCAGCCTTAGGATAGTGTTAGGGTTAGGGTTAGCATGAGCCCTAGGATAGTTTTAGCGTTAGGGTTAGGGTTATCATCAGGCCTAGGACAGTGTTAGGGTTAGGGTTAGCATCAGCTCCAGGATAGTGTTAGGGTTAGGGTTAGGGTTAGCCTCAGCCCTAGGATAGTGTTAGGGTTATAGTTAGGGTTATCATCAGTAATAGGATAGTGTGAGGGCTATGGTTAGCATCAGCCCTAGGATAGTGTTAGGGTTAGGGTTAGCATCAACCCTATCATAGTGTTAGGTTTAGTGTTAGGGTTAGCATCAGCCCTAGGATAGTGTTAGCGTTAGGGTTACGGTTAGCATCAGCCCTAGGATAGTATTAGGTTTAGCGTAAGGGTTAGGGTTAGCATCAGCTCTAGGATATTGTTACGGTTAGGGTTAGAGGTAGCATCAGCCCTAGGATATTGTTAGGGTTAGGTTTAGGGTTAGCATCCGCCCTAGGATAGTGTTACTGTTAGGGTTAGCATCAGCCCTAGGATAGTGTTATGGTTAGGGTTATGGTTAGAATCAGCCCTAGGATACTGTTAGGGTTAGGGTTAGCATCAGCCCTAGGATAGTGTTAGGCTTAGGGTTAGGGTTAGCATCAGGCCTAGTATACTGTTAGGGTTAGGGTTAGCTTCAGCCCTAGGATAGTGTTAGGGTTAGGGTTAGCATCAGCCGTAGGATAGTGTTAGGGTTAGGGTTAGGGTTAGCATCAGCCCTAGGATAGTGTTAGGGTTAGGGTTAGGGTTAGCATCAGCCCTAGGATAGTGTTAGGGTTAGGGTTAGGGTTAGCATCAGCCCTAGGATAGTGGTAGGGTTAGGGTTAGGGTTAGCATCAGGCCTAGGATTGTGTTAGGGTAAGGGTTACGGTTAGCATCAACCCTAGGTTAGTGTTAGGGTTAGGGTCAGCATCAGCCCTAGGATAGTGTTAGGGTTAGGGTTAGGGTTAGCATCAGTCCTAGGATAGTATTAGGGTTAGGGTTAGGGTTAGCATCAGCCCTAGCATAGTGTTAGGGTTAGGGTTAGGGTTAGCATCAGCCCTAGGATAGTGTTAGGTTTAGGGTTAGAATCAGCCGTAGAATAGTGTTAGGGTTAGGGTTAGCATCAGCC
This sequence comes from Lemur catta, assembly GCF_020740605.2. Classification (NCBI taxonomy): domain Eukaryota; kingdom Metazoa; phylum Chordata; class Mammalia; order Primates; family Lemuridae; genus Lemur; species Lemur catta. Next base: position 39,187,361 of record NC_059129.1, on the reverse strand, counting down.
CTAAGATAGTGTTAGGGTTAGGGTTAGGGTTAGCATCAGGCCTAGGAAAGTGTTAGGGTTAGGGTTAGCATCAGCCTTAGGATAGTGTTAGGGTTAGGGTTGGAGTTAGCATCAGCCCTAGGATAGTGTTAGGGTTACGGTTAGCATCAGCCCTAGGATAGTGTTAGGGTTAGGGTTAGCCTCAGCAATAGGATAGTGTTAGAGTTAGGGTTAGAGTTAGGGTTTGGTTTAGGGGTAGGGTTAGGGTTAGGGTTAGCATCAGCCCCAGGATAGTGTTATGGTTAGGGTTAGTGTTAGCATCAGCCCTAGGATAGTGTTAGGGTTAGGGTTTGCATCAGCCCTTGGATAGTGTTAGGGTTAGGGTTATCATCAAGCCTAGGATAGTGTTAGGGTTAGGGTTAGCTTCAGCCCTAGGATAGTGTTAGGGTTAGGGTTAACATCAGCCATAGGATAGTGTTAGGGTTAGGGTTAGGTTAACATCATCCCTTGGATAGTGTTAGGGTTAGGGTTAGCCTCAGCCCTAGGATAGTGTTAGGGTTAGGGTTAGGGTTAGCATCAGCCCTAGGATAGTGTTAGGGTTATGTTTTGGGTTAGCATCAGCCCTAGGATAGTGTTAGGTTTAGGTTTAGCATCAGCCCTAGGATAGAGTTAGGGTTAGGGTTAGGGTTAGCATCAGCCCTAGGATACTGTTAGGGTTAGGGTTAGGGTTAGCATCAGCCCTAGGATAGTGTTAGGGTTAGGGTTAGGGTTAGCAACAGCCCTCGGATAGTGTAAGGGTTAGGGTTAGCATCAGCCCTAGGATAGTGTTAGGGTTAGGGTTAGGGTTAGCATCAGCCTTAGGATAGTGTTAGGGTTAGGGTTAGCATGAGCCCTAGGATAGTTTTAGCGTTAGGGTTAGGGTTATCATCAGGCCTAGGACAGTGTTAGGGTTAGGGTTAGCATCAGCTCCAGGATAGTGTTAGGGTTAGGGTTAGGGTTAGCCTCAGCCCTAGGATAGTGTTAGGGTTATAGTTAGGGTTATCATCAGTAATAGGATAGTGTGAGGGCTATGGTTAGCATCAGCCCTAGGATAGTGTTAGGGTTAGGGTTAGCATCAACCCTATTATAGTGTTAGGTTTAGTGTTAGGGATAGCATCAGCCCTAGGATAGTGTTAGCGTTAGGGTTACGGTTACCATCAGCCCTAGGATAGTATTAGGGTTAGCGTAAGGGTTAGGGTTAGCATCAGCTCTAGGATATTGTTACGGTTAGGGTTAGAGTTAGCATCAGCCCTAAGATATTGTTAGGGTTAGGTTTAGGGTTAGCATCCGCCCTAGGATAGTGTTACTGTTAGGGTTAGCATCAGCCCTAGGATAGTGTTATGGTTAGGGTTAGGGTTAGCATCAGGCCTAGTATACTGTTAGGGTTAGGGTTAGCTTCAGCCCTAGAATAGTGTTAGGGTTAGGGTTAGCATCAGACCTAGGATAGTGTTAGGGTTAGGGTTAGGGTTAGCATCAGCCCTAGGATAGTGTTAGGGTTAGGGTTAGGGTTAGCATCAGCCCTAGGATAGTGGTAGGGTTAGGGTCAGCATCAGCCCTAGGATAGTGTTAGGGTTAGGGTTAGGGATATCATCAGGCCTAGGATAGTGTTAGAGTTAGGGTTAGCATCAGCCCTAGGATAGTGTTAGGGTTATGGTTAGGGTTAGCATCAGCCCTAGGATAGTGTTAGGGTTAGGGTTAGGGTTAGCATCAGCCCTAGGATAGTGTTAGGGTTAGGGTTAGGGTTAGCATCAGCCCTAGGATAGTGGTAGGGTTAGGGTTAGGGTTAGCATCAGGCCTAGGATTGTGTTAGGGTAAGGGTTACGGTTAGCATCAACCCTAGGTTAGTGTTAGGGTTAGGGTCAGCATGAGCCCTAGGATAGTGTTAGGGTTAGGGTTAGGGTTAGCATCAGTCCTAGGATAGTATTAGGGATAGGGTTAGGGTTAGCATCAGCCCTAGGATAGTGTTAGGGTTAGGGTTAGGGTTAGCATCAGCCCTAGGATAGTGTTAGGTTTAGGGTTAGAATCAGCCGTAGAATAGTGTTAGTGTTAGGGTTAGCATCAGCCCTAAGATAGTGTTAGGGTTACGGTTAGGGTTAGCATCAGGCCTAGGATAGTGTTAGGGTTAGGGTTAGCATCAGCCTTAGGATAGTGTTAGGGTTAGGGTTAGTGTTAGCATCAGCCCTAGGATAGTGTTAGGGTTAGGGTTAGCATCAGCCCTAGGATAGTGTTAGGGTTAGGGTTACCCTCAGCAATAGGATAGTGTTAGAGTTAGGGTTAGAGTTAGGGTTTGGTTTAGGGGTAGGGTTAGGGTTAGGGTTAGCATCAGCCCCAGGATAGTGTTATGGTTAGGGTTAGTGTTAGCATCAGCCGTAGGATAGTGTTAGGGTTAGGGTTGGCATCAGCCCTTGGATAGTGTTAGGGTTAGGGTTATCATCAGGCCTTGGATAGTGTTAGGGTTAGGGTTAGCTTCAGCCCTAGGATAGTGTTAGGGTTAGGGTTAACATCAGCCATAGGATAGTGTTAGGGTTAGGGTTAGGTTAACATCAGCCCTAGGATAGTGTTAGGGTTAGGGTTAGCCTCAGCCCTAGGATAGTGTTAGGGTTAGGGTTAGGGTTAGCATCAGCCCTAGGATAGTGTTAGGGTTAGGTTTAGGGTTAGCATCAGCCCTAGGATAGTGTTAGCATTAAGGTTACGGTTAGCATCAGCCCTAGGATAGTATTAGGGTTAGGGTTATGGTTAGGGTTAGCATCAGCCCTAGGGTATTGTTAGGGTTAGGGTTAGCATCAGCCCTAGGATCGTGTTAGGGTTAGGGTCAGCATCAGCCCTAATATAGTGTTTGAGTTAGGGTTAGGGTGAGCATCAGGCCTAGGATAGTGTTAGGGTTAGGGTTAACATCAGCTCTAGGATACTGTTAGGGTTAGCGTTAGGGTTAGCATCAGCCCTAGGATAGTGTTAGTGTTAGGGTTAGCCTCAGCCCTAGGATAGTGTTAGGGTTAGGGTTAGGGTTAGCATCAGCCCTAGGATAGTGTCAGGGTTATGGTTAGCCTCAACCCTAGGAGAGTGTTAGGGTTATGGTTAGGGTTAGCATCAGCCCTAGGATAGTGTTAGGGTTAGGTTTAGCATCAGCCCTAGGATAGAGTTAGGGTTAGGGTTAGGGTTAGCATCAGCCCTAGGATAGTGTTAGGGTTAGGGTTAGGGTTAGCATCAGCCCTCGGATAGTGTTAGGGTTAGGGTTAGCATCAGCCCTAGGATAGTGTTAGGGTTAGGGTTAGGGTTAGCATCAGCCCTAGGATAGTGTTAGGGTTAGGGTTAGCATCAGCCCTAGGATAGTTTTAGCGTTAGGGTTAGGGTTATCATCAGGCCTAGGACAGTGTTAGGGTTAGGGTTAGCATCAGCCCTAGTATAGTGTTAGGGTTAGTGTTAGCCTCAGCCCTAGGATAGTGTTATGGTTAGGGTTAGGGTTAGCATCAGTCCTAGGATAGTGTTAGGGTTATGGTTAGCCTCAACCCTAGGAGAGTGTTAGGGTTATGGTTAGGGTTAGCATCAGCCCTAGGATAGTGTTAGGGTTAGGTTTAGCATCAGCCCTAGGATAGAGTTAGGGTTAGGGTTAGGGTTAGCATCAGCCCTAGGATAGTGTTAGGGTTAGGGTTAGGGTTAGCATCAGCCCTCGGATAGTGTTAGGGTTAGGGTTAGCATCAGCCCTAGGATAGTGTTAGGGTTAGGGTTAGGGTTAGCATCAGCCCTAGGATAGTGTTAGGGTTAGGGTTAGCATCAGCCCTAGGATAGTTTTAGCGTTAGGGTTAGGGTTATCATCAGGCCTAGGACAGTGTTAGGGTTAGGGTTAGCATCAGCTCCAGGATAGTGTTAGGGTTAGGGTTAGGGTTAGCCTCAGCCCTAGGATAGTGTTAGGGTTATAGTTAGGGTTATCATCAGTAATAGGATAGTGTGAGGGCTATGGTTAGCATCAGCCCTAGGATAGTGTTAGGGTTAGGGTTAGCATCAACCCTATCATAGTGTTAGGTTTAGTGTTAGGGTTAGCATCAGCCCTAGGATAGTGTTAGCGTTAGGGTTACGGTTAGCATCAGCCCTAGGATAGTATTAGGTTTAGCGTAAGGGTTAGGGTTAGCATCAGCTCTAGGATATTGTTACGGTTAGGGTTAGAGGTAGCATCAGCCCTAGGATATTGTTAGGGTTAGGTTTAGGGTTAGCATCCGCCCTAGGATAGTGTTACTGTTAGGGTTAGCATCAGCCCTAGGATAGTGTTATGGTTAGGGTTATGGTTAGAATCAGCCCTAGGATACTGTTAGGGTTAGGGTTAGCATCAGCCCTAGGATAGTGTTAGGCTTAAGGTTAGGGTTAGCATCAGGCCTAGTATACTGTTAGGGTTAGGGTTAGCTTCAGCCCTAGGATAGTGTTAGGGTTAGGGTTAGCATCAGCCCTAGGATAGTGTTAGGGTTAGGGTTAGGGTTAGCATCAGCCCTAGGATAGTGTTAGGGTTAGGGTTAGGGTTAGCATCAGCCCTAGGATAGTGTTAGGGTTAGGGTTAGGGTTAGCATCAGCCCTAGGATAGTGGTAGGGTTAGGGTTAGGGTTAGCATCAGGCCTAGGATTGTGTTAGGGTAAGGGTTACGGTTAGCATCAACCCTAGGTTATTGTTAGGGTTAGGGTCAGCATCAGCCCTAGGATAGTGTTAGGGTTAGGGTTAGGGTTAGCATCAGTCCTAGGATAGTATTAGGGTTAGGGTTAGGGTTAGCATCAGCCCTAGGATAGTGTTAGGGTTAGGGTTAGGGTTAGCATCAGCCCTAGGATAGTGTTAGGTTTAGGGTTAGAATCAGCATTAGAATAGTGTTAGGGTTAGGGTTAGCATCAGCCCTAAGATAGTGTTAGGGTTAGGGTTAGGGTTAGCATCAGGCCTAGGAAAGTGTTAGGGTTAGGGTTAGCATCAGCCTTAGGATAGTGTTAGGGTTAGGGTTAGAGTTAGCATCAGCCCTAGGATAGTGTTAGGGTTAGGGTTAGCATCAGCCCTAGGATAGTGTTAGGGTTAGGGTTAGCCTCAGCAATAGGATAGTGTTAGAGTTAGGGTTAGAGTTAGGGTTTGGTTTAGGGGTAGGGTTAGGGTTAGGGTTAGCATCAGCCCCAGGATAGTGTTATGGTTAGGGTTAGTGTTAGCATCAGCCCTAGGATAGTGTTAGGGTTAGGGTTTGCATCAGCCCTTGGATAGTGTTAGGGTTAGGGTTATCATCAAGCCTAGGATAGTGTTAGGGTTAGGGTTAGCTTCAGCCCTAGGATAGTGTTAGGGTTAGGGTTAACATCAGCCATAGGATAGTGTTAGGGTTAGGGTTAGGTTAACATCATCCCTAGGATAGTGTTAGGGTTAGGGTTAGCCTCAGCCCTAGGATAGTGTTAGGGTTAGGGTTAGGGTTAGCATCAGCCCTAGGATAGTGTTAGGGTTATGGTTAGCCTCAACCCTAGGAGAGTGTTAGGGTTATGGTTAGGGTTAGCATCAGCCCTAGGATAGTGTTAGGGTTAGGTTTAGCATCAGCCCTAGGATAGAGTTAGGGTTAGGGTTAGGGTTAGCATCAGCCCTAGGATACTGTTAGGGTTAGGGTTAGGGTTAGCATCAGCCCTAGGATAGTGTTAGGGTTAGGGTTAGGGTTAGCAACAGCCCTCGGATAGTGTAAGGGTTAGGGTTAGCATCAGCCCTAGGATAGTGTTAGGGTTAGGGTTAGGGTTAGCATCAGCCTTAGGATAGTGTTAGGGTTAGGGTTAGCATGAGCCCTAGGATAGTTTTAGCGTTAGGGTTAGGGTTATCATCAGGCCTAGGACAGTGTTAGGGTTAGGGTTAGCATCAGCTCCAGGATAGTGTTAGGGTTAGGGTTAGGGTTAGCCTCAGCCCTAGGATAGTGTTAGGGTTATAGTTAGGGTTATCATCAGTAATAGGATAGTGTGAGGGCTATGGTTAGCATCAGCCCTAGGATAGTGTTAGGGTTAGGGTTAGCATCAACCCTATTATAGTGTTAGGTTTAGTGTTAGGGATAGCATCAGCCCTAGGATAGTGTTAGCGTTAGGGTTACGGTTAGCATCAGCCCTAGGATAGTATTAGGGTTAGCGTAAGGGTTAGGGTTAGCATCAGCTCTAGGATATTGTTACGGTTAGGGTTAGAGTTAGCATCAGCCCTAGGATATTGTTAGGGTTAGGTTTAGGGTTAGCATCCGCCCTAGGATAGTGTTACTGTTAGGGTTAGCATCAGCCCTAGGATAGTGTTATGGTTAGGGTTATGGTTAGAATCAGCCCTAGGATACTGTTAGTGTTAGGGTTAGCATCAGCCCTAGGATAGTGTTAGGCTTAGGGTTAGGGTTAGCATCAGGCCTAGTATACTGTTAGGGTTAGGGTTAGCTTCAGCCCTAGAATAGTGTTAGGGTTAGGGTTAGCATCAGACCTAGGATAGTGTTAGGGTTAGGGTTAGGGTTAGCATCAGCCCTAGGATAGTGTTAGGGTTAGGGTTAGGGTTAGCATCAGCCCTAGGATAGTGGTAGGGTTAGGGTCAGCATCAGCCCTAGGATAGTGTTAGGGTTAGGGTTAGGGATATCATCAGGCCTAGGATAGTGTTAGAGTTAGGGTTAGCATCAGCCCTAGGATAGTGTTAGGGTTATGGTTAGGGTTAGCATCAGCCCTAGGATAGTGTTAGGGTTAGGGTTTGGGTTAGCATCAGCCCTAGGATAGTGTTAGGGTTAGGGTTAGGGTTAGCATCAGCCCTAGGATAGTGGTAGGGTTAGGGTTAGGGTTAGCATCAGGCCTAGGATTGTGTTAGGGTAAGGGTTACGGTTAGCATCAACCCTAGGTTAGTGTTAGGGTTAGGGTCAGCATGAGCCCTAGGATAGTGTTAGGGTTAGGGTTAGGGTTAGCATCAGCCCTAGGATAGTGTTAGGGTTAGGGTTAGGGTTAGCATCAGCCCTAGGATAGTGTTAGGTTTAGGGTTAGAATCAGCCGTAGAATAGTGTTAGTGTTAGGGTTAGCATCAGCCCTAAGATAGTGTTAGGGTTACGGTTAGGGTTAGCATCAGGCCTAGGATAGTGTTAGGGTTAGGGTTAGCATCAGCCTTAGGATAGTGTTAGGGTTAGGGTCACTGTTAGCATCAGCCCTAGGATAGTGTTAGGGTTAGGGTTAGCATCAGCCCTAGGATAGTGTTAGGGTTAGGGTTACCCTCAGCAATAGGATAGTGTTAGAGTTAGGGTTAGAGTTAGGGTTTGGTTTAGGGGTAGGGTTAGGGTTAGGGTTAGCATCAGCCCCAGGATAGTGTTATGGTTAGGGTTAGTGTTAGCATCAGCCGTAGGATAGTGCTAGGGTTAGGGTTGGCATCAGCCCTTGGATAGTGTTAGGGTTAGGGTTATCATCAGGCCTTGGATAGTGTTAGGGTTAGGGTTAGCTTCAGCCCTAGGATAGTGTTAGGGTTAGGGTTAACATCAGCCATAGGATAGTGTTAGGGTTAGGGTTAGGTTAACATCAGCCCTAGGATAGTGTTAGGGTTAGGGTTAGCCTCAGCCCTAGGATAGTGTTAGGGTTAGGGTTAGGGTTAGCATCAGCCCTAGGATAGTGTTAGGGTTAGGTTTAGGGTTAGCATCAGCCCTAGGATAGTGTTAGCATTAAGGTTACGGTTAGCATCAGCCCTAGGATAGTATTAGGGTTAGGGTTATGGTTAGGGTTAGCATCAGCCCTAGGATAGTGTTAGGGTTAGGGTTAGCATCAGCCCTAGGATCGTGTTAGGGTTGGGGTCAGCATCAGCCCTAATATAGTGTTTGAGTTAGGGTTAGGGTGAGCATCAGGCCTAGGATAGTGTTAGGGTTAGGGTTAACATCAGCTCTAGGATACTGTTAGGGTTAGCTTTAGGGTTAGCATCAGCCCTAGGATAGTGTTAGGGTTAGGGTTAGCCTCAGCCCTAGGATAGTGTTAGGGTTAGGGTTAGGGTTAGCATCAGCCCTAGGATAGTGTTAGGGTTATGGTTAGCCTCAACCCTAGGAGAGTGTTAGGGTTATTTTTAGGGTTAGCATCACCCCTAGGATAGTGTTAGGGTTAGGGTTAGGGTTAGCATCAGCCCTAGGATACTGTTAGGGTTAGGGTTAGGGTTAGCATCAGCCCTACGATAGTCTTAGGGTTAGGGTTAGGGTTAGCAACAGCCCTAGGATAGTGTTAGGGTTTGGGTTAGCATCAGCCCTAGGATAGTGTTAGGGTTAGGGTTAGGGTTATCATCAGGCCTAGGATAGTGTTAGTGTTAGGGTTAGCATCAGCCCTAGGTTAATGTTACGGTTAGGGTTAGGGTTTGCATCAGCCCTAGGATAGTGTTACGGTTAGGGTTAGCATCAGCCCTACGATAGTGTTAGGGTTAGGGATAGGGATATCATCAGGCCTAGGATAGTGTTAGTGTTAGGGTTAGCATCAGCCCTAGGATAGTGTTAGGGTTATGGTTAGCATTATCTTCAGGCCTAAGATAGTGTTAGTGTTAGGGTTAGCATCAGCCCTAGGATAGTGTTAGGGTTAGGGTCAGTGTTAGCATCGGCCCTAGGATACTGTTAGGGTTAGGGTTAGCATCAAACCTAGGATAGTGTTAGGGTTAGGGTTAGGGTAAGCATCAGCCGTAGGATAGTGTTAGGGTTAGGGTTAGCAGCAGCCTTTGGATAGTGCTAGGGTTAGAGTTAGGGTTAGCATCAGCCCTAGGATAGTGTTAGGGTTAGGGTTAGCATCAGCCCTAGGATAGTGTTAGGGTTAGTATTAGCATCAGCCCTAGGATAGTGTTAGGGTTAGGGTTAGCATCAGCCCTAGGATAGTGTTAGGGTTAGGGTTAGCATCAGCCCTAGGATAGTGTTAGGGTTAGGTTTAGGGTTAGCATCCGCCCTAGGATATTGTTAGGGTTCGGGTTAGCCTCAGCCCTAGGATAGTGTTAGCGTTAGGATTAGGGTTAGCATTAACCCTAGGATAGTGTTAGGGTTAGTGTTAGCATCAGCCCTAGGATAGTGTTAGGGTTAGGGATAAGGTTATCATCAGGCCTAGGATAGTGTTAGGGTTAGGGTTAGCATCAGCTCTAGGACAGTGTTAGGGTTAGGGTTATGGTTATGGTTAGCATCAGCCCTAGGATACTGTTAGGGTTAGGGTTAGGGTTAGCAACAGCCCTAGGAGAGTGTTAGGGTTAGGGTTAGCATCAGCCCTAGGATAGTGTTAGGGTTAGGGTTAGGGTTAGCATCAGGCCAAGTATAGTGTTAGGGTTAGGGTTAGCATCAGCCCTAAAATAGTGTTAGGGTTAGGGTTAGGGTTAGCATGAGCCCTAGGATAGTGTTAGGGTTATGGTTAACATCAGCCCTAGGGTACTGTTAGGGTTAGCGTTAGGGTTAGCATCAGCCCCAGGATACTTTCATCGTTATGGTTAGGCTTATCATCAGGCCTAGGATAGTGTTAGGGTTAGGGTTAGCATCAGCTCTAGGATAGTGTTAGGGTTAGGGTTAGGGTTAGCCTCAGCCCTAGGATAGTGTTAGGGTTAGGGTTAGGGTTATCATCAGGCCTAGGATAGTGTTAGGGTTAGTGTTAGCATCAGCCCTAGGATAGTGTGAGGGCTATGGTTAGCATCAGACCTAGGATAGTGTTAGGGTGAGGGTTAGGGTTAGCATCAGCCCTAGGATAGTGTTAGGGATAGGGTTAGCATCAGCCCTAGGATAGTGTTAGCGTTAGGGTTACGGTTAGTATCAGCCCTAGGATAGTATTAGGGTTAGGTTTAGGGTTAGGGTTAGCATCACCTCTAGGATATTGTTAGGGTTAGGTTTAGAGTTAGCATCACCCCTAGGATAATGTTAGGGTTAGGTTAGGGTTAGCATCCCCCCTAGGATTGTGTTAGGGTTAGGGTTAGCATCAGCCCTAGGATAGTGTTATGGTTAGGGTTATGATTAGCATCAGCCCTACGGTAGTGTTAGGGTTAGGGTTAGCATCAGACCTAAGATAGTGTTACTGTTAGGGTTAGGGTTAGCATCAGGCCTAGTATAGTGTTAGGGTTAGGGTTAGCATCAGCCCTAGGATAGTGTTAGGGTTAGGGTTAACATCAGCCCTAGGATAGTGTTAGGGTTAGGGTTAGGTTTAGCATCAGCCCTAGGATAGTGTTAGGTTTAGGGTTAGCCTCAGCCCTAGGATAGTGTTAGGGTTACGGTTAGGGTTAGCATCAGCCCTGGGATAGTGTTAGGGTTAGGTTTAGGTTTAGCATTAGCCCTAGGATAGTGTTAGCGTTAGGGTTACGGTTAGCATCAGCCCTAGGATAGTATTTGGGTTAGGGTTAGGGTTAGGGTTAGCATCAGCCCTAGGATAGTGTTAGGGTTAGGGTTAGCATCAGCCCTAGGATAGTGTTAGGGTTAGGGTCAGCATCAGCCCTAATATAGTGTTTGAGTTAGGGTCAGGGTTAGCATCAGGCCTAGGATAGTGTTAGGTTTAAGGTTAGCATTAGCCTTAGGATCATGTTAGGGTTAGGGTTAGGGTTAGCATCAGCCCTAGGATAGTGTTAGGGTAGGGTTAGCATCAGCCCTAGGATAGTGTTAGGGTTAGGGTTAGGGTTAGCATCAGCCCTAGGATAGTGTTAAGGTTAGGGTTAGCCTCAGCCCTAGGATAGTGTTAGAGTTAGGATTAGGGTTAGCATCAGCCCTAGGATAGAGTTAGGGTTAGGGTTAGGGTTATGGTTAGCATCAGCCCTAGGATAGTGTTAGGGTTAGGGTTAGGGATAGCATCAGCCCTAGGATAGGGTTAGGGTTAGGGTTAGCATCAGCCCTAGGATAGTGTTAGTGTTAGGGTTAGGGTTAGCAGCAGGCCTAGGATAGTGTTAGTGTTAGGGTTAGCATCAGTCCTAGGATAGTGTTAGGGTTAGGGTTAGGGTTAGCATCAGCCCTAGGATAGTGTTAGTGTTAGGGCTAGCATCAGCCCTAGGATAGTGTTAGGGTTAGGGATAGGGTTATCATCAGGCCTAGGATAGTGTTAGGGTTAGGGTTAGCATCAGCTCTACGATAGTGTTAGGGTTAGGGTTAGCGTTATCATCAGGCCTAGGATAGTGTTAGTGTTAGGGTTAGCATCAGCCCTAGGATAGTGTTAGGGTTAGCGTCAGGGTTATCATCAGCCCTAGGATACTGTTAGAGTTAGGGTTAGCATCAGCCCTTGGATAGTGTTAGGGTTAGGGTTAGGGTAAGCATCAGCCGCAGGATAGTGTTAGGGTTAGGGTTACGGTTAGCATCAACCCTAGGATAGTGTTAGGGTTAGGGTCAGCATCAGCCCTAGGATAGTGTTAGGGTTAGGGTTAGCATCAGCCCTTGGATAGTTTTAGGGTTAGGGTTAGCGTCAGCCCTAGGATAGTGTTAGGGTTAGGTTTAGGGTTTGCGACAGCCCTAGGATAGTGTTAGGGTAAGGGTTAGCCTCAGCCCTAGGATAGTGTTAGAGTCAGGATTATGGTTAGCATTAGCCCTAGGATAGTATTAGGGTTAGGGTTAGCATCAGCCCTTGGATAGTGTTAGGGTTAGGGTTAGAGTTATCATCAGGCCTAGGATAGTGTTAGGGTTAGGATTAGCATCAGCCCTAGGATAGTGTGAGGGCTACAGTTAGCATAAGACCTAGGATAGTGTTAGGGTGAGGGTTAGGGTTAGCATCAGCCCTAGGATAGTGTTAGGGTTAGGGTTAGCATCAACCCTATTATAGTGTTAGGGTTAGGGTTAGGGTTAGCATGAGCCCTAGGATAGTGTTAGCGTTAGGGTTACGGTTAGCATCAGCCCTAGGATAGTATTAGGGTTAGGGTTAGGGTTAGGGTTAGGGTAGCATCAGCTCTAGGATATTGTTAGGGTTAGAGTTAGAGTTAGCATCAGCACTAGGATAGTGTTAGGGTAAGGGTTAGGGTTAGCATCCGCCCTAGGATAGTGTTAGGGTTAGGGTTAGCATCAGCCCTAGGATAGTGTTATGGTTAGGGTTATGGTTAGCATCAGCCCTAGGATAGTGTTAGGGTTACGGTTAGCATCAGCCCTAGGATAGTTTTAGGGTTAGGGTTAGGGTTAGCATCAGGCCTAGGATAGTGTTAGGGTTAGGGTTAGCATCAGCCCTAGGATAGTGTTAGGGTTAGGGTTAGGGTTAGCATCAGCCCTAGGATACTGTTAGGGTTAGGGTTAGGGTTAGCATCAGCCCTAGGATAGTGTTAGGGTTAGGGTTAGCATCAGCCCTAGGATAGTGGTAGGGTTAGGGTTAGGGTTAGCATCAGCCCTAGGATAGTGTTAGGGTTAGGGTTAGGGTTAGCATCAGGCCTAGGATAGTGTTAGGGTTAGGGTTAGGGTTAGGGTTAGGGCTAGGGTTAGGGTTAGCATCAGCCCTACGATAGTGTTAGGGTTAGGGTTACCATCAGCCCTAGGATAGTGTTAGGGTTAGGGTTAGGGTTATGGTTAGCATCAGCCCAAGGATAGTGTTAGGGTTAGGGTAAGGGATAGCATCAGCCCTAGGATAGGGTTAGGGTTAGGGTTAGCATCAGGCCTACGATAGTGTTAGGGTTAGGGTTAGGGTAAGCATCAGCCCTAGGATAGTGTTAGGGTTAGGGTTAGCATCAGCCTAGGATAGTGTTAGGGTTAGGGTTAGGGTTATCATCAGCCCTAGGATAGTGTTAGGGTTAGGGTTACGGTTATCATCAGGCCTAGGATAGTGTTAGTGTTAGGGTTAGCATCAGCCCTAGGATAGTGTTAGGGTTAGGGTTAGGGTTAGCATCAGCCCTAGGATAGTGTTAGGGTTAGGGTTAGCATCAGCCCTAGGACAGTGTTAGCGTTAGGGTTAGGGTAAGCATCAGTCGTAGGATAGTGTTAGGGTAAGGGTTACGGTTATCATCAGTCCTAGGATAGTGTTAGGGTTAGGGTAAGCATCAGACCTAGGATAGAGTTAGAGTTAGGGTTAGGGTTAGCATCAGCCCTAGGATAGCGTTAGGGTTAGGGTTAGGGTGAGCACCAGCCCTAGGATGGTGTTAGGGTTAGGATTAGGGTTAGCATCAGCCCTAGGATAGTGTCAGGTTTAGGGTTAGCATCAGCCCTAGGATAGTGTTAGGGTTAGGGTTAGGATTATCATCAGGCCTAGGATAGTGTTAGGCTTAGGATTACCATCAGCTCTAGGATAGTGTTAGGGTTAGGGTTAGGGTTAGCATCAGCCCTAGGATAGTGTTATGGTTAGGGTTAGCATCAGCATTAGGATAGTGTTAGGGTTAGGGTTAGGGTTAGCATCAACCCTAGGATAGTGTTAGGGTTAGGGTTAGCATCAGCCCTAGGATAGTGTTATGGTTAGGGTTATGGTTAGAATCAGCCCTAGGATACTGTTAGGGTTACGGTTAGCGTCAGCCCTAGGATAGTGTTAGGCTTAGGGTTAGGGTTAGCATCAGGCCTAGTATACTGTTAGGGTTAGGGTTAGCTTCAGCCCTAGAATAGTGTTAGGGTTAGGGTTAGCATCAGACCTAGGATAGTGTTAGGGTTAGGGTTAGGGTTAGCATCAGCCCTAGGATAGTGTTAGGGTTAGGGTTAGCATCAGCCCTAGGATAGTGTTAGGGTTAGGTTTAGGGTTAGCATCCGCCCTAGGATATTGTTAGGGTTCGGGTTAGCCTCAGCCCTAGGATAGTGTTAGCGTTAGGATTAGGGTTAGCATTAACCCTAGGATAGTGTTAGGGTTAGTGTTAGCATCAGCCCTAGGATAGTGTTAGGGTTAGGGATAAGGTTATCATCAGGCCTAGGATAGTGTTAGGGTTAGGGTTAGCATCAGCTCTAGGACAGTGTTAGGGTTAGGGTTATGGTTATGGTTAGCATCAGCCCTAGGATACTGTTAGGGTTAGGGTTAGGGTTAGCAACAGCCCTAGGAGAGTGTTAGGGTTAGGGTTAGCATCAGCCCTAGGATAGTGTTAGGGTTAGGGTTAGGGTTAGCATCAGGCCAAGTATAGTGTTAGGGTTAGGGTTAGCATCAGCCCTAAAATAGTGTTAGGGTTAGGGTTAGGGTTAGCATGAGCCCTAGGATAGTGTTAGGGTTATGGTTAACATCAGCCCTAGGGTACTGTTAGGGTTAGCGTTAGGGTTAGCATCAGCCCCAGGATACTTTCATCGTTATGGTTAGGCTTATCATCAGGCCTAGGATAGTGTTAGGGTTAGGGTTAGCATCAGCTCTAGGATAGTGTTAGGGTTAGGGTTAGGGTTAGCCTCAGCCCTAGGATAGTGTTAGGGTTAGGGTTAGGGTTATCATCAGGCCTAGGATAGTGTTAGGGTTAGTGTTAGCATCAGCCCTAGGATAGTGTGAGGGCTATGGTTAGCATCAGACCTAGGATAGTGTTAGGGTGAGGGTTAGGGTTAGCATCAGCCCTAGGATAGTGTTAGGGATAGGGTTAGCATCAACCCTATTATAGTGTTAGGTTTAGGGTTAGGGTTAGCATCAGCCCTAGGATAGTGTTAGCGTTAGGGTTACGGTTAGTATCAGCCCTAGGATAGTATTAGGGTTAGGTTTAGGGTTAGGGTTAGCATCACCTCTAGGATATTGTTAGGGTTAGGTTTAGAGTTAGCATCACCCCTAGGATAATGTTAGGGTTAGGTTAGGGTTAGCATCCCCCCTAAAATTGTGTTAGGGTTAGGGTTAGCATCAGCCCTAGGATAGTGTTATGGTTAGGGTTATGATTAGCATCAGCCCTACGGTAGTGTTAGGGTTAGGGTTAGCATCAGACCTAAGATAGTGTTACTGTTAGGGTTAGGGTTAGCATCAGGCCTAGTATAGTGTTAGGGTTAGGGTTAGCATCAGCCCTAGGATAGTGTTAGGGTTAGGGTTAACATCAGCCCTAGGATAGTGTTAGGGTTAGGGTTAGGTTTAGCATCAGCCCTAGGATAGTGTTAGGTTTAGGGTTAGCCTCAGCCCTAGGATAGTGTTAGGGTTACGGTTAGGGTTAGCATCAGCCCTGGGATAGTGTTAGGGTTAGGTTTAGGTTTAGCATTAGCCCTAGGATAGTGTTAGCGTTAGGGTTACGGTTAGCATCAGCCCTAGGATAGTATTTGGGTTAGGGTTAGGGTTAGGGTTAGCATCAGCCCTAGGATAGTGTTAGGGTTAGGGTTAGCATCAGCCCTAGGATAGTGTTAGGGTTAGGGTCAGCATCAGCCCTAATATAGTGTTTGAGTTAGGGTCAGGGTTAGCATCAGGCCTAGGATAGTGTTAGGTTTAAGGTTAGCATTAGCCTTAGGATCATGTTAGGGTTAGGGTTAGGGTTAGCATCAGCCCTAGGATAGTGTTAGGGTAGGGTTAGCATCAGCCCTAGGATAGTGTTAGGGTTAGGGTTAGGGTTAGCATCAGCCCTAGGATAGTGTTAAGGTTAGGGTTAGCCTCAGCCCTAGGATAGTGTTAGAGTTAGGATTAGGGTTAGCATCAGCCCTAGGATAGAGTTAGGGTTAGGGTTAGGGTTATGGTTAGCATCAGCCCTAGGATAGTGTTAGGGTTAGGGTTAGGGATAGCATCAGCCCTAGGATAGGGTTAGGGTTAGGGTTAGCATCAGCCCTAGGATAGTGTTAGTGTTAGGGTTAGGGTTAGCAGCAGGCCTAGGATAGTGTTAGTGTTAGGGTTAGCATCAGTCCTAGGATAGTGTTAGGGTTAGGGTTAGGGTTAGCATCAGCCCTAGGATAGTGTTAGTGTTAGGGCTAGCATCAGCCCTAGGATAGTGTTAGGGTTAGGGATAGGGTTATCATCAGGCCTAGGATAGTGTTAGGGTTAGGGTTAGCATCAGCTCTACGATAGTGTTAGGGTTAGGGTTAGCGTTATCATCAGGCCTAGGATAGTGTTAGTGTTAGGGTTAGCATCAGCCCTAGGATAGTGTTAGGGTTAGCGTCAGGGTTATCATCAGCCCTAGGATACTGTTAGAGTTAGGGTTAGCATCAGCCCTTGGATAGTGTTAGGGTTAGGGTTAGGGTAAGCATCAGCCGCAGGATAGTGTTAGGGTTAGGGTTACGGTTAGCATCAACCCTAGGATAGTGTTAGGGTTAGGGTCAGCATCAGCCCTAGGATAGTGTTAGGGTTAGGGTTAGCATCAGCCCTTGGATAGTTTTAGGGTTAGGGTTAGCGTCAGCCCTAGGATAGTGTTAGGGTTAGGTTTAGGGTTTGCGACAGCCCTAGGATAGTGTTAGGGTAAGGGTTAGCCTCAGCCCTAGGATAGTGTTAGAGTCAGGATTATGGTTAGCATTAGCCCTAGGATAGTATTAGGGTTAGGGTTAGCATCAGCCCTTGGATAGTGTTAGGGTTAGGGTTAGAGTTATCATCAGGCCTAGGATAGTGTTAGGGTTAGGATTAGCATCAGCCCTAGGATAGTGTGAGGGCTACAGTTAGCATAAGACCTAGGATAGTGTTAGGGTGAGGGTTAGGGTTAGCATCAGCCCTAGGATAGTGTTAGGGTTAGGGTTAGCATCAACCCTATTATAGTGTTAGGGTTAGGGTTAGGGTTAGCATGAGCCCTAGGATAGTGTTAGCGTTAGGGTTACGGTTAGCATCAGCCCTAGGATAGTATTAGGGTTAGGGTTAGGGTTAGGGTTAGGGTAGCATCAGCTCTAGGATATTGTTAGGGTTAGAGTTAGAGTTAGCATCAGCACTAGGATAGTGTTAGGGTAAGGGTTAGGGTTAGCATCCGCCCTAGGATAGTGTTAGGGTTAGGGTTAGCATCAGCCCTAGGATAGTGTTATGGTTAGGGTTATGGTTAGCATCAGCCCTAGGATAGTGTTAGGGTTACGGTTAGCATCAGCCCTAGGATAGTTTTAGGGTTAGGGTTAGGGTTAGCATCAGGCCTAGGATAGTGTTAGGGTTAGGGTTAGCATCAGCCCTAGGATAGTGTTAGGGTTAGGGTTAGGGTTAGCATCAGCCCTAGGATACTGTTAGGGTTAGGGTTAGGGTTAGCATCAGCCCTAGGATAGTGTTAGGGTTAGGGTTAGCATCAGCCCTAGGATAGTGGTAGGGTTAGGGTTAGGGTTAGCATCAGCCCTAGGATAGTGTTAGGGTTAGGGTTAGGGTTAGCATCAGGCCTAGGATAGTGTTAGGGTTAGGGTTAGGGTTAGGGTTAGGGCTAGGGTTAGGGTTAGCATCAGCCCTACGATAGTGTTAGGGTTAGGGTTACCATCAGCCCTAGGATAGTGTTAGGGTTAGGGTTAGGGTTATGGTTAGCATCAGCCCAAGGATAGTGTTAGGGTTAGGGTAAGGGATAGCATCAGCCCTAGGATAGGGTTAGGGTTAGGGTTAGCATCAGGCCTACGATAGTGTTAGGGTTAGGGTTAGGGTAAGCATCAGCCCTAGGATAGTGTTAGGGTTAGGGTTAGCATCAGCCTAGGATAGTGTTAGGGTTAGGGTTAGGGTTATCATCAGCCCTAGGATAGTGTTAGTGTTAGGGTTACGGTTATCATCAGGCCTAGGATAGTGTTAGTGTTAGGGTTAGCATCAGCCCTAGGATAGTGTTAGGGTTAGGGTTAGGGTTAGCATCAGCCCTAGGATAGTGTTAGGGTTAGGGTTAGCATCAGCCCTAGGACAGTGTTAGCGTTAGGGTTAGGGTAAGCATCAGTCGTAGGATAGTGTTAGGGTAAGGGTTACGGTTATCATCAGTCCTAGGATAGTGTTAGGGTTAGGGTAAGCATCAGACCTAGGATAGAGTTAGAGTTAGGGTTAGGGTTAGCATCAGCCCTAGGATAGCGTTAGGGTTAGGGTTAGGGTGAGCACCAGCCCTAGGATGGTGTTAGGGTTAGGATTAGGGTTAGCATCAGCCCTAGGATAGTGTCAGGTTTAGGGTTAGCATCAGCCCTAGGATAGTGTTAGGGTTAGGGTTAGGATTATCATCAGGCCTAGGATAGTGTTAGGCTTAGGATTACCATCAGCTCTAGGATAGTGTTAGGGTTAGGGTTAGGGTTAGCATCAGCCCTAGGATAGTGTTATGGTTAGGGTTAGCATCAGCATTAGGATAGTGTTAGGGTTAGGGTTAGGGTTAGCATCAACCCTAGGATAGTGTTAGGGTTAGGGTTAGCATCAGCCCTAGGATAGTGTTATGGTTAGGGTTATGGTTAGAATCAGCCCTAGGATACTGTTAGGGTTACGGTTAGCGTCAGCCCTAGGATAGTGTTAGGCTTAGGGTTAGGGTTAGCATCAGGCCTAGTATACTGTTAGGGTTAGGGTTAGCTTCAGCCCTAGAATAGTGTTAGGGTTAGGGTTAGCATCAGACCTAGGATAGTGTTAGGGTTAGGGTTAGGGTTAGCATCAGCCCTAGGATAGTGTTAGGGTTAGGGTTAGGGTTAGCATCAGCCCTAGGATAGTGGTAGGGTTAGGGTCAGCATCAGCCCTAGGATAGTGTTAGGGTTAGGGTTAGGGTTATCATCAGGCCTAGGATAGTGTTAGAGTTAGGGTTAGCATCAGCCCAAGGTTAGTGTTAGGGTTAGGGTTAGGGTTAGCATCAGCCCTAGGATAGTGTTAGGGTTAGGGTTAGGGTTAGCATCAGCCCTAGGATAGTGTTAGGGTTAGGGTTAGGGTGAGCATCAGCCCTAGGATAGTGGTAGGGTTAGGGTTAGGGTTAGCATCAGGCCTAGGATTGTGTTAGGGTAAGGGTTACGGTTAGCATCAACCCTAGGTTAGTGTTATGGTTAGGGTCAGCATGAGCCCTAGGATAGTGTTAGGGTTAGGGTTAGGGTTAGCATCAGTCCTAGGATAGTATTAGGGATAGGGTTAGGGTTAGCATCAGCCCTAGGATAGTGTTAGGGTTAGGGTTAGGGTTAGCATCAGGCCTAGGATAGTGTTAGGTTTAGGGTTAGAATCAGCCGTAGAATAGTGTTAGGGTTAGGGTTAGCATCAGCCCTAAGATAGTGTTAGGGTTAGGGTTAGGGTTAGCATCAGGCCTAGGATAGTGTTAGGGTTAGGGTTAGCATCAGCCTTAGGATAGTGTTAGGGTTAGGGTTAGTGTTAACATCAGCCCTAGGATAGTGTTAGGGTTAGGGTTAACATCAGCCCTAGGATAGTGTTAGGGTTAGGGTTACCCTCAGCAATAGGATAGTGTTAGAGTTAGTGTTAGAGTTATGGTTTGGTTTAGGGGTAGGGTTAGGGTTAGGGTTAGCATCAGCCCCAGGATAGTGTTATGGTTAGGGTTAGTGTTAGCATCAGCCCTAGGATAGTGTTAGGGTTAGGGTTGGCATCAGCCCTTGGATAGTGTTAGGGTTAGGGTTATCATCAGGCCTAGGATAGTGTTAGGGTTAGGGTTAACATCAGCTCTAGGATACTGTTAGGGTTAGCGTTAGGGTTAGCATCAGCCCTAGGATAGTGTTAGGTTTAGGGTTAGCCTCAGCCCTAGGATAGTGTTAGGGTTACGGTTAGGGTTAGCATCAGCCCTGGGATAGTGTTAGGGTTAGGTTTAGGTTTAGCATTAGCCCTAGGATAGTGTTAGCGTTAGGGTTACGGTTAGCATCAGCCCTAGGATAGTATTTGGGTTAGGGTTAGGGTTAGGGTTAGCATCAGCCCTAGGATAGTGTTAGGGTTAGGGTTAGCATCAGCCCTAGGATAGTGTTAGGGTTAGGGTCAGCATCAGCCCTAATATAGTGTTTGAGTTAGGGTCAGGGTTAGCATCAGGCCTAGGATAGTGTTAGGTTTAAGGTTAGCATTAGCCTTAGGATCATGTTAGGGTTAGGGTTAGGGTTAGCATCAGCCCTAGGATAGTGTTAGGGTAGGGTTAGCATCAGCCCTAGGATAGTGTTAGGGTTAGGGTTAGGGTTAGCATCAGCCCTAGGATAGTGTTAAGGTTAGGGTTAGCCTCAGCCCTAGGATAGTGTTAGAGTTAGGATTAGGGTTAGCATCAGCCCTAGGATAGAGTTAGGGTTAGGGTTAGGGTTATGGTTAGCATCAGCCCTAGGATAGTGTTAGGGTTAGGGTTAGGGATAGCATCAGCCCTAGGATAGGGTTAGGGTTAGGGTTAGCATCAGCCCTAGGATAGTGTTAGTGTTAGGGTTAGGGTTAGCAGCAGGCCTAGGATAGTGTTAGTGTTAGGGTTAGCATCAGTCCTAGGATAGTGTTAGGGTTAGGGTTAGGGTTAGCATCAGCCCTAGGATAGTGTTAGTGTTAGGGCTAGCATCAGCCCTAGGATAGTGTTAGGGTTAGGGATAGGGTTATCATCAGGCCTAGGATAGTGTTAGGGTTAGGGTTAGCATCAGCTCTACGATAGTGTTAGGGTTAGGGTTAGCGTTATCATCAGGCCTAGGATAGTGTTAGTGTTAGGGTTAGCATCAGCCCTAGGATAGTGTTAGGGTTAGCGTCAGGGTTATCATCAGCCCTAGGATACTGTTAGAGTTAGGGTTAGCATCAGCCCTTGGATAGTGTTAGGGTTAGGGTTAGGGTAAGCATCAGCCGCAGGATAGTGTTAGGGTTAGGGTTACGGTTAGCATCAACCCTAGGATAGTGTTAGGGTTAGGGTCAGCATCAGCCCTAGGATAGTGTTAGGGTTAGGGTTAGCATCAGCCCTTGGATAGTTTTAGGGTTAGGGTTAGCGTCAGCCCTAGGATAGTGTTAGGGTTAGGTTTAGGGTTTGCGACAGCCCTAGGATAGTGTTAGGGTAAGGGTTAGCCTCAGCCCTAGGATAGTGTTAGAGTCAGGATTATGGTTAGCATTAGCCCTAGGATAGTATTAGGGTTAGGGTTAGCATCAGCCCTTGGATAGTGTTAGGGTTAGGGTTAGAGTTATCATCAGGCCTAGGATAGTGTTAGGGTTAGGATTAGCATCAGCCCTAGGATAGTGTGAGGGCTACAGTTAGCATAAGACCTAGGATAGTGTTAGGGTGAGGGTTAGGGTTAGCATCAGCCCTAGGATAGTGTTAGGGTTAGGGTTAGCATCAACCCTATTATAGTGTTAGGGTTAGGGTTAGGGTTAGCATGAGCCCTAGGATAGTGTTAGCGTTAGGGTTACGGTTAGCATCAGCCCTAGGATAGTATTAGGGTTAGGGTTAGGGTTAGGGTTAGGGTAGCATCAGCTCTAGGATATTGTTAGGGTTAGAGTTAGAGTTAGCATCAGCACTAGGATAGTGTTAGGGTAAGGGTTAGGGTTAGCATCCGCCCTAGGATAGTGTTAGGGTTAGGGTTAGCATCAGCCCTAGGATAGTGTTATGGTTAGGGTTATGGTTAGCATCAGCCCTAGGATAGTGTTAGGGTTACGGTTAGCATCAGCCCTAGGATAGTTTTAGGGTTAGGGTTAGGGTTAGCATCAGGCCTAGGATAGTGTTAGGGTTAGGGTTAGCATCAGCCCTAGGATAGTGTTAGGGTTAGGGTTAGGGTTAGCATCAGCCCTAGGATACTGTTAGGGTTAGGGTTAGGGTTAGCATCAGCCCTAGGATAGTGTTAGGGTTAGGGTTAGCATCAGCCCTAGGATAGTGGTAGGGTTAGGGTTAGGGTTAGCATCAGCCCTAGGATAGTGTTAGGGTTAGGGTTAGGGTTAGCATCAGGCCTAGGATAGTGTTAGGGTTAGGGTTAGGGTTAGGGTTAGGGCTAGGGTTAGGGTTAGCATCAGCCCTACGATAGTGTTAGGGTTAGGGTTACCATCAGCCCTAGGATAGTGTTAGGGTTAGGGTTAGGGTTATGGTTAGCATCAGCCCAAGGATAGTGTTAGGGTTAGGGTAAGGGATAGCATCAGCCCTAGGATAGGGTTAGGGTTAGGGTTAGCATCAGGCCTACGATAGTGTTAGGGTTAGGGTTAGGGTAAGCATCAGCCCTAGGATAGTGTTAGGGTTAGGGTTAGCATCAGCCTAGGATAGTGTTAGGGTTAGGGTTAGGGTTATCATCAGCCCTAGGATAGTGTTAGTGTTAGGGTTACGGTTATCATCAGGCCTAGGATAGTGTTAGTGTTAGGGTTAGCATCAGCCCTAGGATAGTGTTAGGGTTAGGGTTAGGGTTAGCATCAGCCCTAGGATAGTGTTAGGGTTAGGGTTAGCATCAGCCCTAGGACAGTGTTAGCGTTAGGGTTAGGGTAAGCATCAGTCGTAGGATAGTGTTAGGGTAAGGGTTACGGTTATCATCAGTCCTAGGATAGTGTTAGGGTTAGGGTAAGCATCAGACCTAGGATAGAGTTAGAGTTAGGGTTAGGGTTAGCATCAGCCCTAGGATAGCGTTAGGGTTAGGGTTAGGGTGAGCACCAGCCCTAGGATGGTGTTAGGGTTAGGATTAGGGTTAGCATCAGCCCTAGGATAGTGTCAGGTTTAGGGTTAGCATCAGCCCTAGGATAGTGTTAGGGTTAGGGTTAGGATTATCATCAGGCCTAGGATAGTGTTAGGCTTAGGATTACCATCAGCTCTAGGATAGTGTTAGGGTTAGGGTTAGGGTTAGCATCAGCCCTAGGATAGTGTTATGGTTAGGGTTAGCATCAGCATTAGGATAGTGTTAGGGTTAGGGTTAGGGTTAGCATCAACCCTAGGATAGTGTTAGGGTTAGGGTTAGCATCAGCCCTAGGATAGTGTTATGGTTAGGGTTATGGTTAGAATCAGCCCTAGGATACTGTTAGGGTTACGGTTAGCGTCAGCCCTAGGATAGTGTTAGGCTTAGGGTTAGGGTTAGCATCAGGCCTAGTATACTGTTAGGGTTAGGGTTAGCTTCAGCCCTAGAATAGTGTTAGGGTTAGGGTTAGCATCAGACCTAGGATAGTGTTAGGGTTAGGGTTAGGGTTAGCATCAGCCCTAGGATAGTGTTAGGGTTAGGGTTAGGGTTAGCATCAGCCCTAGGATAGTGGTAGGGTTAGGGTCAGCATCAGCCCTAGGATAGTGTTAGGGTTAGGGTTAGGGTTATCATCAGGCCTAGGATAGTGTTAGAGTTAGGGTTAGCATCAGCCCAAGGTTAGTGTTAGGGTTAGGGTTAGGGTTAGCATCAGCCCTAGGATAGTGTTAGGGTTAGGGTTAGGGTTAGCATCAGCCCTAGGATAGTGTTAGGGTTAGGGTTAGGGTGAGCATCAGCCCTAGGATAGTGGTAGGGTTAGGGTTAGGGTTAGCATCAGGCCTAGGATTGTGTTAGGGTAAGGGTTACGGTTAGCATCAACCCTAGGTTAGTGTTATGGTTAGGGTCAGCATGAGCCCTAGGATAGTGTTAGGGTTAGGGTTAGGGTTAGCATCAGTCCTAGGATAGTATTAGGGATAGGGTTAGGGTTAGCATCAGCCCTAGGATAGTGTTAGGGTTAGGGTTAGGGTTAGCATCAGGCCTAGGATAGTGTTAGGTTTAGGGTTAGAATCAGCCGTAGAATAGTGTTAGGGTTAGGGTTAGCATCAGCCCTAAGATAGTGTTAGGGTTAGGGTTAGGGTTAGCATCAGGCCTAGGATAGTGTTAGGGTTAGGGTTAGCATCAGCCTTAGGATAGTGTTAGGGTTAGGGTTAGTGTTAACATCAGCCCTAGGATAGTGTTAGGGTTAGGGTTAACATCAGCCCTAGGATAGTGTTAGGGTTAGGGTTACCCTCAGCAATAGGATAGTGTTAGAGTTAGTGTTAGAGTTATGGTTTGGTTTAGGGGTAGGGTTAGGGTTAGGGTTAGCATCAGCCCCAGGATAGTGTTATGGTTAGGGTTAGTGTTAGCATCAGCCCTAGGATAGTGTTAGGGTTAGGGTTGGCATCAGCCCTTGGATAGTGTTAGGGTTAGGGTTATCATCAGGCCTAGGATAGTGTTAGGGTTAGGGTTAACATCAGCTCTAGGATACTGTTAGGGTTAGCGTTAGGGTTAGCATCAGCCCTAGGATAGTGTTAGGTTTAGGGTTAGCCTCAGCCCTAGGATAGTGTTAGGGTTACGGTTAGGGTTAGCATCAGCCCTGGGATAGTGTTAGGGTTAGGTTTAGGTTTAGCATTAGCCCTAGGATAGTGTTAGCGTTAGGGTTACGGTTAGCATCAGCCCTAGGATAGTATTTGGGTTAGGGTTAGGGTTAGGGTTAGCATCAGCCCTAGGATAGTGTTAGGGTTAGGGTTAGCATCAGCCCTAGGATAGTGTTAGGGTTAGGGTCAGCATCAGCCCTAATATAGTGTTTGAGTTAGGGTCAGGGTTAGCATCAGGCCTAGGATAGTGTTAGGTTTAAGGTTAGCATTAGCCTTAGGATCATGTTAGGGTTAGGGTTAGGGTTAGCATCAGCCCTAGGATAGTGTTAGGGTAGGGTTAGCATCAGCCCTAGGATAGTGTTAGGGTTAGGGTTAGGGTTAGCATCAGCCCTAGGATAGTGTTAAGGTTAGGGTTAGCCTCAGCCCTAGGATAGTGTTAGAGTTAGGATTAGGGTTAGCATCAGCCCTAGGATAGAGTTAGGGTTAGGGTTAGGGTTATGGTTAGCATCAGCCCTAGGATAGTGTTAGGGTTAGGGTTAGGGATAGCATCAGCCCTAGGATAGGGTTAGGGTTAGGGTTAGCATCAGCCCTAGGATAGTGTTAGTGTTAGGGTTAGGGTTAGCAGCAGGCCTAGGATAGTGTTAGTGTTAGGGTTAGCATCAGTCCTAGGATAGTGTTAGGGTTAGGGTTAGGGTTAGCATCAGCCCTAGGATAGTGTTAGTGTTAGGGCTAGCATCAGCCCTAGGATAGTGTTAGGGTTAGGGATAGGGTTATCATCAGGCCTAGGATAGTGTTAGGGTTAGGGTTAGCATCAGCTCTACGATAGTGTTAGGGTTAGGGTTAGCGTTATCATCAGGCCTAGGATAGTGTTAGTGTTAGGGTTAGCATCAGCCCTAGGATAGTGTTAGGGTTAGCGTCAGGGTTATCATCAGCCCTAGGATACTGTTAGAGTTAGGGTTAGCATCAGCCCTTGGATAGTGTTAGGGTTAGGGTTAGGGTAAGCATCAGCCGCAGGATAGTGTTAGGGTTAGGGTTACGGTTAGCATCAACCCTAGGATAGTGTTAGGGTTAGGGTCAGCATCAGCCCTAGGATAGTGTTAGGGTTAGGGTTAGCATCAGCCCTTGGATAGTTTTAGGGTTAGGGTTAGCGTCAGCCCTAGGATAGTGTTAGGGTTAGGTTTAGGGTTTGCGACAGCCCTAGGATAGTGTTAGGGTAAGGGTTAGCCTCAGCCCTAGGATAGTGTTAGAGTCAGGATTATGGTTAGCATTAGCCCTAGGATAGTATTAGGGTTAGGGTTAGCATCAGCCCTTGGATAGTGTTAGGGTTAGGGTTAGAGTTATCATCAGGCCTAGGATAGTGTTAGGGTTAGGATTAGCATCAGCCCTAGGATAGTGTGAGGGCTACAGTTAGCATAAGACCTAGGATAGTGTTAGGGTGAGGGTTAGGGTTAGCATCAGCCCTAGGATAGTGTTAGGGTTAGGGTTAGCATCAACCCTATTATAGTGTTAGGGTTAGGGTTAGGGTTAGCATGAGCCCTAGGATAGTGTTAGCGTTAGGGTTACGGTTAGCATCAGCCCTAGGATAGTATTAGGGTTAGGGTTAGGGTTAGGGTTAGGGTAGCATCAGCTCTAGGATATTGTTAGGGTTAGAGTTAGAGTTAGCATCAGCACTAGGATAGTGTTAGGGTAAGGGTTAGGGTTAGCATCCGCCCTAGGATAGTGTTAGGGTTAGGGTTAGCATCAGCCCTAGGATAGTGTTATGGTTAGGGTTATGGTTAGCATCAGCCCTAGGATAGTGTTAGGGTTACGGTTAGCATCAGCCCTAGGATAGTTTTAGGGTTAGGGTTAGGGTTAGCATCAGGCCTAGGATAGTGTTAGGGTTAGGGTTAGCATCAGCCCTAGGATAGTGTTAGGGTTAGGGTTAGGGTTAGCATCAGCCCTAGGATACTGTTAGGGTTAGGGTTAGGGTTAGCATCAGCCCTAGGATAGTGTTAGGGTTAGGGTTAGCATCAGCCCTAGGATAGTGGTAGGGTTAGGGTTAGGGTTAGCATCAGCCCTAGGATAGTGTTAGGGTTAGGGTTAGGGTTAGCATCAGGCCTAGGATAGTGTTAGGGTTAGGGTTAGGGTTAGGGTTAGGGCTAGGGTTAGGGTTAGCATCAGCCCTACGATAGTGTTAGGGTTAGGGTTACCATCAGCCCTAGGATAGTGTTAGGGTTAGGGTTAGGGTTATGGTTAGCATCAGCCCAAGGATAGTGTTAGGGTTAGGGTAAGGGATAGCATCAGCCCTAGGATAGGGTTAGGGTTAGGGTTAGCATCAGGCCTACGATAGTGTTAGGGTTAGGGTTAGGGTAAGCATCAGCCCTAGGATAGTGTTAGGGTTAGGGTTAGCATCAGCCTAGGATAGTGTTAGGGTTAGGGTTAGGGTTATCATCAGCCCTAGGATAGTGTTAGTGTTAGGGTTACGGTTATCATCAGGCCTAGGATAGTGTTAGTGTTAGGGTTAGCATCAGCCCTAGGATAGTGTTAGGGTTAGGGTTAGGGTTAGCATCAGCCCTAGGATAGTGTTAGGGTTAGGGTTAGCATCAGCCCTAGGACAGTGTTAGCGTTAGGGTTAGGGTAAGCATCAGTCGTAGGATAGTGTTAGGGTAAGGGTTACGGTTATCATCAGTCCTAGGATAGTGTTAGGGTTAGGGTAAGCATCAGACCTAGGATAGAGTTAGAGTTAGGGTTAGGGTTAGCATCAGCCCTAGGATAGCGTTAGGGTTAGGGTTAGGGTGAGCACCAGCCCTAGGATGGTGTTAGGGTTAGGATTAGGGTTAGCATCAGCCCTAGGATAGTGTCAGGTTTAGGGTTAGCATCAGCCCTAGGATAGTGTTAGGGTTAGGGTTAGGATTATCATCAGGCCTAGGATAGTGTTAGGCTTAGGATTACCATCAGCTCTAGGATAGTGTTAGGGTTAGGGTTAGGGTTAGCATCAGCCCTAGGATAGTGTTATGGTTAGGGTTAGCATCAGCATTAGGATAGTGTTAGGGTTAGGGTTAGGGTTAGCATCAACCCTAGGATAGTGTTAGGGTTAGGGTTAGCATCAGCCCTAGGATAGTGTTATGGTTAGGGTTATGGTTAGAATCAGCCCTAGGATACTGTTAGGGTTACGGTTAGCGTCAGCCCTAGGATAGTGTTAGGCTTAGGGTTAGGGTTAGCATCAGGCCTAGTATACTGTTAGGGTTAGGGTTAGCTTCAGCCCTAGAATAGTGTTAGGGTTAGGGTTAGCATCAGACCTAGGATAGTGTTAGGGTTAGGGTTAGGGTTAGCATCAGCCCTAGGATAGTGTTAGGGTTAGGGTTAGGGTTAGCATCAGCCCTAGGATAGTGGTAGGGTTAGGGTCAGCATCAGCCCTAGGATAGTGTTAGGGTTAGGGTTAGGGTTATCATCAGGCCTAGGATAGTGTTAGAGTTAGGGTTAGCATCAGCCCAAGGTTAGTGTTAGGGTTAGGGTTAGGGTTAGCATCAGCCCTAGGATAGTGTTAGGGTTAGGGTTAGGGTTAGCATCAGCCCTAGGATAGTGTTAGGGTTAGGGTTAGGGTGAGCATCAGCCCTAGGATAGTGGTAGGGTTAGGGTTAGGGTTAGCATCAGGCCTAGGATTGTGTTAGGGTAAGGGTTACGGTTAGCATCAACCCTAGGTTAGTGTTATGGTTAGGGTCAGCATGAGCCCTAGGATAGTGTTAGGGTT
This sequence comes from Lemur catta, assembly GCF_020740605.2. Lineage (NCBI taxonomy): Eukaryota > Metazoa > Chordata > Mammalia > Primates > Lemuridae > Lemur > Lemur catta. Next base: position 39,159,793 of record NC_059129.1, on the reverse strand, counting down.
AGGGTTAGGGTTAGCATCAGTCCTAGGATAGTATTAGGGATAGGGTTAGGGTTAGCATCAGCCCTAGGATAGTGTTAGGGTTAGGGTTAGGGTTAGCATCAGGCCTAGGATAGTGTTAGGTTTAGGGTTAGAATCAGCCGTAGAATAGTGTTAGGGTTAGGGTTAGCATCAGCCCTAAGATAGTGTTAGGGTTAGGGTTAGGGTTAGCATCAGGCCTAGGATAGTGTTAGGGTTAGGGTTAGCATCAGCCTTAGGATAGTGTTAGGGTTAGGGTTAGTGTTAACATCAGCCCTAGGATAGTGTTAGGGTTAGGGTTAACATCAGCCCTAGGATAGTGTTAGGGTTAGGGTTACCCTCAGCAATAGGATAGTGTTAGAGTTAGTGTTAGAGTTATGGTTTGGTTTAGGGGTAGGGTTAGGGTTAGGGTTAGCATCAGCCCCAGGATAGTGTTATGGTTAGGGTTAGTGTTAGCATCAGCCCTAGGATAGTGTTAGGGTTAGGGTTATCATCAGGCCTAGGATAGTGTTAGGGTTAGGGTTAACATCAGCTCTAGGATACTGTTAGGGTTAGCGTTAGGGTTAGCATCAGCCCTAGGATAGTGTTAGGGTTCGGGTTAGCCTCAGCCCTAGGATAGTGTTAGGGTTAGAGTTAGGGTTAGCATCAGCCCTAGGATAGTGTTAGGGTTAGGGTTAGCATCAGCCCTAGGATAGTGTTAGGTTTAGGGTTAGAATCAGCCGTAGAATAGTGTTAGGGTTAGGGTTAGCATCAGCCCTAGGATAGTGTTAGGGTTAGGGTTAGGGTTAGCATCAGCCCTAGGATAGTGTTAGGTTTAGGGTTAGGGTTAGCATCAGCCCTAGGATAGTGTTAGGGTTAGGTTTAGGGTTAGCATCAGCCCTAGGATAGTGTTAGCATTAAGGATACGGTTAGCATCAGCCCTAGGATAGTATTAGGGTTAGGGTTATGGTTAGGGTTAGCATCAGCCTTAGGATAGTGTTAGGGTTAGGGTTAGCAACAGCCCTAGGATCGTGTTAGGGTTAGGGTCAGCATCAGGCCTAATATAGTGTTTGAGTTAGGGTTAGGGTTAGCATCAGGCCTAGGATAGTGTTAGGGTTAGGGTTAACATCAGCTCTAGGATACTGTTAGGGTTAGCGTTAGGGTTAGCATCAGCCCTAGGATAGTGTTAGGGTTAGGGTTAGCCTCAGCCCTAGGATAGTGTTAGGGTTAGAGTTAGGGTTAGCATCAGCCCTAGGATAGTGTTAGGGTTAGGGTTAGCATCAGCCCTAGGATAGTGTTAGGGTTAGTATTAGCATCAGCGCTAGGATAGCTTTAGGGTTAGGGTTAGCATCAGCCCTAGGATAGTGTTAGGGTTAGGGTTAGCATCAGCCCTAGGATAGTGTTAGGGTTAGGGATAAGGTTATCATCAGGCCTAGGATAGTGTTAGGGTTAGGGTTAGCATCAGCCCTAGGACAGTGTTAGGGTTAGGGTTATGGTTATGGTTAGCATCAGCCCTAGGATACTGTTAGGGTTAGGGTTAGCATCAGCCCTAGGATAGAGTTAGGGTTAGGGTTAGGGTTATCATCAGGCCTAGGATAGTGTTAGGGTTGGGGTTAGCATCAGCCCTTGGATAGTGTTAGGGTTAGGGTTATCATCAGGCCTAGGATAGAGTTAGGGTTAGGGTTAGCTTCAGCTCTAGGATAGTGTTAGGGTTAGGGTTAGGGTTAGCATCAGCCCTCGGATAGTGTTAGGGTTAGGGTTAGGGTTAGCATCAGCCCTAGGATAGTGTTAGGGTTAGGGTTAGGGTTAGCATAAGCCCTAGGATACTTTTATCGTTATGGTTAGGCTTATCATCAGGCCTAGGATAGTGTTAGGGTTAGGGTTAGCATCAGCTCTAGGATAGTGTTAGGGTTAGGGTTAGGGTTAGCCTCAGCCCTAGGATAGTGTTAGGGTTAGGGTTAGGGTTATCATCAGGCCTAGGATAGTGTTAGGGTTAGTGTTAGCATCAGCCCTAGGATAGTGTGAGGGCTATGGTTAGCATCAGACCTAGGATAGTGTTAGGGTGAGGGTTAGGGTTAGCATCAGCCCTAGGATAGTGTTAGTGATAGGGTTAGCATCAACCCTATTATAGTGTTAGGTTTAGGGTTAGGGTTAGCATCAGCCCTAGGATAGTGTTAGCGTTAGGGTTACGGTTAGTATCAGCCCTAGGATAGTATTAGGGTTAGGTTTAGGGTTAGGGTTAGCATCAGCTCTAGGATATTGTTAGGGTTAGTGTTAGAGTTAACATCAGCCCTAGGATATTGTTAGGGTTGGGTTAGGGTTAGCATCAGCTCTAGGATATTGTTAGGGTTAGGTTTAGAGTTAGCATCAGCCCTAGGATAATGTTAGGGTTAGGTTAGGGTTAGCATCCGCCCTAGGATTGTGTTAGGGTTAGGGTTAGCATCAGCCCTAGGATAGTGTTATCGTTAGGGTTATGATTAGCATCAGCCCTACGGTAGTGTTAGGGTTAGGGTTAGCATCAGACCTAGGATAGTGTTACTGTTAGTGTTTGGGTTAGCATCAGGCCTAGTATAGTGTTAGGGTTAGGGTTAGCATCAGCCCTAGGATAGTGTTAGGGTTAGGGTTAACATCAGCCCTAGGATAGTGTTAGGGTTAGGGTTAGGTTTAGCATCAGCCCTAGGATAGTGTTAGGTTTAGGGTTAGCCTCAGCCCTAGGATAGTGTTAGGGTTACGGTTAGGGTTAGCATCAGCCCTGGGATAGTGTTAGGGTTAGGTTTAGGGTTAGCATCAGCCCTAGGATACTGTTAGCGTTAGGGTTACGGTTAGCATCAGCCCTAGGATTGTATTAGGGTTAGGGTTAGGGTTAGGGTTAGCATCAGCCCTAGGATAGTGTTAGGGTTAGGGTTAGCATCAGCCCTAGGATAGTGTTAGGGTTAGGATTAGCATCAGCCCTAAAATAGTGTTAGGGTTAGGGTTAGGGTTAGCATGAGCCCTAGGATACTGTTAGGGTTAGGGTTAACATCAGCCCTAGGATAGTGTTAGGGTTAGCGTTAGGGTTAGCATCAGCCCTAGGATAGTGTTAGGGTTAGGGTTAGCCTCAGCCCTAGGATAGTGTTAGGGTTAGGGTTAGGGTTATCATCAGCCCTAGGATAGTGTTAGGGTTATGGTTAGCCTCAACCCTAGGAGAGTGTTAGGGTTATGGTTAGGGTTAGCATCAGCCCTAGGATAGTGTTAGGGTTAGGTTTAGCATCAGCCCTAGGATAGAGTTAGGGTTAGGGTTAGGGTTAGCATCAGCCCTAGGATACTGTTAGGGTTAGGGTTAGGGTTAGCATCAGCCCTAGGATAGTGTTAGGGTTAGGGTTAGGGTTAGCATCAGCCCTCGGATAGTGTTAGGGTTAGGGTTAGCATCAGCCCTAGGATAGTGTTAGGGTTAGGGTTAGGGTTAGCATCAGCCCTAGGATAGTGTTAGGGTTAGGGTTAGCATCAGCCCTAGGATAGTTTTAGCGTTAGGGTTAGGGTTATCATCAGGCCTAGGACAGTGTTAGGGTTAGGGTTAGCATCAGCTCCAGGATAGTGTTAGGGTTAGGGTTAGGGTTAGCCTCAGCCCTAGGACAGTGTTAGGGTTATAGTTAGGGTTATCATCAGTAATAGGATACTGTGAGGGCTATGGTTAGCATCAGCCCTAGGATAGTGTTAGAGTTAGGGTTAGCATCAACCCTATTATAGTGTTAGGTTTAGTGTTAGGGTTAGCATCAGCCCTAGGATAGTGTTAGCGTTAGGGTTACGGTTAGCATCAGCCCTAGGATAGTATTAGGGTTAGCGTAAGGGTTAGGGTTAGCATCAGCTCTAGGATATTGTTACGGTTAGGGTTAGAGTTAGCATCAGCCCAAGGATATTGTTAGGGTTAGGTTTAGGGTTAGCATCCGCCCTAGGATAGTGTTACTGTTAGGGTTAGCATCAGCCGTAGGATAGTGTTATTGTTAGGGTTATGGTTAGAATCAGCCCTAGGATACTGTTAGGGTTAGGGTTAGCATCAGCCCTAGGATAGTGTTAGGCTTAGGGTTAGGGTTAGCATCAGGCCTAGTATACTGTTAGGGTTAGGGTTAGCTTCAGCCCTAGGATAGTGTTAGGGTTAGGGTTAGCATCAGCCCTAGGATAGTGTTAGGGTTAGGGTTAGTGTTAGCATCAGCCCTAGGATAGTGTTAGGGTTAGGGTTGGCATCAGCCCTTGGATAGTGTTAGGGTTAGGGTTATCATCAAGCCTAGGATAGTGTTAGGTTTAGGGTTAGCTTCAGCCCTAGGATACTGTTAGGGTTAGGGATAATATCAGCCATAGGATAGTGTTAGGGTTAGTGTTAGGTTAACATCAGCCCTAGGATAGTGTTAGGGTTAGGGTTAGCCTCAGCCCTAGGATAGTGTTAGGGTTAGGGTTAGGGTTAGCATCAGCCCTAGGATAGTGTTAGGGTTAGGTTTAGGGTTAGCATCAGCCCTAGGATAGTGTTAGGGTTAGGGTTAGCCTCAGCCCTAGGATAGTGTTAGGGTTAGGGTTAGGGTTAGCATCAGCCCTAGGATAGTGTTAGGGTTATGGTTAGTGTTAGCATCAGCCCTAGGATAGTGTTAGGGTTAGGTTTAGCATCAGCCCTAGGATAGAGTTAGGGTTAGGGTTAGGGTTAGCATCAGCCCTAGGATACTGTTAGGGTTAGGGTTAGGGTTAGCATCAGCCCTAGGATAGTGTTAGGGTTAGGGTTAGGGTTAGCAACAGCCCTCGGATAGTGTTAGGGTTAGGGTTAGCATCAGCCCTAGGATAGTGTTAGGGTTAGGGTTAGGGTTAGCATCAGCCTTAGGATAGTGTTAGGGTTAGGGTTAGCATGAGCCCTAGGATAGTTTTAGCGTTAGGGTTAGGGTTATCATCAGGCCTAGGACAGTGATAGGGTTAGGGTTAGCATCAGCTCCAGGATAGTGTTAGGGTTAGGGTTAGGGTTAGCCTCAGCCCTAGGATAGTGTTAGGGTTATAGTTAGGGTTATCATCAGTAATAGGATAGTGTGAGGGCTATGGTTAGCATCAGCCCTAGGATAGTGTTAGGGTTAGGGTTAGCATCAACCCTATTATAGTGTTAGGTTTAGTGTTAGGGTTAGCATCAGCCCTAGGATAGTGTTAGCGTTAGGGTTACGGTTAGCATCAGCCCTAGGATATTATTAGGGTTAGCGTAAGGGTTAGGGTTAGCATCAGCTCTAGGATATTGTTACGGTTAGGGTTAGAGTTAGCATCAGCCCTAGGATATTGTTAGGGTTAGGTTTAGGGTTAGCATCCGCCCTAGGATAGTGTTACTGTTAGGGTTAGCATCAGCCCTAGGATAGTGTTATGGTTAGGGTTATGGTTAGAATCAGCCCTAGGATACTGTTAGGGTTAGGGTTAGCATCAGCCCTAGGATAGTGTTAGGCTTAGGGTTAGGGTTAGCATCAGGCCTATTATACTGTTAGGGTTAGGGTTAGCTTCAGCCCTAGAATAGTGTTAGGGTTAGGGTTAGCATCAGACCTAGGATAGTGTTAGGGTTAGGGTTAGGGTTAGCATCAGCCCTAGGATAGTGTTAGGGTTAGGGTTAGGGTTAGCATCAGCCCTAGGATAGTGGTAGGGTTATGGTTAGGGTTAGCATCAGCCCTAGGATAGTGTTAGGGTTAGGGTTAGGGTTAGCATCAGCCCTAGGATAGTGTTAGGGTTAGGGTTAGGGTTAGCATCAGCCCTAGGATAGTGGTAGGGTTAGGGTTAGGGTTAGCATCATCCCTAGGATAGTGTTAGGGTTAGGGTTAGGATTAGCATCAGCCCTAGGATAGTGTAAGGGTTAGGGATAGGGTTAGCATCAGGCCTAGGATTGTGTTAGGGTTAGGGTTACGGTTAGCATCAACCCTAGGTTAGTGTTAGGGTTAGGGTCAGCATCAGCCCTAGGATAGTGTTAGGGTTAGGGTTAGGGTTAGCATCAGCACTAGGATAGTGTTAGGTTTAGGGTTAGAATCAGCCGTAGAATAGTGTTAGGGTTAGGGTTAGCATCAGCCCTAAGATAGTGTTAGGGTTAGGGTTAGGGTTAGCATCAGGCCTAGGATAGTGTTAGGGTTAGGGTTAGCATCAGCCTTAGGATAGTGTTAGGGTTAGGGTTAGTGTTAGCATCAGCCCTAGGATAGTGTTAGGGTTAGGGTTAGCATCAGCCCTACGATAGTGTTAGGGTTAGGGTTACCCTCAGCAATAGGATAGTGTTAGAGTTAGGGTTAGAGTTAGGGTTTGGTTTAGGGGTAGGGTTAGGGTTAGGGTTAGCATCAGCCCCAGGATAGTGTTATGGTTAGGGTTAGTGTTAGCATCAGCCCTAGGATAGTGTTAGGGTTAGGGTTGGCATCAGCCCTTGGATAGTGTTAGGGTTAGGGTTATCATCAGGCCTTGGATAGTGTTAGGGTTAGGGTTAGCTTCAGCCCTAGGATAGTGTTAGGGTTAGGGTTAACATCAGCCATAGGATAGTGTTAGGGTTAGGGTTAGGTTAACATCAGTCCTAGGATAGTGTTAGGGTTAGGGTTAGCCTCAGCCCTAGGATAGTGTTAGGGTTAGGGTTAGGGTTAGCATCAGCCCTAGGATAGTGTTAGGGTTAGGTTTAGGGTTAGCATCAGCCCTAGGATAGTGTTAGCATTAAGGTTACGGTTAGCATCAGCCCTAGGATAGTATTAGGGTTAGGGTTATGGTTAGGGTTAGCATCAGCCCTAGGATAGTGTTAGGGTTAGGGTTAGCATCAGCCCTAGGATCGTGTTAGGGTTAGGGTCAGCATCAGCCCTAATATAGTGTTTGAGTTAGGGTTAGGGTGAGCATCAGGCCTAGGATAGTGTTAGGGTTAGGGTTAACATCAGCTCTAGGATACTGTTAGGGTTAGCGTTAGGGTTAGCATCAGCCCTAGGATAGTGTTAGGGTTAGGGTTAGCCTCAGCCCTAGGATAGTGTTAGGGTTAGGGTTAGGGTTAGCATCAGCCCTAGGATAGTGTTCGGGTTATGGTTAGCCTCAACCCTAGGAGAGTGTTAGGGTTATTTTTAGGGTTAGCATCACCCCTAGGATAGTGTTAGGGTTAGGGTTAG